>NC_035445.2:114627192-114954603 GCF_002127325.2 Helianthus annuus | reverse complement strand
GCAAATAAAGGATTATGAATGTAATTATTGAAGTTAAAGACTATCCGTTGCAATCCGGTATAAACTTAAAGGACGAAAAGTGTAATTTACCCAAAATAATTAGATATACAAAAAGTTTTTATAATCTTTAATTATTTTCATGTCATTCAAAAGTGGGAGGTTAGAGGTTAAGAAGGGATAAGTCTTTTCAAAAGTGGGAGGTTAAGAAGAGATAAGGATTGAGATTGAGGGGGACATGCCTTCTAAAGTGGGAGGTTAAGAAGGGATAAGGATTGAGATTGAGGGGGACATGCCATACTTGATACTTCTTTTTATATTATGAAAGTTATCATTATATTATAATTATAATACAGATAACCATTCGTTTCTTTAATGACCAAAAATATATGATTAAAAATTATACCTATTACAAAGTTGATTAATTTCAAATTTTTGTTCTTATAAGAAATTTCCGTAAGTATAAATATGTAAATAGTTATTTGAAATAAATTTGTAAAATAATAACAATAAAAATAAATTGAGGAGACAGAATATCCATGTGGGAGAATTGAAGTAAATTGGCTCCAGATACTTTCCATGTACCTTCCTTTCCAACAAAACACCATTTTTTAATACTTTTCAAATTTTTTTTTTAATTCTCACACTCCCTTTTTTGGACTTATTATGCAGAGCCCTTAGTGCCACGTCATCCCCCGCGGCCCCCACTTCATCTTCTTCCTTATTTATATCACTTGCCACCACTAAACCCTAGCTATCCAGTCCACCATCAATTTCCACTTTCAATATTCCACCACTGAATCAACAAGGTTTTTAACTTCTTCTTATGGCTTCAGCTTGCCTGAATAGAATCGGAATATCACCAGATAATATGCTAGAATGCTCGCAGAAGTACTCTTCATACAGCTGGTTCACTCACAGACTCTCCATTAGCCGTGAAGAAGATGTTTCTAAATCAAAATCCAAATCCAAAACCAAGTGTGCTTCTTCTCCGAAGAAGAACCGTTCAGATGTATCCGAGCTATCAGATACCGACTCCAGACGTGAAGAACAGGTAAAAAAGTTATCAGATCTGACGAAAGATGAAGATCCGAACGAGTTTGACGGATTTGAGTTCAGACTTGACGGTTCGGTTATGATGCTACCGGCAGATGAACTGTTTTCCGACGGTAAACTTGTTCCGTTACAGCTGTCAGTTGTTAATCAACCTGCCACGTCATCAACAGAAATTGTTTCCGGTGATACTGATACGCCGTGCTCTCGCCGGAGAAGTACGGACGATGCGTTTGCTGCTGATCCGTACTTGTTTTCTCCTCGAGCACCGAGGTGTTCCAGCCGGTGGAAAGAGCTTCTAGGTTTCCGTAAGCTTCATCAAAACAGCAATAATGTTGTTAACAAGGTTGATTCCAATAAAGCAACCGGTGTTAACAGATCTTCAATAAGGCAGTTGCTCAATAGAAGTTCAAGATCTTCAAGCGATTCGTTTATCAATTTACCGTTACTTAAAGAAACAGACGCCGAATCGGTATCTGTTTCTTCGCGTCCGTCGCTTTCGTCTTCATCTTCTGGTCACGAGCTAGACGATCTTCCTCGTCTATCTCTCGATTTGGATAGACCTAATAAACTTAACCTAAACTTTAACACTCGTCCGAAAACACGACTAGTGAAAACCAAGTTACAATCAACAATTCAGCAACGACAAACAACTGCTCGTGTCAGCCGCAGCACGAGCCGTCGTTCATCAGAATCCACTCGTGGAGTGTCTGTTGACAGTCCGCGAATGAATTCATCTGGAAAAATAGTTTTCCATAGCTTGGAACGGAGTTCCAGCAGTCCTAGCAGCTTCAATGGCGGACCTAGATTCAAACACAGAGGAATGGAGAGATCATACTCAGCAAATGTACGAGTCACACCGGTGCTAAACGTACCGGTGTGTTCAAAATCCGGTAGTGTGTTTGGATTTCCGATATTTTCTTCACAGCAGAAGCAACGAGAACTTTCGAGCAGCAACAATGGCGGATCTGTTCGTAATCGGTAACCGAACATTTGATATGACGTTACTGTTCATCGTTTTCGATCAATCAATCAATGGTGTTAATTAGTTATTAGCGTAGGCTAGCATTACTGCATTAGGCATCTAGGTGTAGAATAGTGTATCTATTTTTGTTGATTACTTTGCAGCTAATTTCTAATGGTAGAATCAGATTCTTCACAAACTTCTAAGTATTTTTTTTTAACGGGTAATCGAATCAATCCCGAGCACTCTCAGACACAAACGGAGTACTCCAAGAGTAACCCTAGTCCACCATCAATTTCAGGGAAAACCCGGTAACCCATCCGCCTGTAGGCACGATGGTGAAATTACCCCGGTTTGGCTTAAAAATTCAACCCAAGTTTTCCTGGGTCTCAATGATCCAGTACCTCACTTTGCATCAAGTGAAAGTTAAACCTACATCCCTCAAAAGAAATTTAAACCAAACACCACTTGAACTAGAGATTATTGGCATCTTTAAATATTATTATTATTATTTTGTTGGATGCAATAATGAAATGATTCATGTCTGGAGAAAACTAAATACTTAACTGAATCGAAATATTTTGTTGTCGGTAAAGGAATCTGATTAAAGATAAATATAATAGTTTGAACATGGGATTGTGTAAAGTATAAATGATTAAAGGGTGGTTTTTGGTTAAAATAAAATAAAATATAATTAATGTTGCAGTATGTGAAATGAGGATGACAGTTTATGTATAAAACAGCTCAGCAATAAGATGCCGGTGCCGGTGACAGCTTTTCTTGGCAACGCTCCGTCGGCTAAAACTAATGTATTTTAAAGAAAATGAATGATTTTAAAATCAAACCGGATATCGAACGATTGCTTTAACAAGTCGTTGATTGGGAAATTTTAAGAACCAGATAACCTGATAAAATAATTTTTAAAGTTAAATATATACATATAGATATTATGTACTAATTAAAAAAAAATGAAGTTATAAATTTCTTTTACTGTGGATTTTTTGAAGTTATATACTTCTTTTATTGTGGATTTACAATGATAATATAATACAATTTTTTATATGTACAAAACATGAAGTCTGAAATAGTAGATAAACTTTTGAAATAATTTTTTTTTCTTAAATTTAGTTTAACTTGTCTTTATCATAGCTTGCCAATCCTCATGAAACCGATTTCAGTGTGCTCAACCGGAGTAGGTGTATGTTTTCTGGTCCAAACAGCTAGTTTGGTCCGCCTTTAAGATTGGTGTGAAAAGATCCGTGTTGGTGTAGGACGAGGGGTGTTGGGGACTTGGGTTGACATGTGGCACTTGTAGGCTCCACTAGTCCACACAAAAAATAATGTGGGGGGGGGGGGGGGGTGGAGGTTTTGCGTTATCTGTTCGTCACTAGTGTCTCGATCAGATTTTGGTTTTGCGTTATCTATTCGTCACTAGTGTCTTCGTTATTTGATTCGGTCTTTTCAGGATAATATTCAACTATTTCCCGCCCTTCATCCTCTAAAATCATGTTGTGTTAGAATGATGCACGAGTTTATTTGATTTTTTTCATACAATCGACATGGCATGCTCCAAATGCGTCACCTTTTCTGCAAAACACCAAATGCTCGCTCGATTTCTTTGTGTGCCGCCATCTGAAGTTTGTTAAACTTTACTTTTTTAGGATCTAGGGTTCCATCTCTTGAAAAAGATTTCACAAAAACAACCCACTTAGGGTAAATTTCATCAACAAGATAGTACCCATGTAGGTATTCAACATCTTTTACAAAAAAAATGTTCCTTTAGGTCCAACACCATTTATCATATCTTTGAAAACGGGCGAATAATGAATAATGTTTATATAATTATGTGAACCTGGCATACCAAAGAATGCATGTCATATCGAAAGATCTTGTGATGCAACAACTTCAAGCATCATAGACGACATTCCATGATATCCGCTTGTGTGAGAGCCTTGTCATGCAGTTGGACAAAGTTCACACTCCCATTTCATACAATCTAAAGTACATATCACTAAACGTTGGTTTTCTCAAGTATTTTTTCATATATAGTTCAATGATATACGCACAAAAAATGTGAAGACTTTCCCTAACCATCTGTGCTGACATTTTTAGATAGCCGTCCATTATGTTGGAACTATTCACGAAAGCCAATTGTCGTAGGGCGGCCGTAACCTTTTGCCACGTGGTAAATCCTAAATTACCACGTGCATCGGTCTGTGTCAGAAAAAATCGCAATTATCCTCTAAATCCTTTGATAGTTTTAAAAATAAATTTTTACTCATACGAAAACAACGCCTAAAAATTCTTTCATCATACGTTGGTTCGGGTGACAAATAATCGCTTACCAGCAAATCGTTAGCAGTTTCGCGTCCACGAACGATACACTTCCTCCGTTTGGTTGGGGTTGGGAAGTCCCTTCTTCTGAATCTTCAACGATAGTTTTCAGGACCCTCGCCACTGATGATAATAATATTTCTGCCCCGTCGTTCGACGAGGATGACGAATCATAACTATCAGACGAGTCGCTTGAACTTAAAGATTCATTGAATATATATATATATTTTTTGGTGATTGGAGGTGGTTTTTGAATATTTGGATGGTAAGATTTAGGAAGAATTGTTTGATTTATATAGAATAAAAGTTAAAGAATTTTTGTTAAATAGTCGTTGGCCAACGAAACGGCTAGCCCAACGCTTCCATGAACCCAACCAATCCCAGCCATTCACATCTCCCCAACCCACCTCACGCCAGGCTTCATAGCCACGCCAGCGGGGCAACGCCGCTTCCCCCGCTGGTCCTGTGTGGCTAAAGCGGCGTTTCTTGGCTACCCACGGCCCCAACCCAAGCCCACATCCCGCGTCTAACTACTTGTAAATAGTTGCGATGACTGAACACGACTTGATCAATTTTAACCGTTTTAATTACAAATACAAATTATCTTATATAAGGGAATTCTTGTAGTATTATTAGTGTTAATAATGTTGAAGCTAATATGAGGCTAGCCTACATAATGTGTTTTTGATTTAAACCTAGACAAAAGAAAGATTTTATAATTATTGATGTAAAATACAATAAAAAGTAACGTTTATCGTTTAAATAATCTTGGAACCGGAATCCAACTAAACGATATAACGAGAATTGGGAAAGAGTGAACTCCTATGGCTACGGAAGAAGTGAAATGTTGACCCAAGTGCCTTTATGGCTTTATGTAAACATTTATTTTCATTTTCCAATAACACAAGGTTTTAACCCGTCAAACTACCAATGCTAAGCCCTCCCACGTCCTCGTTAGAGAGGACATTGAAATTTGATCCACATTATATATAGTTTTCTAGAAAAGTATTTTATTTTAATTTAATCTTTATTTTGCATATCCAAGGATTTTAAATCACAATTTTACATTTGTATAACTATTCGTCCGGAGTGGGGGCTTGAAAGTGACGTAGGAGCCTCCTTCACGTTGGAACACCGCCCCATCAAGGGGCTAAGGTGGTGTGAGGCGGGTGGCTAGAGATTCCCATAGGCATGGGCAGAGGCGGATCCAGCATATAACTAGGGGCAACCCCCGCTACGGCTTGGCGCTCCAGCGGTAGTGTAAAATTAGTGTAAATTTTGGAAAAATATAACGTTTTTTCGATTTCGTTACTGTTTTTTTATAAAACGTTACGGCTGGGCGGATTTTCTACCGTTTTTTTATAAAACGTTACGGCTTGGCGGATTTTCTAGATCCGCCACTGGGCATGGGGGCAAAGGTGGAGGCGATGTATGGCGATGTGGTTGGTTGGTTTTATTTTAATTGTTTAGATTTTTTGAAACGTCCTTTTTCAAGCTCCTTCCACCCTGTGGTTCTTTAGGTCTGAAGGGTAAAGCCCCTTCTGCTAATGTGGTAGACACGTGTCACGCCATGCCCCCTCCAAGTCCTTTCACTCCGTTTAGTCTAAGGAGAGACACCATATTCCTAGACCAATAGATCAAGAATTTTTTTAATGAGTATGGTTCTTATTCTCAAACACATTATTAATCTAATGTATTTTTTTTTCATTTTGTTTTAGAGCTATTGTAACTGGGTATGCATCTCGAAAACACACCATGACAACTAGAAACGGAATGCGAAGAAAGAAAAGCGTAAATTGAGGTTATGTATTGTAACACCCGGATATTCTGAGTGTTGATAATTCAGCTATCATTTTTCAAATACATGAAGGTACACAAGTATATGTACGTATTAACCAAAAATCATCAAAATAGATTATTTAAAATGCATTATACATGATGAGAACCAAAAAGGGTTAGAATCGCTAGAAGCCTAAGAAGTCACCAAAATATGACACATGTACCATAAAACAAGAGATAAATGCATCCAAAAAAAAAATGGTAGTTGCGTGGTACCATTAACCACTGGAGTATTCCAACTCCACAGGCTAGCACACCACATAGCTGCCTGGCGGTGAGTCCCCCAGCCGAGTGGACATCAGGTGCGGTTTATAATACGCTAACGACCGGAGTCGAACCTGAGTCCCCACGGTGTTTGCGGGGTGTGGTGGCCACTGGGCTGACACCCAGTGGTTAGATAAATGCATCCAACTAAAAATGTAAAACGTAGTAGCGGAGGCAATTCAGACGCTGACTCAGCTACTTATTTCGGCTGTTGTAGGTCACGGCAAGGATAAATGAAGGTGGGATTTGGATCCTTCAGGTCAGTTTTCGGTAAAGAGTATGGAAAATTGCTTACAAATGGCAAGATTCGCTAATTTGGGAAATAATTTCATATGGAATAATTGGATTCCTTTAAAAGCAAATTTCTTGGCATGGAGATTATCACTTGAACGGCTGCCAACGTTGGTGGCTTTAGCACGAAGGAATGTATGGAGCGGCCCAACTGTTTGCAGAATTTGTAACCGAGAAGAGGAAGATGTGGATCATCTTTTCATTGGCTGTGAACTGGCACAGAATGTATGGAATTTTATATCGGCTTAGTGCAGGATGTCGGACATTTTTGCTTTTCGTGTAAATGACTTGCTGGAATGGCACAAAAATGTCTGTGGAAGCATGAAGTGGAAGAAACTAGTGTATGCGGTTATGCAAGTGGCAATATGGTCTATATGGCGGAGCAGGAACAGTCTGATTTTTAATGATAAAGACATACATTTGGACCGGGTAATAAGTGAAATTAAACACTTGGGATTCACGTGGATTGGGAGCCGATCGAAAATAAAGGATATAACGTGGGAGAGCTTTCTAGAAAATGTTAGTTGCTAGTAGTATTTGGTGTCAGGGGCGGACCTGTAGTGTAAACGGGCGTAGCCCGGGCTACGGCTCAAGTTTTTACAAGTAGTGTAAAAAAAAAAAAAAAATTCCGATTTTTATACACAGGACACCCTTGAACAAGTACGAGGACACCCCTAAAAAATTTTGGGATACCCCTGAGTTGAAGGTCTAGTTCCGCCATGTAATTGGCGAATGTAATTGGTGTGGGCTAACATGTTGTTGGCCCTAATAGATGAAATAAAATTTTGTTGGCCGTTCAAAAAGTAGCGAAACCAAATGAGGACGACACACCGTTATACGGACAATGGGTTAGACACATCGTGTAATTAGCGGGGGCTCATTATGCCATGCTACACTTTGTAATGCTTTTGATTTTATTTCTCTTTAATATATGATAGTATATTTGAATTATTAAGAAAAAAATCATGATTTTATGATATAGTATTTTAGAAAATAATAAGTAATGTAAATTTTATTTTGCAAAAATTAACAAGCTAGATTAAATTAAAGTCTAATTTAATTATGGCTTGTCGTGTCATACCCATCTCTGTTCTCGACCATAACTAACTTATATTTGTTAAGAAATTATCACCGGATTATTTTAACCATTAAACTCTTTTTTTTTTAACTTTCACACGATTTCTACTCTTTTCACTTAGTTTTTCGTATAATATATATTTTATATATGACAATATTTTAATAAACTATTATACCAACTTTATATGTTATCCAAAAGAAAATAAAGGATAGGGTTGGTTTAGTGGTCGTTGTCTGAAATGAAGGATTAGTCATGTCTTTTCCGCCAGCTACAACAACACCAGCGCTTTGTGGCCTCTCCATGCCTATTTTCTTAATATTTACAATTATTTATAATTTAAAAAAAAATATTTTAATTCTGCAAGATCTTCACACTTTATTTACATTTCTAGACTTTTTTTAATATATTGTATTATCGACAGTTTTATAAATACACCATATATATGTTTATATACAATGTCACTTTTTTACAAGATACGATTAAATTAGTTTATATATTATAAAGCTATATGATTGTTATATTATTTATATATTTTCTAAATCTTGTATATCGTTATATACAAATTAATTCTAATACTCTCATCAAATATTTAGTAACTATGGGCGGACCTACTTTATGGGGTGGGTGGGCGGCCGCACCCCTTGAAAAAAAAAATTTAGTGGTATTTTTCGTGAAAAATCCCGACCGCACCCCTTGGAAATTTTCGTCCGCACCCCTTAGAAAAAAATGTTAGGAATTTATATAAAAAAAAATTGTGAACACAGATTAAAACCCGATCAAATTATGTAAGCAAGTTAGCCCACTAACCCCTTTAATAAAACTTAAATTCAATCCATCAAGCCCAATAACTTAATACCCATTAAAGCCCCATTCCAACTACTAGTTTTAGATAAGTTTTTTTTGTTCTTTTATTTAGTGATTAAGAGAAATAGAAGTAGGGATGATTTGAATGTTGATGCCTTTTTGTTTGTTAATGTGATAGGAATTTAGGAACTAGGGTTTGATTGTTTGAAAATTGAAATGGACCCGACCCGATCTGATTCGACCCGCTATGAAACTTTGTTTGTTTGTGTTTACTTGTTTTATATGACCCGACCCGCTATTAACCGATTTTTTTTATATAGCTAGGTGTCTAAAATCTTTAAAAAATTTCCGCACATCCAGGAAAAAAATCCTGAGTCCGCCATAGTAAGTTTATAATTATATTAATAAATAGGATTAGGTTCAAGAGTGTGTACTAGTGTATTTGCGAACTGAGCGAACTAATCCTAGCCACACACGTGTGTAAATAAATGGCCAGTATTTGATGATAAAATACACTAGTGTATTTTACGATTTAATAATGAAATCCCAGTTATACATGTGTGTAAATCAATTGTCAGGATTTGTTCACTCAGTTCGCAAATACACTACTGTTCACTCTAGAAACCCACCTTTAATAAATATTATAATAATAAATAATGTGAAGAATTTAATATATAAGTTTATAAATTATATAACATTTGGATTTCTTCTTGGGAGAGGTGGGAAGCTTTGTTTTTCCTGAAGGTCTTGGGTTCAAATCTAAGCAAGGTGTAGTTTTAATACTAACTTGATAATACTAACATATTAACTATTAATCTGGTTAACGACATACTAACAATACACCATAAAAATATAACACTCAGATTTCTTCTTGTTATAGATCAAATAGACTTTTAGACTAAGGTACTATTTGTTTAGCTCTTAACGAGACTCTTAATGGTTCAGACCTTTTACTGGTTCAACACTTGATGGTTCAGACTGTTTGTTTCGCAAGCAGATGTCTGAATGGTTCAGACATTTTCCTCTAAATGGTTAAGCATTATACCGAGTCTGAATGGTTAAGACCTCTAATCTAAATTGGTCAGACACTCGTCGTCTAAATGGTTAAACATTATACTGGCTCTTAATGGTTTAGCCATATTACTAATTCAATACTTACCAACGGGGTGATGGTCCATTGGCAAAGACAAAGTCTTTAAAACACCTAGGTTGGGAAAAGAAGGTCTTGGGTTCAAGTCCCACAGATGACAGAGAATTAAAGAAATTAGCCGTTAAAAAAAACTAATTCAACAATTAATGTTCAGATCTATTACTAGTTCATTAATTAATTAGAGTAAACTGCCATTTTGATCCCTGTGGTTTGGTCAATTTTGTTACTTTAGTCCAAAACTCAAACTTTTTGCATCTGGGTCACTGTGGTTTCAGTTTTATTGCCATTTTGGTCCAAAAATGAAATCAGGTCATATTTGTCTTATAAAATCCTGTTATTTTGTCATTTTCTGCAGATGCAAAATGATCATTTCTTTTTTTTAAATAAATACCATATTTTATAAGACAAATATGACCTGATTTGCCCCTGAGGAAAATGACAAAATTGCAGGATCTTATAAGACAAGTATGACCTGATTTCATTTTTGGACCAAAATGACAATAAAACTGAAACCACATGGACCCAAATACAAAAGGTTTGAGTTTTGGACTAAAGTGACAAAAGTAACCAAACCTCAGGGACCAAAATGACAGTTAACTCAATTAATTATTTAGAAGTTGTAAAAGGTGGGGTCTATTCGCACACGCCCTTAGTCTATTTAAACACTCCAAAGCGCCCCGCTATGGCCAAAGCTGGGCGCTTTGGTGTAAAGTCAACAGACAAGGTCTGACAGGTTCAGTCCTTGTCTGTTGACTTTACATCAAAGCGCCCCGCTTTGGCCTAAGCTGGGCGCTTTGGTTTTTTTTTTTTCAAAACGCCCCGCTTTGGCCTAAGCTGGGCGCTTTGGTTTTTTTTTTTTTTTTTTTTTTTTTTTTTTTTTTTTTTTTACATTTTAGGCGTATTTTTGACTGGTGACTGTTCTACGTTTAAGTTCAAATTTTACATTTTTGGTCCAAATTTTACAATATTTAATTTGTTTGTGCACATATATCTAAAGGTGAAGTCTCATCTCAATATTTAATTTGTTGAGTCATCTCACTGTCATGTACAACCCTTTCCAACTCTTTGACTAGTCCCATCCGTGCTATAGTATACATCCGTGCTATAGTCTCATCTAAAGGTGAAGTCTCATCTCAATATTTAGCAGTTCTTGTGGGCTCCACAATGCCACTTGCCACAATGAAATATAGTATACATTAGGGTGTAGGGAGTGGTTAGACAATTGAAAGTGGTAAACTTCAAAATTAACCAATGAGAGTGTGCCACGTCATCCCATTGTCCATTCCATTACCTCGTTCATTCCATTCCCTCATTCATTCCATTACCACATACCAAACATACCCTATGTTGAAAAGGGTTGGCAATGGTTAGACACTTGGTGAAGTGGTAAACTTTTTTTAAAAAAAAGGTGTGATTGGTTAAAGATGACATGGACCCCACTACCGACGGAGCTTAAATGAGTTCTTGTTAACATTTTTTGAAAAACAAAATTCATCTATAATGCCGACACGAAAAATTAATATGTTTGAAATATAACTGCTAGCTATATTTGACTAATATAGTAAGATGATAGCTAGTCTACCTTTTTAATGTATTAGATCCCAACATTATTTAGTGAAATCTTCTACTTTATATAATGGTTAAGTGCTTTTAGTGGCGAAGCTTGAGATTTCTAACTGGGGGGCGGAAGTCACCGTACCTAAAATTTCTATAAAACTAGGGGGTCGGAAACGTATATACCCAAAAATTTCTATACGAAATACATACTCTCAACTACTGAACGAAAAGTTAAATGTGTTTAATAATATTGACGTTAATTCTTTTACAATCCAAAAGTACGTTTGTGTTTGTTCAATATATGCGTTACATCACGTTAAAAACCGAATGTCACCGACACGACCCAATCAGATTCAATACGCACTTGTACGACCCAAAATGACAATATACATCATAATACTACAATTAATGAAAAAATACGTCATATACATGTACGGTAGGCGGCTGATACACATAAAACTACTCATAGGAGTACTTGTGTTTTCAAATCAAAATGATACGATATAATGGAATACGACATCACACGTAACCGATTTGATTCGGAACTTGCAGTATAGTCCATATATATTAAAAAATGATGTATAATGGAAAAAGCGTAAAATTTAGGCTATTATCGACGCGTTTGTGAATTAAAAACAATTTTAAAAAATTAAAAAAAGACCCTAAGCGCTGCGCTTTGACCTAAGAGGGGCGCTTTGCCCCAAAATGAAAAAAAAAAAAAAAAAAAAAAAAAAAAAAAAAAAAACCAAAGCGCCCAGCTTAGGCCAAAGCGGGGCGCTTTGATGTAAAGCAACAGACAAGGTCTGACCGGTTCAGACCTTGTCTGTTGACTTTACACCAAAGCGCCCCTCTTTGGCCATAGCGGGGCGCTTTGGGGTGTGAAAATAATTTTGGCCGTGTGTGAATAGCATGGTCCGTTGTAAAATAACCCCTAAATCCGTAAGATATAAAATATGGATTTGATAGGATAATTGTTTGTATTTATGCAAGTTTTGGGGTTGGGTGATATGACTCTTTGACCCTTGAAATTTGAAAAAGTGGACCATCATTGCTTATGACAACAAAGTATTGATTCTTTTGTCTTTTTCCTTTTCTATTTTTGTGTCAGGTTTATGTTTAACAAAATTTTTTTATCAAATATAATAATTTGTTATTATTAACGTTCCAAAATCAATATAGTAGAGTAACAATATCGCATAATATGTTGAAAATAACTAAAAGAGTTTAAAAAAGGTTCAATATATATAAAGAAGTTGGGTGGCTATATATTAAGAATCAGAGAAGGTCGCTAAGCATGAAAAAGATTGGATTGGGAATCAGCATATTTTCATTCCCTTTGCCTTTAATATTTTCGGGTCTCTTGCCCCTGAAGCTGTCGGTTTCCTAGATAGAGTGTGAAAGGTTGTGTACAACAATTTCTTGACGCTAAAGAACCAGAGTTTTGTTTTTGGTAGAATTGGATTTATTATTTAAAAGAGGATTGCGGTGCAGCTTTTTGCCCGTTTACTTGTCATCGTTATGTAATTTCCCTTTTTTGAGTTTCTTAAAAAAAGTTGTGGCTAATGAAAACAAATATAAGATTTATGTGTTTTAATCAAAACTATTTGTATAACGTGATATTTCCATTCCTCGAATTCCGTAAAAGCCCTCTTAAGAAGTTTTAACATGCCCCTCTTGTATTTGTATAACCAAATTTGTATCTAAGATATCAAGATGTGTAAGAAACCGATCTTGCAACTTCGGGTAATCTTTCATTTTTCATTAGTACCAATTTCATTATCATAGTTGATTAAAGCTTGCACGCTATTTTGACCCGGCATGAATGCCTCATACAAAGAAGCCATCTTGTTTTCAATCACAAGATCACAAACTTCGATTTTCAAATCCAAATCTCAAACCCTAAAACACAAATCCTACAACCTCACTAGCGACTAAGAATAGTATTAGAGATTGAGCAATAGTATCAACGACTGTAATAGTATAAATGAATGAACATTGTAGCTTTAGCGAATGTAGCATAGTGTCAACGATTGAACATTGATCTTAGCGAATGAATATACTTCAAACGAAACGAGTGCACATACAATTGCTAAAACATGTAAACGATTGTTTTTTGCTTTAAAGGCAATAGCAAGTTGCATGACATGGGTTGTTGTTAGTAACACTATGTGATGCGTTGTTGTTACTTGTTAGATTGTGTTATGAGACAACACTATGTGATGCGTGTTGTTTTTCAGTGGTCCAATTTTTAATTTCACACGCATATCTATACATCCCATACTCACACTAACATTCGAGCCCTTAATGTCCTTTCGGGCAATGTTTAGCAACCTTATGGACTAAGAGTGAATTTCAAGTATTGTCCTTTATCTTCATACCTATTTGCAGGCGGTGCTCTTTATGTTTAAAATTGACGAGTTTTGTACTTATTATTTCAAAATCTTGCATTGTATGTCCTTTAACTCTAACCCAGTTAATTTTTTCTGACAAATCATTTAACACAAGGGTAATTTAGTCTTTTTACCGGTTTATTTAAAAAAGCTAACAAATAAAACAAAAATAAATATACAAAATTAATAGAATATATGTATATGTGTATATAAACAACAACCTTATCTGCTTCTCTCTAGCTCTCTCTTTCTCTCTTTCTTTGCCTCTCCTCCACCGCCACCATTAACCACCAATAACCACCTCTAGCCACCACTCTCCAACATCACCATCACACCACAATTGTCACAAAATAAAATGTCACTTGATTATGTAAAACTCAAATCAGTTTTCCCTAAAAACTAACCAATCAATGATTAACGAATTAGGGTTTAAAAATTACCAGGTTCATCATTTCCACAACGCACACGATCACACACAATCTGCTGCTATACTCCTTCGTAAAACACCGAGGAATAGATGAGACATTTACATCATTTCAACATCACACAATCATGGCTCCACCACCACCATCCTCACACCGTCGCCGATGTGCACCTCCACCCCTTCATCACCATCAAAACGCCATAAACCACCTCTCCAAGTGACCACCCAACCAAAACCACCTCATCTACGCCGCCGCCTTCATCTCCCCGTCAATATGACGAAACCCCAACCCTAGATCTATGACTTACAAACAGTGTCAGGATGGGTTATTGTTGAGAGTTAATAGGTAATTGTGGATTTTATGTTATTTTATTTGATTTGGGTTTTAACTTTAATTTGAGTGTTCTTGTGTTAATCTAGTGATTTTGATGGGGGATTTGATATGGATGTTGATATAGGAACTATTTCTGGGGTTTAAGAGAGAGAGAGAGATGGATGGGTTTGATTGTTAGTTGTGCTGGTGGGTTACGGTTGGGAGGTGGTGGCAACATGTGGTGGTAAGTGGTGGCGGTGGGCTGGATGGTGGTGGTAGATGGTTTATGGATGGTGGTGGAAGATGGTTTATGGTGGGCTGGATAGTAAGCATATATGTGTTAAAACTTTTTATGTATTTAAAGCTTTTGTTTTTTTGAAGTTATTAACATAATTAGTCTTTTTAAAGGTTAAATGACAAAAATGCCCTTATATGTAAGGTACATGATCAAATTTAACAGAAAAAAATAACTGGGTTAGAGTTAAAGGACATACAGTGCAAGATTTTGAAACAATAAGTACAAAACTCGTCAATTTTAAACATAAAAAACATCGCCTGTAAATAAGTATAAAGATAAAGGACAATTCTTGCGATTCACTCTATGGACGGCTATGAACACCAACCACTACACATGCCACACAACTATACACAATCTTAGCTAGTGTTAGTGCTCATAACTTCACTAGTGTTTTCTACGGTTTTGATCTTAGTATTCTATCATAAAAAAAATTGATCTTAGTATTCTATCATAAAAAAAAATTAATTTTCGATGTTGAGTATCAATCTTCAATGTGTTTTGTTAGTTATCAAGTCGTCGTCGTCGTCGTTATTATTATTATTATTATTGTTATTGTTGTTGTGATTTTCGTTTATTCATGTAGTATAACTAGATTTATTTAACACCAAAATTGAAATTAAAAAATATAACGATACAAGTTAGGAGACGTTGAGTACATGTTTCTTTGAGACTATTGTAATTTTCGTCTAATCGATATTTGTTTTTATGTTTTCAATCGATGTAAAACATATGTCGATATTCTCCTGGGCATTTGACGACTTTATTTTTTGGGTTTTCTCTTCGGTTACTATATCGAGTTCCGATATTGTACTAGGACCATAACAAACCAAACAGACACCAAGACTTTAATTTCCGAGTTTCTCTTTCGGGTGCTATACTGAGTGTCGCCATCATTAAAATTCTTTAACAAACCGAACCAATACCGACCGGATACCTGTCGGGTGGGTAACGCAAGGGATTCCACTAGTTGAAACTAACTTGTGATATCACCAGTTTACATGTGAAGCAAAAGGTAGTGGAAACAGCAGCTTGTCACATTGCATGCCATTGCACATGCTTTCTTTACAATTTCTGCCCAGACACCACCCTCTGTGCATCTATACGCATCAACCAGAAGCTTGTCAATGCAGACCATGATTTTGATCTCTGAGCTGGCAAGATAGATTAATGGGCCCGGGCTAAAATGGGTTGGCCCATAAACATCTTATTGTCCCCTTTCTCACTTTCGGTAACTACTTTTCTTTATATGATTTTAAAGACTACTATACATATACAGGGTCGGCCCTGGGAATTCGTGTACCCTGCTTAAGCTTGAAAAAACATTTCCTTAGGCCTTAACAAAATTAGGTATTGGGTTCACTAAAATCTAAATCTAATGCCAATGGGCTAATAACTAATTTAAACCATAAAAATAGTTTTGTAAATGGGCTTATGTTAGTGTTTGTTTGGGTATACCATATTAATTTATTTAATTTACATATACACATCGGATTTTTTTTTTAAATAACGTGTCTTTCGAAATATGATGCTCTGGCCGGTGGTACTCCCCACCCACCCTCAGGGCAGGGCATGTATATATATATATATATATATTTTTTAAAAGTAGCTTATAGGGTTGTAGATGTTGAAAATATTTGAGTGAATTTCGAGTGGTTTGACATGTGTTCTTTTCAATCAAGATCTTTGATGTAGCCCGTTTAAAATAAAACATTATCCAAATTGATAAGACATTATAAGTTTCAACACAACAAATAAGAGATGTTACCAATAATTGAGAATGTTTAAATCCACTTACAGTTGTACCTTCAACATGTGGCTAATACAAAATTCCACGCGGTCTCAAGTTTGAATTTAACTTACAGTTTCTTTGTTCTTAACGGTTTTTTAGAACGACAACACATACACTACTTAATTCTACACTACCTAAAATCCACCTAAATACCCACAATAGGGTGTGAACTGTCACACTTGTTTGAGGGGAATTCACTAATGCGACTTGGCTTCTGCTTTTAACGGCCAATCCCCCTGAATGTTTATGTCACCTATGTACCGCAGGTTGTGTTTTACCTGATTTCACTTGTTAGCAGAGTATTAATGGGTCCCGTGGCCATGAGTATACTGGTAACAAGATAAGTCCTCGCAGATATCCAATTTCCCATCTCTTGCTAACTAGTTGCTGGAAAAGCATTTCACATGCAAATAAAATTTAAAAAACAATCATAATATAAGTCAATAAATCATTATTGTCACATATGATTATGAACTAGAAGCTAAAGTTAACATAAGCTTGGAAAATGGCAGAGATATCAAGTCCACTCCTTTGTAGTAATTCTTGAAATAGTTCTTCAGAAATTTATGTTATGCTGCATTTGAAGTCCTGCTTGAGCAATTATACCTTCTGCATATTGTTATGTTAATGCAATACCAACTGTATGGCCACTGTGGTAGTAACATGATGTAGTTAATTTATTTAATTTTTAAAAAGAAATGAGAGGATTGAAAGTAAAAACTTGCAGATAAACATAAATGAATAATATGGCTAACATGAGAGCAAATTGTGGTCTAAGGGGAACATATTTAATGATGTCAGCCAGCCCGGGAACCAAATTCACGTCTATAATTTAACAATAAAAGAGCACTACGTGACGAGCGAGCCCGGTCCCATACCCATGTGTAGTGGAAGGGGAATATAATGCCCCCACCCTAGGGCATTTTACGCCATGTGGCGGTCCAATCAGCAAAGGGGCATTATTGGGCGTTTTCTAAAATAGTATAGTGGGGATGGGGCATTATTGGGGCATTAAATAAAATAAAGAAAAAACACCTAAAAATCTTATTAGCCAAGCAAATTGAATCTCTAATCTGATTGGTCAACATTTCCCCCCTTGAGCGTGCTTTAAACAACGCGGACCCATTTTTTTTTCGAAAAAAACGCCCAAAAACGGCCTATATAATGGGATTTGGGCGTTTTTCGGTGTTATTTTTGATTTTTTTAAAAAAAAAAACGCCCCACCACGGGGGGTCTTAGACCATGCGTAGTGGTAAGGTGAATAATGCCCTCACCCTTGGGCGTTTTCCGCCATGTGACAGTCCAGTCAGCAAGAGGCATTATTGGGCGTTTTTCTAAAATGGGTGTAGTGGGGATGTGGATATTATATTAAAAAGGGGTGTAAAGAATTAAATAAAAAAAACTAACCAAAAAAGGGGATTGGCCAAGAAAAAGAGGGAACCTTCTGATTAGCCAACCAATTTGCCATTTAGCGTGATTTAAAGCACGTCTGGAGGCCTTTTTTGCGAGATCACGCCGAAAAACGCCCAAGGGGGTGGGGAGGTGGCGTGTTTGAGGATTTTTTTTGAAAAATTGACGCCCACTACGGATGGTCTTAATAGATAGTCGGCAATGTGGCAGGTAATTACCCGTCAAGTATCAGATATGTCTGTTACTTTATTATAAATAATCTGTTAGAATTCCCAAATACATTTCTTACTATTTTTAATTTTATAGAAGTTTATTACCCAAGAAATCATATCTATAATACTACAAACTATTTTTTTTAACATAAAACTTCACTAAAACAGGTCAGTCCTCAAACGAAGGACCACCTCAAAAAACCATTACAATACATACAACAGAAAACAAACCCAATCCTTTCACTGAATGGATTTAAATCTAGAACGATGTTTAAGCCATAGAAACGACATAGACTTAACAGTCGCAACAACCTCTAAAACTCTAGGCGTTGGAATCCTCAAAAACCTTCTTGTTTCGTTCCCTCCATAAAGCCCAACAAGTAATCATGATAATGCCCCGAATAATCCTCTTTGTCCACTTCGAACCCTTCACATTTTCAGCACCATCCGGGTCGGAATCCTATCCATCTCAAGTCTCCAAACAAGTAAGTTGACTTTTATAGGCACCCAAGACTCCCACCGCATTACCTGATTTCTGGGCACATCTCTATTTATTCGCAACAGATCTTTCACACTGGAAACCGCGAAACAAAAATAAAAAGGAAAAGAAAATTCTTATTTGATTGCTTCACATTAGCTAGCCAGGTAATCAGGTTAAGTATCAATTAATCACATACTCGGTCCCATACTTGTCTCGAATGTTTCACATTTGCCGGTCGGGTCCTTGTTCGTTTGCCATTCCTAGAAGGAGAAGACACTAGTGCCTAAAAACACACCTAAAAAGAATAGCAAGGAAGGAACTATGATCATTAGAAGCTTTCTTTCGTGTGTGTGTTTTTACGTGTTTCGTGTGAATTCGTGAGTGCTAAAGAGTATCGAATGGGTTAGTTTCAACTTTGGTAGCATCTTGGTTTTATATATAACAGAAATACATAAAATGAACGGCCTAATCATTAAGCTATATAAAACAAAAAAAATTAAATTGCCTTCAACGAATTGCGAATATCCTAAACTGTAAAGTCGGTTCCTTTCCGTTCAAATACCTTGGATTGTACGTGGGAGCAAATATGAATTTAGTGCGGAACTGGAAGCCTATTGTAGACCTCTTTTGTCACACCCCGACCACGTAGAACATACAAACGTGGCGGAAATGTCGGGGAGTGTTGTAACAGAATTAATTGTTTCAAATCCATGGCAATTGAAGTTTCGTTTTATTAATCAAACATGAAAGTTTACATTGTTTTAATCAAGAACCAAAGAGTACATAACATAAATTAACTAGTTCTTGTCTCGTTTTAAGTCACTAAAGCACAGGTCCGCCTAATTATGTCTTGATAAGTCCTATGCATCATATCCTGAAACACATGTGAAAATAGGTACGTCAGCATAAAAATGCCTGTGAGATACATAGGTTTTGTGAAAATAGAATTCATGACTTATGTTTAAGAAAATGTTTAGTCATGAACCTTGTAATTTGCTTTGTCTTGTAAATCATTTGGAAAACGATAAGATCAGATGATGTGTATAAATAAATGTAAGGTTAAATGAATAACCAAGTAAAATGAGTTTGTATAAGATAAGTTGTTTGTAAAACAATGTCTTGTGAAAAGTATGTTATTTGTATAAAAAGTTATATGTCTCAAATTGATATGATTCAAATAACGCTACGATATGTATTACCATACAAGCACTTATATATAGGAAGTATCAGCGGCGTATCCACCATGCTTGTATCATATTACACACGCCTCGTTACTCAAATCATTTACCCAAATCAACCATCAATGTAAATTGTTCATGTACAAATCAATTGTCAAGTGTTTTTGTGTAAACCATATCAAAATGTCCATGTCTAATGTTTATGTTTCAAGCGAGTCATGTAATGTGTATATCAATGTCAAAATGTTTATGTCTAATGTAAATCATAAATTGTGTATATGAGTGCCAAAATGTTTATGTATGGTAAGTGAAATATATCAACTAAACCATATGTAAAATGCACAAAAACAAGATATTGAAGTAAAACATGGTTTAAATCAAAGTTATGTTTTGTGTAATAAATGCATGCTATACTGATATAAACATCTATGCGGTATTGTGAAAATGCATACATTCAAGCCTTTGTGACTGTAGTGATAGACCATTAAAGAAATTAAAGGTTTATATGTGTTATGTTCATCGAATTCGGTCATTCCTTCCAATCCAAACAAACCCGGGATTTCAGGAATGGGAGTTGTCAAGTCCTATGGTACCATTACCTACTAACAGGCGGCATGATCGGTGTTAATGAATGTACATTGTATAATTTAAACAAACCAAATGTCATACCAAAATGTGAGCATGTGATGAATAAATGTACTAAGTAGGCACATAATGGGCACACATAGCATAAAATGTAATGTAAAATAATGTACTAAGTACGCACACAATGGGCATACATAGCATAAAATGTGATGTAAAACAATGTACTAAGTACGCACACGATGGGCATACATAGCATAAAATGTGATGTAAAACAAGGTACTAAGTACGCACACGATGGGCATACATAGCATAAAATGTAATGTAAAACAATGTACTAAGTACGCACACAATGGGCATACATAGCATAGAATGTAATGAAATCGTGTACTATAAATGTACTATTGAACATAGCAAGCATATGATATGAAAGCATGAAAAGCACGAAAGTAACAAGTAGGCACATGTGTTTCACCCCAAAATGTTTGGAAAATAGTAAAAGAGGGGTCTATGTACTCACCTGAGATTGCTTTGAAGTTCTTGTATAATAATCACACAATGCTTAGAGATCACGGAATATCAAACGGCACCTAATAGGTAGCTATATTAATATACCGGACCATAATTCGGAAGATTGGATAGAATGAGGGTTCGTAAAACAAACGAGTATAGAGACTCGTGTAATATGGTTTAACAAGGCCTACATTCTAAAATGAAACCTAACCTAAGTGCTTTCGACCCATTATGACCCGTTTAGGTAGCTTATGCTACCTTAACGCGTCGTTCGCGTAAAACGCGTTTGGAACGCCTAACGTCGTGACCATAAGGTATAACCTCGGAAGGTTATTCCCTATACCACTATGGTCACCTAATGTGTTTGATCGGATCCTAAAGATCGACCAAATGGGTCGGGTCCGAAAGCATAAGCGATTGTTTAAATCGCTTACCTTACGACCCTATATAAGCACTAAACTAAAAGTGACGAGCTAAGCATGTTAGAACATGCTTAACTAAGTGTAGAAAACAGGTTTGGCATCAAAACAAACGGTTTTGATACCTATGAGTAGTTTGGTTACAAAATACACAAGAATGCGCATTTTGGCCGAAACTACGACTCGTCACTGAGCCTAGATAACGTGGTGATCAGTAGGTGTAGTCACTAAGGACTATAACCATCGTGATCACGCTCACGTTATGAAGTTCAAACGAACTTCGTGTTGACCATAGGCTGGTCAACGCAGAAAGTCAAACATAGTTTGACTTTAGGACTAGAAAGCGATTAAAAGAACGAAAGAACACTTACGAAGGGTCCCCGAAAGCTAATCTCGATCCAGGAGCTCAGGTATGAAGCAAAGGCCTCAACTTAGAGCTTTAGATCAGATTTTCTGGGTTTTAACACAAATGGGGGGGGGTATTTATAGGAAAAGCAAGACCGTTAGGATCGTTTCTTGAATATCGTGCCTTGATCTCATTCGTACACTTGTCAAGATGTTGTGGTATCAAAATATGACCCTAACCCCAGAGATTGTGAAGAGGCATTGCCCCTTGGATGCTTGAAAGGCCAAATTTTGCAAGAAAAACGAGTTTCTACATCTGCAGGGCTGACGCGGCCCGCGTGAGGATTTAGACAGGGCTTACGCGCCCCGCCTGGGAGTCCAGATCAGAAACCAAGTTTCAAAAATGACAGTTTAGGTCCCTGTTGTGGTTTAGGGCCATTTCTGACATGTTTAAGGCCCGTTAAGCCATCTTTAAGGCCCTAAAATGATGCCTAAACATTGAGGACATGAAACATGCTCAAAAATATGTCGGATGTTGGTTCGTTTGGCCGTACGATCGTGATGTTAGGTTAATTACGACAGAATGCGCATAAGCGCGGAAAACGATCCAAATGACGCGACGAATGGATTTTTCTCATGCCAAACACTAAGGCATAATATAAGGATGCTTACATAAATTTTTGGATGTCCGGATGTATTCAGAACGTAAGTTATGCGCGAAAGTGCAAACTTGTGCACTTTTTGACGCTTTTAGTCCCTGAATGACCCAAAAGTTTATTTTTAGCACACCGAACACCTCAAAGCCTATTTCTAAGCTTTGTAAAGGATATTTAAGGTGTGTTTCACTTATGGTCATGTTCCAGAATGTCTGTTTTAGTACGAGTCATCATACTTTCGCAGTTTGTCAAGTTTAGTCCCTGTAAGCGAATAAACTTGTTTTTGCCATACCAAAGCCTTCAAAACTTATTTCTAAGTTATGTATAGGTTATTTAAGGTATGTTGAGTATATGATGATGTTCCGGAGTATTTGTCGCATTAAACTGGTTATATTTACGCATCAGTGCGCGTATAACCTTCTAGAAAGCGATTTAGAGCCCGAAATCGAACAAGACTTGATATGTGCAAATGATACACATATTTGTACAAATCCCAAGTATGAAATACAATATCTCATTGGTTTGGTATTTGTTTGATGGTCGCAGTGACCCAGGTGTCACAGTCTCCCCTACTTTAGGAAATTTCGTCCCGAAATTTATTCAGAGGAAACTTTTGAGAGTTTAAAACATGAAGTTGAAAAGATCGAACAACATTGGTTAGGGTTCTGAACTTCTAGTAACTTTAATAACATCATGCTTGCAATGTAAGAGGGATACTTATATACAAGTATATGAAGCGTCATTGGTGCGTCCACCGTACCTCCATTACATCGTTCTCATTTTGTTATTGTTGTTACTATCGGTTCTTACACATAATAAATCTTACGGGGTTTCTGTGCACCAAATTTCATAATTATGTACGCGTCCATAATTACACAATTCCTTGCATAGTTCACTCAGTCTATTTTATAATGTGTAGGGGAAAACCAAATGAATAAACCCTGTGATGAATGTGACCAGACCACCATAGGGTCCCTTTTATTAAATCAATAAATGATTTTAATAGACAACCAAGGAGTCTTTTCAGCTTATATCATCACATGTCATTCTTAACCAGATTTTTGAATCGATCTTTTTGATTCGACCCCTAAAAGGGTCTCTTATGAATCATGGAGTGGTACTATATAATCCAAGGGTCTTAACTATTACATAGAAGCCCATTAAGGATTTATGGTAGTACCTTTTTTTGAATATCCTACTACGAATCCCTCATATGAAGATATGAAAAATTCTACGAGGATTTGGATAACGAATATCCAGAGTATACAAAAACACAAAATGCATAAAAGAAAACACAAAGTGCATAAACACATAGTCATATAACCACAAAGATTGTTTATTTGTTAATTTGTTTTGTTGATTGCGTACGTGCATTTAAAGCACACTAGGAATCCATTCCGTGGATCTCATTTGGTACTTTAAACATTTCTAAGAATCTAACTATAAAGATAGAAAGATCTTTTAAAGAGAAAATTCGATTTCGATTATAAAGAACCGAAATGTTCGAATTAAGGTATACAAGGAATCCAATTATGGACTCTGATTTGAAAGATAATCATCCACAAGGATCTAATGTGAAGATGAAAAGATCCTATATGGATTTTAGAAGTCGAAGATGTTTTGAAATCTTGCACTGGATGTGCTTTAGTTAAAACATGAAGTAAAAATGCTTATGAAGTTGAGATGCTAGATATGTCAAGGCGACATATGAAGTAGAATTTGAAGGTTAAGTCAATGTATGAGGATAAATATTTTTGAAGACTATGCATGGGGTTCTTAAAAAAAAGTGATTAATGTTTTTGAAACCTTATGCATAATACTTTTGAAATCATAAAGTAGGTGTACTAGGTAAGTATATTTATAAAAATGCTTTAAAATCATGCGAGATGAATTTTGAAATTATGTATAAGGTTTTTGAAAACATGAATGATGCTTTTGAAATCGTGCCCTTGATATATTACTTAAAATTGTTTTCAAACTATATGAAATATTTTGAAATCGTGGGGGTTATTTTTGAAAACATAGACAAAGCTTTGTGCATTTGTCATGTTAAGTAAATACACTATATTAAAAATGTTTTCGAACTATAAATAGAATGTTTTGAAATCATATAGGTTGTTTTGAAAACTTATGTTATGCATGTTTGAAGAAATCAGAAAGTAATGGGTATGAGATTTGAAAGTATCCTTGGTTATCTAACCAAGGATTCAAAGGTATAGAAGCACGATTATTCATAATGTCACTTTATTTCCTGTACTTCGTTTAATAAAACGAGTACTTAGAATTTACCAAGGAAATCATGAGTAAACGCAAAACTGGGAATAATTTTCACAAAAGTAGTTTGCAAGGATCATAGTTCCTTAACGTAGGCATCATGGGGGAATGCCATTCATACATGTAACCATACTTGTATATCAGAATTGCGAACAAGAACTTTTATTTATGAACAGAACAGATTGTTTCACATTACAAGTAAATAGAAGAAACAGAAGCATAAGACAACAACATCTTCTAAACAGCCAACTGCTCATCCGTGGGTTAGATTTGTCTTAGCAAACTTCGCGCAATTTCTTCAGAAATGACCCATCTCGCCACAGTTGAAACAAGAACCTGGTAGGAAACGACCTTGAGCGGGATTGTTGCCAGCTTGGTTTGGTGCAGCTGCGGCTGGGCAAACTCTTGCTGTATGGCCTATAAGTCCACAAGTCTGGCATTTGCGGCACTTTACATTGACATGATGATGGAGGCTACATTGGTTGCACAAGGGTGCAGTTCTGTTGTATGGCTTCCTAACAGGGGGTTGAGCTGGTTGGTTGGGGATGGCTTGACCATTGTGAGCGACCACGGTGAAGTTCTGAGAAGCCTTTCGCTTCTTTGACCTCTTATGGGATCCAGTCTGTTCATCCATGGTCTTTGATTCCTTGATTGGTTTCTTGGCTGGTGGTGCAGGCTTGACTTCTACTTCCTTTGGTGGCCCTTGAGTGGCTTCATTGTTGAGACGAGACATGGCAAAGCCTAATTCAACAGTCTTCAGAATTACTTCGCCTACCCGCTGGGCAAATTTGGCAGTCTGCTTGGATATCTGCGCATCGTTGTGATGAAGAGACATTCTGGAGGAAATGAAGGATATAGGAGGAAACAAATGAGATGTTATCGGTAAATAAAACAAAATGACAATGCATAGAAATTGCGACGCGAAGACATGCTTTAGCTTATAAGTGGACACTCACCCCAAGAGTTCCCAGGTAAGAGTGACTGGTCCGATTATGTGGATTTGTACGAACACTCTAGCCTTAGACAGAAAACTCAGAGTACAAGCATCCACTCTTCCAGATTACACGTGTTCACACCATAAGACCCAAACTTTGACGAGGTTTTGAAAATTCAAAGGGGTTCAAAACCATATAACAGAGGGTTCAAAACCTTATAACAGAGGGTTCAAAACCTTATAACAGAGGGTTCAAAACCTTATAACAGAGGGTTCAAAACCTTATAACCGAGGGTTCAAAACCTAGTAATCTATCATCCTAGAACAGATGATTAGTTTTCAAAGCGGTTTGGAAATTTATGTTCTTGTTGTGGTTGTCGCCTAAGGATAGGTGACAGCATTGTTTTATGACTAAACGCGAGTAAACTCACGTTAGGGTCCTAGGAAGGTTATAGACTAGGTCAAAGCATTACTAACAACCTAATTCCCTATAACCATGAACTCTGATACCAACTTTTCTGTCACACCCCGACCACGTAGAACATACAAACGTGGCGGAAATGTCGGGGAATGTTGTAACAGAATTAATTATTTCAAATCCATGGCAATTGAAGTTTCATTTTATTAATCAAACATGAAAGTTTACATTGTTTTAATCAAGAACCAAAGAGTACATAACATAAATTAACTATTTCTTATCTCGTTTTAAGTCACTAAAGCACAGGTCCGCCTAATTATGTCTTGATAAGTCCTATGCATCATATCCTGAAACACATGTGAAAATAGGTACGTCAGCATAAAAATGCCTGTGAGATACATAGGTTTTGTGAAAATAGAATTCATGACTTATGTTTAAGAAAATGTTTAGTCATGAACCTTGTAATTTTCTTTGTCTTGTAAATCATTTGGAAAACGATAAGATCAGATGATGTGTATAAATAAATGTAAGGTTAAATGAATAACCAAGTAAAATGAGTTTGTATAAGATAAGTTGTTTGTAAAACAATGTCTTGTGAAAAGTATGTTATTTGTATAAAATGTTATATGTCTCAAATTGATATGATTCAAATAACGCTACGATATGTATTACCATACAAGCACTTATATATAGGAAGTACCAGCGGCGTATCCACCATGCTTGTATCATATTACACACGCCTCGTTACTCAAATCATTTACCCAAATCAACCATCAATGTAAATTGTTCATGTACAAATCAATTGTCAAGTGTTATTGTGTAAACCATATCAAAATGTCCATGTCTAATGTTTATGTTTCAAGCGAGTCATGTAATGTGTATATCAATGTCAAAATGTTTATGTCTAATGTAAATCATAAATTGTGTATATGAGTGCTGTTGGATCTGAGTTTCCTTTTGATTGTATTTTTGTTTGAAGTTAAAATGGAAAATGGATGAGTTGTGCAGCGGAATTAAAATGATAACAAACTTTGCATACAATCAAATGAGAGTAATACTTTAATCAAACATCTTTACACAGAGAACCGAATGATTGAATTTATTTCAAACACGATTACAATGATGATGTATGAATGCAAACTCCCCCTCAACCCGAGCTCAGTAGTTTGTTCGTGCAAAGAAGACGAATGATGTGAAGAGCTAATAGAACAGTACAAAGTACTGTACTATTTATAAGCACTTGCAAACTACTGAGCATCTTTAGCTGACGTCACCATGAAAGTGACATCTAACCTCCTAACAAACTCTAACCTCTGATCTATACAGACACTGCTTGTGTTAACTACTGCTATTACATTCTATTACAAACAGACTTTAGAACTACTGCTGCAACCTTCTACTGCTGTGAACCCAGCAGCACTTATCCGGATCAGCAGTGCTTGACTCAAGGCAGTAGATTGAATCAGCAGGACTTGAGTCTTCATCAGATCTTTAATTGAGCAGCGGTTATTGGTCAGCAGTTAGTAAGATCAGCAGATAGTGTCACACCCCGATTTCCACGCGTCACCGGTGGGCCCGGTGTGGGGTACAGTGACGTAGTTGGCATCGTCATAGACAATCAACACAATATAATAATGCACAGCGGAAGCAGAATAGAAACATTTCAACTTTTAAATAAAGTGTAATAATAAATATCACAGTAGTTGAAATGGATCCACAGGCGGATCAAATGAAATAAGATAAAAATAGTTCAACAGATATTTGTCGTCCAAGCTTGCGAGACTATAGTGGACGCTCTTAGGAAACAACCAGCCTATTTCCGTATAGTACCTGCACTTAACCTTTTGGGAAAAATACGTCAGTTTACACTGGTAAATACAAATCGACTGACTCATTTTGAAAATGATTAAAAATTGATTTAAATGCACAAGGCATAAATATTTTTATTAACTTGGGATAATTATATAATATAAACTTGTGAACGAATTACATGCACTTATATCTCTGGTGGCCCGGGATCTGCTGTCCGGGCTAGAGATTAAATGACACACCACATTAAAGAGTTATACACGTCGGGTGTACGCCTACACCCCGTGCTCTGGTCGTGGCCATCTCGTAAGAAAATGCCAAGGATATCCGGGACACGGTCAATAACCCCCCAAAGCCTTTAAGTAAGACAAAACTGTTTAAACGAAGTCGCACAAGCTATTCAAGACTGTACACCTATAAGGCGCAGGACTTGTGCGCCCGATCAAGCGGTATTTTAAATACCGTACCCCAAGCCCGTATAGGGAAAATAAGTCAAAATGTATTTACCTGAGCAAGTATAAGTCACAAATGATAAGTGTTGGTAGCTTTTACCGGGCCTCCTAATCTGGAACAAAGGTTTATAATTAACCTATTAGATTCCTAACGGGTCTTTTATTTAAGCCTAAGCTTTGACCGGTTAGTTTTAAGAATGATACGGTTTACGCACGATTAAGCGAAAGACCGGATAGAATGTGATTTAGACCCGACAAGTTTGAATACTTGTATAATATGGGTGTACTAAATACATTCTGGATTTTGAAATAAAAATGATATCGTTTGACCCGTTTTGGTCAATTTACGCAAACTAGTTACGTAAACCGAACCGAACGCGAAAAGGGCGATACGGGTAGACCAATGATTCAAATGCAAGTTCCCTGAGATAATATGCTTAAAATATGATATTATATCAGTAAGTTATGTTCTATATTGCCCGAAATAATTTTAAACCCAATTTATGCCTTAGAAGGGCATTTTGGTCATTTAAAAGATAATAAAAGAGTAAAATTAGAAATCTGAGTTTCGGGTCTGGTTCATACAGTAAATATACTTAATATAACATATTATATCAGTAGGGTATGACCCATATACCAAATTTATCATTTAAAACCAAACTATGCACCGTAGGGGTATTTAGTAATTTCACAAGGGCTAAAAATGCCAAAACTGGAAATCTGAGATCATATACTTATACTTACTGTTATTATATGAAAATATGCTAAACACATCTGTAGGTATAGGTCTTATATGTTTAAAAATAAGTATAACGCTTACTATGCGCTTAAAACGCTAAATATGCGATTTAAGGGCGTTTTCGGGTTTTCAAATTAAATCTGAGATTTTTATATTTCCAGAATACTTAAAATAATTTATTCATCATATAAAATCAGTAGAAAAAGGTTTCGGGTCAAAAGGATGTGTAAAACTCATTTTATGGCTTAAACGGTCAAAACCGACATAAGCCGAAATGACTAGGCGATCTAGGATCCGTTCAGCCAAAAATTAATTAAAAATCATCAAAATTCCCAGAATATTATAATACATCAGTTGGTAAAAAGTTTCGTATCAAAACGTGGCCAGAAACGGGTTCTACGCGAAAAGGACCGTTTATGTAACTTTATAATATAGTTTTACGCTAATGGCCATAACTCACAATCTGGACCACCAACTGATCCGAAATTTTCGGTGCAAGTTTATATATTAGAAATAAAGATTTCTATCCTTTCACTTTTCCAAAAATCACGTTTTATATCAAAAAGGGCAAAATAGTCAACTTTATGCATAAATCGGAAACATGCATTCGAATAGGCTAAGCATAGACTTAATCAAAGAAAATTCCAGAAAGTTTAACTAAAATAAAAATAGTCAAAAATACTTTCCAATACAGATCTCGAACATGCATGTACGAATCCGAATCGATAGTCTACAAAATAATCGTTTTACAAGACTTTCGGTTCCGATTCGTGGCTATACTATAGATTGTCGAGTTGATGATGATTAAAACACATTCTTATATGTGTTACAAGTTATTTATAATGATCAATCAGATTGCATGTCTAATATATTAACATTCAAGCTTATTTTTGCGAAAATCAATTCTGTTGACTTTTTAGAAACATGTTTGACTCGACAATTAGCATGCATATAGTGGGATTCAGATAGTGCCCTTTAGAGGGTTTGTTTCCCACATAAATACCAATCTATAACAGGTTTCAATTCGAGAAATGACTGAAAGAAATCCGTTTAATCAGAAAGTCAAAGCTTATGAACAACCAGTTTGACTTTTAGCAATAATCAAAGTAATAACGGATTAGAGAACGAATTGAAAGCTTACAAAGGTCCTATAGGTGATTAGTGAACACTAGAAATCGGCCTTGATGATCAGATTAGCTCCAGGAAGTCTTGAGAACCTTTGCAAGTCTTGAGAGCTCTTGTTCACAATGAAAATGTCCAAGAAAAATGATCTTTGATCTGATTTATGGTGTAATCAGATGGTTGGAGTAGGCTACTGTTGATGTAGGCATGCAAGGGCACGTATTGGAGCATTTGGGAGGCAAGACCAGCTGTTTACAACTCAATTTCGGACCCAAATCAGCCCCAAATACGATTTCTGTCGCTGGCAGACCCACGCGGCCCGCTTGGGCTTTACCAGGCGGGTCGCCTGACCCCTGGTTCAGCCAAACAAGTTTCATTCTTGGCAGAAATGGTCCCTGAGCTTGCGTGCGATGTTTCGGCTGCTTAATTTGACCCGTAAACCCCCAAACTTGGTTTTTAAGAACCTTAGGACTTTTACCAACATGGAAATGTCCTCGGAACATTTTGCGCTCAACCGAAAAGCCCTGAAATTCGACGTTGATGCTTTTAGTCCTTCAAGTACGGTTTTGGCCATAACTTTCTCATACGTTGACGAAACTTCATGAAATTTTTACCACATATTCTAGTGAGTATATTTTAGCTATACAAAGCTTCGGGTCTGCCAAAAGTTCACTCAGAGGTATAAATTAAACATGTTGACACTTTTGGCCCCTATAGTTTGAAATACTTCACTTTTGTGCAATTTCCGCGTCGTATGATCCATGAACCATCCGTTTAAGGTTATAAACATTATGTGGGGTTATCATAGAGCCTATTTATCCATTGTTGACACTTTGGACCCTTACGTTCCATAGTTTTCACTGTTTGTCACTTTTAGTCCCTCTAAAGTATGTTTTCGCATAACGGAACCTTATGACACGTGTCAAGACATTATTGGACGAAATTTTTCGAGGTGTTACATCCTCACCCCCTTAAAAGAAATCTCGACCCCGAGATTTAATCAAACAAATGGGGATATTTTTCTTTCATCGTGGATTCCACTTCCCACGTGTATTCGGGACCTCTACGGGCATCCCATTTGACCTTGACAATAGGCACCTGCTTCCTTCGAAGCTTCTTGACCTGTCGATCCTCAATCGACAAAGGTTTTTCCACAAATTTTAGACTTTCGTCTATGTGTATATCTGTGTGCGGTATAACCAGTGAATCGTCAGCGAAACACTTCTTCAAATTACAGATATGGAACACATTATGAATAGCACTAAGCTCTTCAGGCAAGTTTAACTTATAAGCGACTGCCCCGACACGTTCGATTATCTCGAAAGGTCCTATGTATCTTGGGCTTAGCTTGCCTTTCTTTCCAAATCGCATTACACCTTTCCAAGGTGATACCTTAAGCAACACTTTTTCACCCACATCGAAGTGAAAATCTTTGCGCTTAGGATCCGCATAACTTTTCTGCCTATCCCTGGCAGCTTTCAAACGATCACGGATCTGAACGATCTTGTCTGTCGTCTCAAAGACGATATCTGGTCCAGACAACTGGACATCTCCAACTTCTGCCCAACAAATGGGCGATCTACACTTTCTACCGTATAGGGCCTCAAAAGGCGCAGCCTTTATGCTGGAATGGTAGCTATTGTTGTAGGAGAATTCAATCAGTGGTAAGTTCTTATCCCAACTACCACCTAAGTCGATCGCACATGCTCGAAGCATGTCTTCCAGAGTTTGAATAGTACGCTCACTCTGACCATCAGTCTGAGGATGGTAAGCCGTACTAAAATTCAAACGAGTGCCCAACGACTGTTGGAAACTTTTCCAAAAATGTGACGTATATCTAGTATCTCTATCAGAGATAATAGATATAGGTATACCATGTAGCGCTACTATCTTATCGACGTATAATTGTGCTAACATATCGGAGCTATACGTCTCCTTGATGGGTAGAAAATGAGCTGACTTAGTCAGTCTATCTACTATGACCCATATGGTATCATTTCCCTTTTTCGTCTTCGGCAACTTGGTGATAAAATCCATTGTCACCATTTCCCACTTCCATTTGGGAATTTCAGGTTGCTGAAGCAAACCTGACGGCTTCTGATGCTCAGCCTTGACTTGCGCACAAGTCAAACATTTGGCCACATACTCGGCCACGGACTTTTTCAAACCAATCCACCAGTAGTTTGATTTCAAATCCTGGTACATCTTATCAGCTCCAGGATGAACGGAATATTTAGAGCTGTGGGCTTCCTGGAGGATAACATCCCGAAGTCCTCCATATACTGGAACCCATATTCGTCCGTTTAGTCGTAACATTCCATCTTTGTCGTGGGATAACTGCTCCTCAGTTACTCCCAACTTTTCTGCAGGATAGTTAGCTTCCAGCACAGCTTCCTTCTGTGCAGCTAACACCCTTTCATTCAAATTATTTCTTATCTCAATGCGCTTGGCATTGATTCTGATCGGTTTAACCCTTTCTTTTCTGCTTAAGGCGTCGGCAACCACATTTGCCTTTCCTGGATGGTATCGTATCTCACAGTCATAATCATTTAGAGTTTCCATCCATCGCCTTTGTCGCATGTTCAATTCCTTCTGATTGAACAGATGCTGAAGACTCTTGTGATCTGAATAAATTATGCACTTGGTTCCATACAAGTAATGTCTCCATAACTTCAAAGCAAATACAACTGCACCCAATTCCAAATCGTGGGTGGTGTAGTTCTTCTCGTGCACCTTTAGCTGGCGAGAAGCATAGGCAATGACTTTGCCTTTCTGCATGAGTACACAGCCCATGCCAGTATGTGATGCATCACAATACACCACAAATTCCTCTATTCCATCGGGCAATGTCAATACTGGCGCATTGCTCAGCTTCTGCTTCAGAATGTCAAAGGATTCCTGCTGCTTAGGGCCCCAATCGAACTTAATCTTCTTACGGGTCAACGAAGTTAGGGGCGCAGCAATCCTTGAAAAGTTCTCGATAAATCGCCTATAATATCCTGCCAATCCGAGGAAACTGCGAATCTCAGTAGGAGTCTTCGGCTCCTGCCAGTTCATGACTGCTTCTACTTTAGCGGGATCTACTTGGATACCACGCTCGCTTACAACATGTCCAAGGAATTGGACTTCTCGAAGCCAAAATTCACACTTCGAGAATTTGGCATAAAGCTTCTCTTGATGCAGAAGTTTGAGAATACAACGAAGGTGTTTCTCATGATCAGCTTGGCTCTTCGAATAGATAAGAATGTCGTCAATAAAGACGATAACGAACTTATCTAAATAAGGTTTGCAGACGCGATTCATGAGATCCATGAACGCGGCTGGTGCGTTAGTGAGCCCAAACGGCATCACTAGGAACTCGTAATGTCCATAACGAGTCCTAAACGCTGTCTTGTGTACGTCTTCCTCCTTGACCTTCAACTGATGATAACCTGACCTGAGGTCAATCTTTGAGAAGTAGCTTGCTCCTTGCAGTTGATCGAATAGATCGTCGATCCTGGGTAACGGATACCGATTCTTGATAGTGACCTTATTAAGCTCATGGTAATCGATGCACAGACGCATCGAACCATCCTTCTTCTTAACGAACAAGATTGGCGCTCCCCAAGGAGACGAGCTAGGTCTAATAAAACCTTTGGCTAAAAGCTCATCCAACTGCGTCCTCAACTCCTTCATCTCTGTTGGTGCCAATCTGTATGGTGCTCTTGCTACAGGTGCAGCACCTGGAATGATATCTATCCGAAACTCTACTTGCCTATCCGGTGGCAAACCGGGTAGTTCTTCAGGAAACACTTCAGGATATTCCGAGATAACAGGGATATCCTCAATCTTCGGCTTCGGCTCATCTATGGTAACTTGTGCCATATAAATGACACATCCTTTCTGCATGCACCTGGATGCCTTGAGCATGGACACTTGCTCCGGCAATCCATGCTGGGTATCTCCTTGAATAGTAAGTGACTCACCAGACGGAGTCTTAACTATTACTTGCTTTCTATTGCACAGAATCTGGGCTTGGTTACTCGACAACCAATCCATGCCTATTACTATGTCGAATCCAGCTAACTTAAAGGGAAGCAAGGATAACGGGAAAGAATGATTCCTAATGGATATAACACATCCATCTAGAACAGTCGAGGCGGTTTCTATGGTTCCATCGACTAATTCCACCTCATATTTCATGCTTAAGGTTTTAACAGGAAGGTTCAACAATTTACAAAACTTATCATCTACAAACGACTTATCGGCTCCTGAATCAAACAAGACTCTAGCAAAAACATCATTTACAAGAAACGTACCGGTAATGACGTTATCGTCAAGGACTGCTTCCTTAGCGTCCATTCTGAAGACTCTCGCATTAGTCTTCTTCCCATCATCTGCTTTCTTCGCATTCTTTGGGCAGTTGGGCCGAATGTGCCCTTTCTCGTTGCAACCAAAACAGGTTGCATCCTTCATTTTCTTGCAATCCACAGCTTTATGATCTGTGGACTTGCAGATTCCACATCGTTTTTCTGAAGACTGGGATTTTGTTTCTAACCGACACCTCCCAAAGTGGTGTCTCCTACAAACCTTGCATTTGGGTTTCTCACCCGACTGATGATCACTTTTCCTAGACCCCGACCCTTTCCTGTGGTCGTTGTTCCCTCTATGTCGCTTTTCAGACCTTCGTGAGGTGTCATCCTCACGTTTCCGTTTGTTCTCCTCAGAGCTCTTCATGGCTCTCAATCTAACCACGTCCTGAGTGAGGGAGAGGGATAGATCTGCTACGGATCTAAATGTTGTAGGCCTTGAAGCTTTAACACTCGCCTTTATCTCCGGTGCCAGACCCCCAATAAATCGAGCAATCCTACGCGGCTCCGGGGTCACCAGATAAGGCACTAAACGAGACAACGTGTTGAACGTAGTAAGATACGCTTGACAATCGAGGTTCTTCATAACTAAGGATACAAAATCCGATTCAATTCGCTCGACCTCGTGCTGCGGACAGAAGTTCTCTTTAATCAGTGCTACAAACTGATCCCAAGTCATGCTATACAGAGCGGTCTTTCCAGTAGCTTGTAGAAGCGACTTCCACCATGCTAACGCGTCTCCCTTGAACGACTGGGATGCGTACTTCACAACATCCCTATCAGCACACCCGCTGATATCAACCACAGTATCCATCTCATCAATCCACGTCATACAATCGACGGCTCCCTTTTCCCCAGTGAAATCTCTGGGCTTGCAAGATACAAAATACTTGTACGTACAGGACCTGCTGTACGTGTCATGTTTCGGCTTAATCTCCTGCTTTGGGACGCTGCTGTGGTTGGAGGAGTGATTATCATCCTCAGCTTTCTTCGGCTCACTCTTTTTAGATGGCGGCTTACTATGAGCCCCTGAATGAGTCTTAGACTTGACATGCGTCACTGTGCGGGTTCTACTCTGAGTACCACTAGATTCTTTGAACTGCCTATCCATAGCCTTGGCGACAGCATTATCTATCAGTGCTTGCAATTCTTCACCAGTGACGTGAATCTTTGCATTATCTGAGTGTTCCCCAGAATGACTGTTGGTCTCCTCCGATTTGGCCATTGTAGCTTTAAGCTACAATAAAGGACAAGGTCTATTTTAGAACCTAACAGTATTATCGTTCTAGACGATTTATTAACCATGGTATCAAGAACCTTAGCAGTTAATTTAATAAATTTCATTCAGGCTCTTATTAGCAATCAAGGAATGAAAATATATATATTGGCACCATAGGCCTAGTCACATGGACAATTACTAAATTATAAATTTAGATTTTTATAGGACTATAAATTGTATAATTAAACAAATAATCCTTTACTAGACAGAGAGTCATAAACCACAACTGTCATTATATAACATAGTTATAACCCGTAGGTATCAAGCCATTAATAGACTTGTATACAGATAAAATCTGTAGATAATTTATTTCTTGGCAGGGAGTTATAAACCACAACTGCCACTATATGACATAGTCATAATCCGTAGGTATCAAGTCATCAACAGACTTGTGTACAGATAAAATCTGTAGATATTTCTTTACTAGGCAGGGAGTCATAAACCACAACTGCCACTATATGACATAGTCATAACCCGAAGGTATCAAGTCATTAATAGACTTGTATACAGATAGAATCTGTAGATAATTTATTAAAAAGGGTGGCTTGTGTGATTCTACCGATCACGCTTGGCCAGGAATGTTAACATGTTTTCAGATGTTAACAGGGAGTTGAATCCTTTCAACCAGGTTTTACCATCAGGGCCAGGCCTGTTAATATGGCATTCAAGCTAGGTTATACCTTACTAAGATTCTTATAAAATGGCAAATCAAATAAAAATTGATATTTTCCATTATTTTAATATTATATTCATGCATATAAATAAAATGAGAAATTCAAATTAACTATTTCAAATTTCAAACAAAGTACTAGTACATATTTTGCCCTAAACGGGACTTTGAAATAACATGGGTAACATGAATAACATGCCCGCGCAGGGGCTAAACAAGTAACAACAATAACCAAATAAAATAAAGCAAACCCACGCAGGGGTCAACAGAACAGCATATCCACGCAGGGGTAGAATAAGATAGATATACCCACGCAGGGGTAGAGTACAAGGATAGATGTCCACACAGGGACATGAGTAAATGAGACAATAATCGAAGGATTCAATGATCCCTCTTGCTCTTACCCTTGAGCAGGTCAAATACCTTCTTGAACATGCCACTGGTGCGACGGCGATCAGCTCGCATCTCGTGTTGAAACTCACGTCGCATGCTATCAATCCCATGCAGGATTTCCTGAACCTGCGGCGGCGACATCATAGGCGCCGGTGGCGGCGGCTGGTACGGCTGCGGCTGCGGTGGCTGTTGGTAACCCGGAGGGTAACCAAAAGTAGACTGCCCAGCGGCCCAAGTGTCTCCCAATGGACCACTAGGTGGGAGTGAGCTGTAGTTCACAGCTTGCCAATAAGGGTCTCCCGTGTAATCATAACCCTGAGGGAAAACATGCTCGAACGGGTTAAACTGAGTTGCACTAGCATAAGCCGGAATCGGCTCTCCATAATTCTGCGGCGGCAGAGGCGGGATCGGTACAGAAGTAACCTCCGATACGGGATGCTGAGACTCCCCTGTCTCGGACTCCCCGGGAAGAGACGTGTAGCGGCTGCTACCAACATGTGGAGGGGTGCCTATGCGAATCCCTCCGCGCATAGACATGCGCGCATTCCTCCTAGGCCTCTGAGGCGGAGGAGGTAAAACTGGTGGCGGCGGTGGTGACGGAGTGATCACGTCACGCCACAGGGCCTCAGATAGGTCCTGCGGTAGAGGTGGCTGCTGCTGAAGCTGCTGCTGTGAGTGGTGCTGCGAGTGCACCGGTGAAACCTGGTGAGACTGGAGCATCGGAGAGTTGTGGCTGGGGGTGTAATACCAATCATGCTGCTTAAATCTCTCCTGAAAGCTGTCCCCACCATTGTAGGGTGATCCCCTAAATGGCGACCCATCCGATATCTCAATCGGATGGTTAGGCGTACCAGACGGCGGTAGCGAGGGGTCCGTATCCTCATCGACGTCCATCTCGTGACCACCAGAAAAGTGGTCCTCTGGTCCAAGTGGGTTATGACCCACTGGCTCATCCACAAAAGCATTAGGGTTATACAAACCCTGGTAGACTGGCGCTGGATACTGGTGCGGTGACTGATGCAAAGGTATGTAGGATCCATGCGAACCATGGGGCCCATTCTCTGAGTGGGGCCCAAACGAGTGGGGTAAAGACGGTGAAGTGCTGGCGGATACCGAGTGTCTAGCAGGCTCGGCAAGAGACCTCCAAAGGTCGTTGGCGGCTGTGTGGTGCGTGGCGGATGGTGCTCGCCTATGTGAGGGCCCTGCCTCATGGTCGTGAGACGTAGCAAATCCTCCTCGACCTCTCATTCGTGGCGGCATAGTGATCCTGTCAAAAGTCAAACAAGTTGCACAACAAATATATAAGACAAAGCAAAATAATAAACATAAATTAAACGAAAAGTTGAACATTTCCTAAGTTCTTTGTCTAGACTCGAAAATCGAGGAATGTGCAATTGTGTAACTGAGATTAAACACATTAGGGTAGTGTTTAATTCACTCAGCGTTGGCTCTGATACCAACCTGTCACACCCCGATTTCCACGCGTCACCGGTGGGCCCGGTGTGGGGTACAGTGACGTAGTTGGCATCGTCATAGACAATCAACACAATATAATAATGCACAGCGGAAGCAGAATAGAAACATTTCAACTTTTAAATAAAGTGTAATAATAAATATCACAGTAGTTGAAATGGATCCACAGGCGGATCAAATGAAATAAGATAAAAATAGTTCAACAGATATTTGTCGTCCAAGCTTGCGAGACTATAGTGGACGCTCTTAGGAAACAACCAGCCTATTTCCGTATAGTACCTGCACTTAACCTTTTGGGAAAAATACGTCAGTTTACACTGGTAAATACAAATCGACTGACTCATTTTGAAAATGATTAAAAATTGATTTAAATGCACAAGGCATAAATATTTTTATTAACTTGGGATAATTATATAATATAAACTTGTGAACGAATTACATGCACTTATATCTCTGGTGGCCCGGGATCTGCTGTCCGGGCTAGAGATTAAATGACACACCACATTAAAGAGTTATACACGTCGGGTGTACGCCTACACCCCGTGCTCTGGTCGTGGCCATCTCGTAAGAAAATGCCAAGGATATCCGGGACACGGTCAATAACCCCCCAAAGCCTTTAAGTAAGACAAAACTGTTTAAACGAAGTCGCACAAGCTATTCAAGACTGTACACCTATAAGGCGCAGGACTTGTGCGCCCGATCAAGCGGTATTTTAAATACCGTACCCCAAGCCCGTATAGGGAAAATAAGTCAAAATGTATTTACCTGAGCAAGTATAAGTCACAAATGATAAGTGTTGGTAGCTTTTACCGGGCCTCCTAATCTGGAACAAAGGTTTATAATTAACCTATTAGATTCCTAACGGGTCTTTTATTTAAGCCTAAGCTTTGACCGGTTAGTTTTAAGAATGATACGGTTTACGCACGATTAAGCGAAAGACCGGATAGAATGTGATTTAGACCCGACAAGTTTGAATACTTGTATAATATGGGTATACTAAATACATTCTGGATTTTGAAATAAAAATGATATCGTTTGACCCGTTTTGGTCAATTTACGCAAACTAGTTACGTAAACCGAACCGAACGCGAAAAGGGCGATACGGGTAGACCAATGATTCAAATGCAAGTTCCCTGAGATAATATGCTTAAAATATGATATTATATCAGTAAGTTATGTTCTATATTGCCCGAAATAATTTTAAACCCAATTTATGCCTTAGAAGGGCATTTTGGTCATTTAAAAGATAATAAAAGAGTAAAATTAGAAATCTGAGTTTCGGGTCTGGTTCATACAGTAAATATACTTAATATAACATATTATATCAGTAGGGTATGACCCATATACCAAATTTATCATTTAAAACCAAACTATGCACCGTAGGGGTATTTAGTAATTTCACAAGGGCTAAAAATGCCAAAACTGGAAATCTGAGATCATATACTTATACTTACTGTTATTATATGAAAATATGCTAAACACATCTGTAGGTATAGGTCTTATATGTTTAAAAATAAGTATAACGCTTACTATGCGCTTAAAACGCTAAATATGCGATTTAAGGGCGTTTTCGGGTTTTCAAATTAAATCTGAGATTTTTATATTTCCAGAATACTTAAAATAATTTATTCATCATATAAAATCAGTAGAAAAAGGTTTCGGGTCAAAAGGATGTGTAAAACTCATTTTATGGCTTAAACGGTCAAAACCGACATAAGCCGAAATGACTAGGCGATCTAGGATCCGTTCAGCCAAAAATTAATTAAAAATCATCAAAATTCCCAGAATATTATAATACATCAGTTGGTAAAAAGTTTCGTATCAAAACGTGGCCAGAAACGGGTTCTACGCGAAAAGGACCGTTTATGTAACTTTATAATATAGTTTTACGCTAATGGCCATAACTCACAATCTGGACCACCAACTGATCCGAAATTTTCGGTGCAAGTTTATATATTAGAAATAAAGATTTCTATCCTTTCACTTTTCCAAAATCACGTTTTATATCAAAAAGGGCAAAATAGTCAACTTTATGCATAAATCGGAAACATGTATTCGAATAGGCTAAGCATAGACTTAATCAAAGAAAATTCCAGAAAGTTTAACTAAAATAAAAATAGTCAAAAATACTTTCCAATACAGATCTCGAACATGCATGTACGAATCCGAATCGATAGTCTACAAAATAATCGTTTTACAAGACTTTCGGTTCCGATTCGTGGCTATACTATAGATTGTCGAGTTGATGATGATTAAAACACATTCTTATATGTGTTACAAGTTATTTATAATGATCAATCAGATTGCATGTCTAATATATTAACATTCAAGCTTATTTTTGCGAAAATCAATTCTGTTGACTTTTTAGAAACATGTTTGACTCGACAATTAGCATGCATATAGTGGGATTCAGATAGTGCCCTTTAGAGGGTTTGTTTCCCACATAAATACCAATCTATAACAGGTTTCAATTCGAGAAATGACTGAAAGAAATCCGTTTAATCAGAAAGTCAAAGCTTATGAACAACCAGTTTGACTTTTAGCAATAATCAAAGTAATAACGGATTAGAGAACGAATTGAAAGCTTACAAAGGTCCTATAGGTGATTAGTGAACACTAGAAATCGGCCTTGATGATCAGATTAGCTCCAGGAAGTCTTGAGAACCTTTGCAAGTCTTGAGAGCTCTTGTTCACAATGAAAATGTCCAAGAAAAATGATCTTTGATCTGATTTATGGTGTAATCAGATGGTTGGAGTAGGCTACTGTTGATGTAGGCATGCAAGGGCACGTATTGGAGCATTTGGGAGGCAAGACCAGCTGTTTACAACTCAATTTCGGACCCAAATCAGCCCCAAATACGATTTCTGTCGCTGGCAGACCCACGCGGCCCGCTTGGGCTTTACCAGGCGGGTCGCCTGACCCCTGGTTCAGCCAAACAAGTTTCATTCTTGGCAGAAATGGTCCCTGAGCTTGCGTGCGATGTTTCGGCTGCTTAATTTGACCCGTAAACCCCCAAACTTGGTTTTTAAGAACCTTAGGACTTTTACCAACATGGAAATGTCCTCGGAACATTTTGCGCTCATACGAAAAGCCCTGAAATTCGACGTTGACGCTTTTAGTCCTTCAAGTACGGTTTTGGCCATAACTTTCTCATACGTTGACGAAACTTCATGAAATTTTTACCACATATTCTAGTGAGTATATTTTAGCTATACAAAGCTTCGGGTCTGCCAAAAGTTCACTCAGAGGTATAAATTAAACATGTTGACACTTTTGGCCCCTATAGTTTGAAATACTTCACTTTTGTGCAATTTCCGCGTCGTATGATCCATGAACCATCCGTTTAAGGTTATAAACATTATGTGGGGTTATCATAGAGCCTATTTATCCATTGTTGACACTTTGGACCCTTACGTTCCATAGTTTTCACTGTTTGTCACTTTTAGTCCCTCTAAAGTATGTTTTCGCATAACGGAACCTTATGACACGTGTCAAGACATTATTGGACGAAATTTTTCGAGGTGTTACAGATAGGAGGTCATCAGTTGTTGTAATCACTTTCAAGGGGAGAGATATGTATATCAGCATCTGCTTATTCTGAATCCACTAAGCTGATCCAGTTTTGGCTTTACATTATCTGTTCCTCTGATAGGGTTCAATCCCAACAAGTGCCAAATGTTTATGTATGGTAAGTGAAATATATCAACTAAACCATATGTAAAATGCACAAAAACAAGATATTGAAGTAAAACATGGTTTAAATCAAAGTTATGTTTTGTGTAATAAATGCATGCTATACTGATATAAACATCTATGCGGTATTGTGAAAATGCATACATTCAAGCCTTTGTGACTGTAGTGATAGACCATTAAAGAAATTAAAGGTTTATATGTGTTATGTTCATCGAATTCGGTCATTCCTTCCAATCCAAACAAACCCGGGATTTCAGGAATGGGAGTTGTCAAGTCCGATGGTACCATTACCTACTAACGGGCGGCATGATCGGTGTTAATGAATGTACATTGTATAATTTAAACAAACCAAATGTCTTACCAAAATGTGAGCATGTGATGAATAAATGTACTAAGTAGGCACACAATGGGCATACATAGCATAAAATGTAATGTAAAATAATGTACTAAGTACGCACACAATGGGCATACATAGCATAAAATGTGATGTAAAACAATGTACTAAGTACGCACACGATGGGCATACATAGCATAAAATGTGATGTAAAACAAGGTACTAAGTACGCACACGAAAGGCATACATAGCATAAAATGTAATGTAATACAATGTACTAAGTACGCACACAATGGGCATACATAGCATAGAATGTAATGAAATCGTGTACTATAAATGTACTAATGAACATAGCAAGCATATGATATGAAAGCATGAAAAGCACGAAAGTAACAAGTAGGCACATGTGTTTCACCCCAAAATGTTTGGAAAACAGTAAAAGAGGGGTCTATGTACTCACCTGAGATTGCTTTGAAGTTCTTGTATAATAATCACACAATGCTTAGAGATCACGGAATATCAAACGGCACCTAATAGGTAGCTATATTAATATACCGGACCATAATTCGGAAGATTGGATAGAATGAGGGTTCGTAAAACAAACGAGTATAGAGACTCGTGTAATATGGTTTAACAAGGCCTGCATTCTAAAATGAAACCTAACCTAAGTGCTTTCGACCCATTATGACCCGTTTAGGTAGCTTATGCTACCTTAACGCGTCGTTCGCGTAAAACGCGTTTGGAACGCCTAACGTCGTGACCATAAGGTATAACCTCGGAAGGTTATTCCCTATACCACTATGGTCACCTAATGTGTTTGATCGGATCCTAAAGATCGACCACATGGGTCGGGTTCGAAAGCATAAGCGATTGTTTAGATCGCTTACCTTACGACCCTATATAAGCACTAAACTAAAAGTGACGAGCTAAGCATGTTAGAACATGCTTAACTAAGTTTAGAAAACAGGTTTGGCATCAAAATAAACGGTTTTGATACCTATGAGTAGTTTGGTTACAAAATACACAAGAATGCGCATTTTGGCCGAAACTACGACTCGTCACTGAGCCTAGATAACGTGGTGATCAGTAGGTGTAGTCACTAAGGACTATAACCATCGTGATCACGCTCACGTTATGAAGTTCAAACGAACTTCGTGTTGACCATAGGCTGGTCAACGCAGAAAGTCAAACATAGTTTGACTTTAGGACTAGAAAGCGATTAAAAGAACGAAAGAACACTTACGAAGGGTCCCCGAAAGCTAATCTCGATCCAGGAGCTCAGGTATGAAGCAAAGGCCTCAACTTAGAGCTTTAGATCAGATTTTGTGGGTTTTAACACAAATAGGGGGGGGGGGGGTATTTATAGGAAAAGCAAGACCGTTAGGATCGTTTCTTGAATATCATGCCTTGATCTCATTCGTACACTTGTCAAGATGTTGTGGTATCAAAATATGACCCTAACCCCAGAGATTGTGAAGAGGCATTGCCCCTTGGATGCTTGAAAGGCCAAATTTTGCAAGAAAAACGAGTTTCTGCATCTGCAGGGCTGACGCGGCCCACGTGAGGATTTAGACAGGGCTTACGCGCCCCGCCTGGGAGTCCAGATCAGAAACCAAGTTTCAAAAATAACAGTTTAGGTCCCTGTTGTGGTTTAGGGCCATTTCTGACATGTTTAAGGCCCGTTAAGCCATCTTTAAGGCCCTAAAATGATGCCTAAACATTGAGGACATGAAACATGCTCAAAAATATGTCGGATGTTGGTTCGTTTGGCCGTACGATCGCGATGTTCGGTTAATTACGTCGGAATGCGCATAAGCGCGGAAAACGATCCAAATGACGCGACGAATGGATTTTTCTCATGCCAAACATTAAGGAATAATATAAGGATGCTTACATAAATTTTTGGATGTCCGGATGTATTCAGAACGTAAGTTATGCGCGAAAGTGCAAACTTGTGCACTTTTTGTCGCTTTTAGTCCCTGAATGACCCAAAAGTTTATTTTTAGCACACCAAACATCTCAAAGCCTATTTCTAAGCTTTGTAATGGATATTTAAGGTGTGTTTAACTTATGGTCATGTTCCGGAATGTCTGTTTTAGTACGAATCGTCATACTTTCGCAGTTTGTCAAGTTTAGTCCCTGTAAGCGAATAAACTTGTTTTTGCCATACCAAAGCCTTCAAAACTTATTTCTAAGTTATGTATAGGTTATTTAAGGTATGTTGAGTATATGATGATGTTCCGGAGTATTTTTCGCATTAAACTGGTTATATTTACGCATCAGTGCGCGTATAACCTTCTAGAAAGCGATTTAGAGCCCGAAATCGAACAAGACTTGATATGTGCAAATGATACACATATTTGTACAAATCCCAAGTATGAAATACAATATCTCATTGGTTTGGTATTTGTTTGATGGTCGCAGTGACCCAGGTGTCACAGTCTCCCCTACTTTAGGAAATTTCGTCCCGAAATTTATTCAGAGGAAACTTGTGAGAGTTTAAAACATGAAGTTGAAAAGATCGAACAACATTGGTTAGGGTTCTGAACTTCTAGTAACTTTAATAACATCATGCTTGCAATGTAAGAGGGATACTTATATACAAGTATATGAAGCGTCATTGGTGCGTCCACCGTACCTCCATTACATCGTTCTCATTTTGTTATTGTTGTTACTATCGGTTCTTACACATAATAAATCTTACGGGGTTTCTGTGCACCAAATTTCATAATTATGTACGCGTCCATAATTACACAATTCCTTGCATAGTTCACTCAGTCTATTTTATAATGTGTAGGGGAAAACCAAATGAATAAACCCTGTGATGAATGTGACCAGACCACCATAGGGTCCCTTTTATTAAATCAATAAATGATTTTAATAGACAACCAAGGAGTCTTTTCAGCTTATATCATCACATGTCATTCTTAACCAGATTTTTGAATCGATCTTTTTGATTCGACCCCTAAAAGGGTCTCTTATGAATCATGGAGTGGTACTATATAATCCAAGGGTCTTAACTATTACATAGAAGCCCATTAAGGATTTAAGGTAGTACCTTTTTTTGAATATCCTACTACGAATCCCTCATATGAAGATATGAAAAATTCTACGAGGATTTGGATAACGAATATCCAGAGTATACAAAAACAAAAAATGCATAAAAGAAAACACAAAGTGCATAAACACATAGTCATATAACCACAAAGATTGTTTATTTGTTAATTTGTTTTGTTGATTGCGTACGTGCATTTAAAGCACACTAGGAATCCATTCCGTGGATCTCATTTGGTACTTTAAACATTTCTAAGAATCTAACTATAAAGATAGAAAGATCTTTTAAAGAGAAAATTCGATTTCGATTATAAAGAACCGAAATGTTCGAATTAAGGTATACAAGGAATCCAATTATGGACTCTGATTTGAAAGATAATCATCCACAAGGATCTAATGTGAAGATGAAAAGATCCTATATGGATTTTAGAAGTCGAAGATGTTTTGAAATCTTACACTGGATGTGCTTTAGTTAAAACATGAAGTAAAAATGCTTATGAAGTTGAGATGCTAGATATGTCAAGGCGACATATGAAGCAGAATTTGAAGGTTAAGTCAATGTATGAGGATAAATATTTTTGAAGACTATGCATGGGGTTCTTAAAAAAAAGTGATTAATGTTTTTGTAACCTTATGCATAATACTTTTGAAATCATAAAGTAGGTGTACTAGGTAAGTATATTTATAAAAATGCTTTAAAATCATGTGAAATGAATTTTGAAATTATGTATAAGGTTTTTGAAAACATAAATGATGCTTTTGAAATCGTGCCCTTGATATATTACTTAAAATTGCTTTCAAACTATATGAAATATTTTGAAATCGTGGGGGTTATTTTTGAAAACATAGACAAAGCTTTGTGCATTTGTCATGTTAAGTAAATACACTATATTAAAAATGTTTTCGAACTATAAATAGAATGTTTTGAAATCATATAGGTTGTTTTGAAAACTTATGTTATGCATGTTTGAAGAAATCAGAAAGTAATGGGTATGAGATTTGAAAGTATCCTTGGTTATCTAACCAAGGATTCAAAGGTATAGAAGCACGATTATTCATAATGTCACTTTATTTCCTGTACTTCGTTTAATAAAACGAGTACTTAGAATTTACCAAGGAAATCATGAGTAAACGCAAAAATGGGAAGAATTTTCACAAAAGTAGTTTGCAAGGATCATAGTTCCTTAAAGTAGGCATCATAGGGGAATGCCATTCATACATGTAACCATACTTGTATATCAGAATTGCGAACAACAACTTTTATTTATGAACGGGACAGATTGTTTCACATTACAAGTAAATAGAAGAAACAAAAGCATAAGACAACAACATCTTCTAAACAGCCAACTGCTCATCCGTGGGTTAGATTTGTCTTAGCAAACTTCGGGCAATTTCTTCGGAAATGACCCATCTCGCCACAGTTGAAACAAGAACCTGGTAGGAAACGACCTTGAGCGGGATTGTTGCCAGCTTGGTTTGGTGTAGCTGCGGCTGGGCAAACTCTTGCTATATGGCCTATAAGTCCACAAGTCTGGCATTTGCGGCACTTTACATTGACATGATGATGGAGGCTACATTGGTTGCACAAGGGTGCAGTTCCATTGTATGGCTTCCTAACAGGGGGTTGAGCTGGTTGGTTGGGGATGGCTTGACCATTGTGAGCGACCACGGTGAAGTTCTGAGAAGCCTTTCGCTTCTTTGACCTCTTATGGGATCCAGTTTGTTCATCCATGGTCTTTGATTCCTTGATTGGTTTCTTGGCTGGTGGTGCAGGCTTGACTTCTGCTTCCTTTGGTGGCCCTTGAGTGGCTTCATTGTTGAGACGAGACATGGAAAAGCCTAATTCAACAGTCTTCAGAATTACTTCGCCTACCCGCTGGGAAAATTTGGCAGTCTGCTTGGATATCTGCGCATCGTTGTGATGAAGAGACATTCTGGAGGAAATGAAGGATATAGGAGGAAACAAATGAGATGTTATCGGTAAATAAAACAAAATGACAACGCATGGAAATTGCGATCATTTGTTTGTTACCTAGGGCAAACAAATGAGACGGTGACTAATCAAAGCAAACGGGTCATATTAATGTATCGCGAAGACATGCTTTAGCTTATAAGTGGACACTCACCCCAAGAGTTCCCAGGTAAGAGTGACTGGTCCGATTATGTGGATTTGTACGAACACTCTAGCCTTAGACAGAAAACTCAGAGTACATGCATGTAGGATCGTATTCTGACCCGAACGAGTCGTTCAGAGGCTTTCTCCTTGGTTTCAGGTGCGGAATTACAAGAAACTAAGGTAGAAACAGCACGCAGATCACTTTAACTACTTGTTTTATTGATTTGACGCTGATTACACTTCAAATCTCGCACCGGCAAAGCTTCGGCACGTTTTCTCTAACTGTTACAACTGTTACAAATGGAATCGCTCATCGAGCTATATATAGGCGTTCTGATCCGCTCATGTGACACATGTCCATAAAAGCGGTTCCAGACATGTCCATAAAAGCGGTTCCAGACATGTCCATAAAAGCGGTCCAAGAACTCTATGACCCTATGAGCGATCCAAACAACCTAAAACCTATACAATCACTATTTCTCATATATACAATCAATTCTATTGATTCTAAGACTCGAACGAAGATGTAGTCGACAGACAACTGCACCAACAGACTCCCCCTTGAATGTTGACGGAATCTTCAGTGAGAGTCTTCAACAAGACATTCTCGGATATAGTTCGGTCTTCTTCAAGAATTCTGCCTGGATCTAACTTTCTTTGGCTATAACCTTCATCAGACTCCCCCTATCACTCTGCTAGGATAGTCGTCTGGAATTTTGTTACCACCATCGAAATTATCTCCTGGCTTTCTCTGTTCAGCTCATCAACTCTGGTTCTGATATATCTCCTGGCTCTCTGTAGCAACAGGATCAGAAACCTGCAAAACTCAACTACTCTATCACAAAACAGAATAATTGTGATTCAACTTAATGAATCAACTTAATTATGTGATACTGTTTTCAATAAACCACTGCTTCACAAATTTGAAACATTTCAATTACTGATTCAACCTACTGAATCATTTAAAACATTTCAAATGTCTTAACCAACCTGTATGTTCATCAAGTTTAGCCTTTGAGATTTCGAAAATCAGCTCTTCACCATCAGTTGTCGAAAATCTTTTTGGATTTTTGAAAATATGAAACATAAATGCAAAGACAGAAATTTAAATGCAAAACAAACATATTTTTGTGAGTTTGTGCAAGAGGATCATATCAGTTTTTGAGACACGTCACTAGCACCGTTAAGCTTCTAATCGTTTTAAGTTCTAAACGATTCACGTAGATTGACGATATATTTGTCCTCTTAAATTTTCATACAATTTTCAATCTATTCAGGATACTGTTTAAGTGTCTTATGAACTTAGTTCGATTCATGTGTCCCACCTCTTGAATATACTCCCGTATCCAGAATCCCAATATTCAGTCTTACAGGTATGAACACTACAATGATGTCTGTACATAAATTAGGGGAAAGATGCGAGAACTGAGGGATCTCAGGTCAGAACTTCCGTTCAGCAGAGAGATATCAGCTTCGACTTAGCAGTGTGTCCCCTTTAGAGGATCTTTTCAGCTACAACAGATGATTATCAATTTTATTGTCTAATCAACTGAGGGCTTTATGCTATATTTCAAGCATTTTGTGGAAAGTATTAGCCAAGGACTAGGTCAGAACTACCGTTCAGCAGAAGTCCCGGAATAATACCCCAGACATCATAGAGTATAAACACCTAGTATATCAGAATACGAGACCTTTCAAACGAGATTTCAGGGGTTACCTATATATCCAAGTAATGTTCCCCACAAATTTCACAAGTTTGAAATTTTAGGTTTATATCCTGAATAAATCTACTAAATGTATAAAAACCTATCGTCACATCATCAGTGAGACCGTTTATTACATTTGACATTACATTTCTTTAGCATGCTGTGATAGTCCACTGATTTACAATCATTTCCTCTTTTTCACAACAAAACTCATTTTTGACTTTTTCAATGTTTTTGACATTTTCAAATTTTCTAATTTTTTTTAAAATTTTTCTCCCCCTAAAATCAAAATATGTTTCAATTTTGATTTTCTGGCAAAATTTGAAACAAACTGTACAAACTTGACAACCTGATGAGAATCACTTCAATTCTCCATCCACTTGGCGTAAACAATCAGAACTCCCCCTCACAACAAACTATTTTCCCATTGTGATTTCAAAACACTTAAGTTTGTTTTAATCAAAATGGCTTTTCCGGAAAATATAAGTTTGTTTACCAAACAATTTAGGTACGGGGTTACTTCATCATCTTGTTTTCTACACAAAAGTAGGAAAATCCAAGTACAAGTTAATGTCCTTGATTTACCATATGCAGTCCAGAATCCTCTGTACCACTTGTAAAACATTCACAAACACAACCAAACCTCTTTACCGTTTGCATGATTGACGTTACCGAATAAAATTCAAGAAAGATGCCGATTCATGATCCACGATACCATCTTGGGATCTCCAGCAATTCCTGCAAAATCTTCAAACACAGATTTAAAAAGATGCCGATTCATGCTCCACTCTTACAAACCTGGGAGCTCCGGCAAGTCAGGTTTTTTCTATTTGAAAAGTTTCACCCAAGCCTGACCAGCCTTGGGTGATTTTGAATTCTTATTCAACAATGGTGGAAAATTTTTCTCATCCATTGTTAAACTAGAATTCTCAACCTTTACCTCAACACATGGCTCTTCTGGTTTTACCATACCAGAATCATTGCCTGAATGTGGCTTGTCTGACTTTAATGAGTCAGATTCATCGCCGACATGTGGCTCCTTTGTTTTCGAAGAAACAAATTCATCGCCAGGAAGTGAAAACTTCACTTTCTTCTTCTTCTTATCCTCTTTTGTCCTCAGATTTGTATCTGATGAATTCGACTTGCTTGACTTTGCAGTTGAGGAAGTTGATTCATCAGAACTCTTCTTCGATCTGTCGGGTGAACCCGAGGACAAAATCTTTTCGAGATATTCTCTCGCTTTCTTTCTCTTTTTCCTCAGTCGATCTTTCTGCCCCTGAGAAAGCTTCACTTTTGTTTCTTGAACTTTAGGTTCTTTGACCTTCTGTTTTCTGACGTTTTGGCCCGAAGCTTTCAATTCTCTGGGCTTGACAACGACTGGTTTCTTCTTTGCCATTTTCTGAGAATTGGCCCTCAATCTTTCATACGATCTCCTTGGGCAATCTCTGGCAATGTGACCTTTGATATTGCAATTATAGCACCTCCTGGTCTCATAACTCCAGTATTGGCAGTTAACAGCAATATGCCCCTGATATCCGCAGCTGTAGCACACCCTGTTATCATACCAGTTACCATTTTCACACCAAACGCTCAGATCATAGCATTGTTTGGCTTGGTGATATTCTTTCCTCAAATGTGCTGGTTTTGACGCTTTTGCACTGTGGTTTGTTCTGCACACAACAAATTTTGAATTTTCATTTTCTATTTTTTGTGATTTTTTCTTTTGATTGGATGATCGTACTGATGAGTTTTTTCTTTCATTTTTAAAGTTTTGATTCTGTTTTACAATCTTCTTCACAGGTTTTTGCTTAGAGCATTCACCTTTTTCAGTTGATTGCAGAACAGTTTTCTGAAATTTTTCTTTTAACTTTAAAAACAATTTTTGTTTTTCTTTCTTAACATTTTCATCATCAGACTCTGTCACAGACTCATCTGCTGAATAAAATTTCTCATTTTCCTCATCAGTTTTAACATCACAGTCTTTGACTTTGACTTTGTCAAAGTTTGTAGCCTTTTCACTTATCGGAACTGAATTGATCGGTTTTGGACAAGGAATATTCAACTTGTCAGATTTAGTCGCAAAACTGATCAATTTCTTCTCAAGTTTATCTATCTTGGTCCTGGAATTCTTAGCTTCTTCCTCAAGCTGAGATATTCTCTCAAGATGAGACTTGATGGAATTGTCATTCTCAACCTTCAAACTTTCAAGAACAGACTTTTCATTTGTCAAAATTTTGATCTGTTCCTGAAATTTTGATTCATTCGCTTTTAGGTTTTTGTTTTCAAGCTTTATCCAGAAATCCTCATCTTCTGACGATTTCTTTTTGCTTTCAAGCTCTTTTACCAACTCTTTGATTCTCTTTTGAGCGCTTTCACCTTCTTTTTCAAGTTCGATAATCTTCTGAAGATGGGAATTTATCATCTTTTGTTTTTCAATGTTGTTTTTACTAAAAACATTTTTCCCATCTTCAAGAATTTTCACTTGCCCCTCAAATTCCTGATTTTTCAAAGTCAAACTGTTAAAATCACTCAACAGTTTGTTGTTTTCGGCTTTCAACTTCTCACAATCTTTTTCCAAAGAAAGAATCTGTTTTTCAGCAACGTGCTTCTCGTCTTTCAACTTTTTGACTTCAGATGCCAAACTTTCTATGTCTCTCACGAGTTTGTCATTATCAGTCTTAAAGTTATCGCATGTTGAGCACATTGTTTCATTCTTCATCGATTCTTCAGCTTTTGGAGCTTTTTCTCCACTTTCCATAAATTTACCTGCACAAAAGAGTTTAACGAAATCAAGAGGATTACCAACATTATCAATATAACAACCTCGTTTGAAATCGTATTTTAGCACGTTTTTTGCTCTGACACATTTAGCAACTCTTTTGTACATTTCCTCAATCACATCTGTATCCAAATCTAGCATGTTATACTCCAAAACCTTAACCATCTCTTTCTTTTTCTTACTGACTTCAAGTTCATGAGCTTTAAGTTTGCTGATGAATTGATTTAGAGGTAGTTTTGAAAAATTTGAGTCCTCTCTTAAATTTTTCAAACATTCACTCCATTCAATTGGTAATGCATCTGCAAATTTCTCCAATTTTTCAGCAGTTGACGGATATATCTCATGATCTTTCAGATAATTCAATAAAACATCATATCGGTCTTTAAGATCATCCAACGTTTCATCTTTCAGACACACGAAATATTTGAACCTTTTTGCCCAACCATCTTTGCTCACTTTTCTATACCCCTCATTTAGAAATCCGTTATTCCAGTTATTAAATCTTTCGAAATAATAATTCTCCTGTTCATCGAACATCATTGCCATGTTTCGCAAAACAGAACGGCACGTGTTTGTTGACGAATACGCGATCTAAATGTGACAGAAAAGCGAACCAAACAGCAGTTGATCCAAATAAGCGGTCCAGATACACAAACTGGATGACAAATAAGCGGTCCAGAAATTGTCTGAAAAAGCGATCCAGAAATGATCCAATAAGCGATTCAAATCAGTTCGAATAAGCGATCCAGGAACAATTCGACCGGATGAGCGATTCACAATGGTCTGGATAAGCGGTTCCTGATCGTTCGGATAAGCGGTTCTTGATCGTTCGGATAAGCAGTTCCTGATCGTTCGAATGAGCGGTTCCAGGGTAATCCGACCGAATGAGCGGTTCCTGATTCGTCCAGATAAACGGTTCCTGATCGTTCGAATGAGCGGTTCCAGGGTAATCCGACCGAATGAGCGGTTCCTGATTCGTCCGGATAAACGGTTCCTGATCGTTCGAATGAGCGGTTCCAGGGTAATCCGACCGAATGAGCGGTTCCTGATTCGTCCGGATAAGCGGTTCCTGACTATATTTTCGAGCGGTTCCAGAAATGACGTTAGCAAACACGAACCGCTTTTGAAGTAAAAATTCAATTTTAACCAAATTTAAACCGAATTAAGGTCTGAAACTTTCTAGGGTTTATCTCGATACTATTTCGCACAATCTGTGAAAAATTGAGCAAATTCCGACCGTGAAATCTACTCGAATCAGAATAAGAAAAAGTGACGAAATCCGGCTAATTTCTGCAGAGAACCTCCTCCTGAGCTCTGATACCAATTGTAGGATCGGACTTTGACCTAAACGAGTCGTTCGGAAGAGCTCAACTCCGTTTCAGAGGCGGAAACAAAGAAACGGACATATACACAGCTTGTTTTACACTTTAATCCTCTTGTATATTGATTTTACAATGTTTACAGTACAAGGAAATACCGGCAGCACCTCAGTAACAAATCTGAACAACAGTTACAAATGAAATGCAAGACTAGCCTATTTATACTAGTTTGGAACCGCTCGAAATACATTGCCACAAAAGCGATTCCACTAGCTTGCCGTAAAAGCGGTTCGACACTTTGATCATAAAAGCGGTTCCACATGTTGTCCCAAAAGAGATCTGACATCATGCATGAATAAACGATCCATCCTTTAGACTTCAATGTAACTTTTGTCTTCACATGTGCTTTGATCTAATTGGACCATAGAATGGTGAAAGCCCATTGGACCAATATTTGGTCCAATCAAAATCATTCTTGTATTTGACTTTCTTTGTTTTGTGAATGTGAATGATAATATATAAACGACCAACATTATAATATTTGAATGATGACATCACTAGTGATGTCACCTAGGTGATGTCACTCGTGATGTCATCCCCGATCAGATCCGCACTGTGACCGAGACTTGACATTATGACGAAGCCGACAGATGACTGCACCAACAATGCATCCACTCTTCCAGATTGCACGTGTTCACACCAGAAGACCCAAACTTTGACGAGGTTTTGAAAATTCAAAGGGGTTCAAAACCATATAACAGAGGGTTCAAAATCTTATAACAGAGGGTTCAAAACCTTATAATAGAGGGTTCAAAACCTTATAACAGAGGGTTCAAAACCTAGTAATCTATCATCATAGAACAGATGATTAGTTTACAAAGCGGTTTTGAAATTTATGTTCTTGTTGTGGTTGTCGCCTAAGGATAGGTGACAGCATTGTTTTATGACTAAACGCGAGTAAACTCGCGTTAGGGTCCTAGGAAGGTTATAGACTAGGTCAAAGCATTACTAACAACCTAATTCCCTATAACCATGAGCTCTGATACCAACTTTTCTGTCACACCCCGACCACGTAGAACATACAAACGTGGCGGAAATGTCGGGGAGTGTTGTAAGAGAATTAATTGTTTCAAATCCATGGCAATTGAAGTTTCATTTTATTAATCAAACATGAAAGTTTACATTGTTTTAATCAAGAACCAAAGAGTACATAACATAAATTAACTAGTTCTTGTCTCGTTTTAAGTCACTAAAGCACAGGTCCGCCTAATTATGTCTTGATAAGTCCTATGCATCATATCCTGAAACACATGTGAAAATAGGTACGTCAGCATAAAAATGCCTGTGAGATACATAGGTTTTGTGAAAATAGAATTCATGACTTATGTTTAAGAAAATGTTTAGTCATGAACCTTGTAATTTGCTTTGTCTTGTAAATCATTTGGAAAACGATAAGATCAGATGATGTGTATAAATAAATGTAAGGTTAAATGAATAACCAAGTAAAATGAGTTTGTATAAGATAAGTTGTTTGTAAAACAATGTCTTGTGAAAAGTATGTTATTTGTATAAAATGTTATATGTCTCAAATTGATATGATTCAAATAACGCTACCTGCGTGAGGATTTAGACAGGGCTTACGCGCCCCGCCTGGGAGTCCAGATCAGAAACCAAGTTTCAAAAATGACAGTTTAGGTCCCTGTTGTGGTTTAGGGTCATTTCTGACATGTTTAAGGCCCGTTAAGCCATCTTTAAGGCCCTAAAATGATGCCTAAACATTGAGGACATGAAACATGCTCAAAAATATGTCGGATGTTGGTTCGTTTGGCTGTACGATCGCGATGTTCGGTTAATTACGACGGAATGCGCATAAGCACGGAAAACGATCCAAATGACGCGACGAATGGATTTTTCTCATGCCAAACACTAAGGAATAATATAAGGATGCTTACATAAATTTTTGGATGTCCGGATGTATTCAGAACGTAAGTTATGCGCGAAAGTGCAAACTTGTGCACTTTTTGACGCTTTTAGTCCCTGAATGACCCAAAAGTTTATTTTTAGCACACCGAACACCTCAAAGCCTATTTCTAAGCTTTGTAAAGGATATTTAAGGTGTGTTTAACTTATGGTCATGTTCCGGAATATCTGTTTTAGTACGAATCGTCATACTTTCGTAGTTTGTCAAGTTTAGTCCCTGTAAGCGAATAAACTTGTTTTTGCCATACCAAAGCCTTCAAAACTTATTTCTAAGTTATGTATAGGTTATTTAAGGTATGTTGAGTATATGATGATGTTCCGGAGTATTTTTCGCATTAAACTGGTTATATTTACGCATCAGTGCGCGTATAACCTTCTAGAAAGCGATTTAGAGCCCGAAATCGAACAAGACTTGATATGTGCAAATGATACACATATTTGTACAAATCCCAAGTATGAAATACAATATCTCATTGGTTTGGTATTTGTTTGATGGTCGTAGAGACCCAGGTGTCACATCTTTAAAGGAAGGTTGTCTATATGGAAGGCTAAGTCACTATCGTATGGAGGGAGGATTACCTTAATAAAGTCGGTATTGTCCGCTTTACCGACCTATTTTTTCTCCATTCTCCGTCACAGGTTTTGAAGCAACTTGAAAGTCTTCGTAGAGTATTTCCTGGGGTGGGAACGAGGAGGTATCTAAGATGTCTTGGATAGCGTGGGAACACGTAGTTGCTCCGATTGAACATGGGGGGTTGGGCTTCGGGTCTTTAAGGGACACAAACTTGGCAATGCTAGCGAAGTGGTGGTGGAGGTTTAAGACTGAAAAAGACAGCTTATGGAGGAAAGTAATTTGGGCCATCCACTTTAATTCTAGATAATGGAATCCAATTCCGGCTAAACTATCAATTTCGGTTCCTTGGAAACAAATTGCTTCCATTTCATCTAGATTATCACCGATGGGGATTGATTTGACGAGTGCTATCAAAGGTTCGCTTCGAGGAGGGAAGGAGATTGCTTTCTGGCTGGATGTTTGGGCAGTGCCGCAGACATTTCAGGTGATGTTTCCAACTATTTTTTTTGCTAGAAAAGGACAAATGGTCAAATGTTGCTGATAGAATACGGATTGATCCTACTGGTGCCAATTGGGTATGGTCTTGGAAACGGGAGTTGTCGAGCATGTCTGAAGTCAGCGAATTTACTTAGCTGAACAATATTCTGCAGTCCTTCTCGGTCTCTGTTGGGAAGGATCTGTGGTCTTGGAGCTTGGATCCAACCGGTCAGTTAAACATCAATAGCATTCGGAAGTTATTGGCTTCATTTAATCGAATTCAGCCTGATTATGTGGTCGAGTGGAATAGCTGGCTTCCAAAAAAGATTGGGTTGGTAGCATGGAGAGCCGATAAAGAACGGTTGCCGACCAGAGAGGCTCTATATGTGAGAGGTATTTCGGTTCAGAACTTGGAATGTGTCTTGTGTCGTGTGTCGAGAATATACTAAATATACTGAAACTTCTGATCATCTGCTTGTCTCGTGCGGCTTCGCTCAAACAGTTTGGCAAGTGGTATTTCAGTGGTATCAGAGCTCAGGACGAGGAGTTCATACTACTACAGCTTATATCTGCAGAATTCTCTCTTTTCTACTCACTTTCTCTCATACTTTTTCGGTTTTCAGTGGTTCCTACGGTTGAAATTGTCTAAAATTTGAGTATAACGTGTAAAACACACTAATAACAAACCCTAGAAAGTTTTAGAGTGAAATTCAGACTAAAAATGGTTAAAACCGGCTAAAAACAGTGGTTCGCATTTTCGAACAAACAGGTCCGCTTTTTCGTACATTAGTGAATAGGTTCGCTCGAAATACCTGTGTGGTTCGCTCTTTCAGACAATCTTACTGTCAGGTTCGCTCGAACGGACATATACAGGTTCGCTCGAACGTACAATTCTGGTTCGCTCATACTGACATTGACTGGTCTTCTCGAACGGACGTAGTTGGGTTCGCTTTTTAGTACAGTTTCTGGTTCGCTTGAACTGATATTTATCTGGTCCGCTTGAACGGACATTGCTGGTTCGCTTATCTGAACCTGTTTGATCCGCTTATCTGTCATCAGTACAGATTGGTCCGCTTTTGTGGTTCTGTTTTTCAAAAATCTCGAAAAGTTTTCTAAGTGTTGATTGATTTTGCAGGAACGATCAAAATGGATGATATTTTCATGAATCCTTTCAGCGACATGTATGCATTCACGGGTAGTTCGGGAAACAACGATACATCTTCGAACAATACAAATGAGAATCAATCAAAGGAGAAAAAGAAGGAAGCTTGGGAGTCTGAAAGTGCATTCGGTACATTCAACAAACCTCCGAAGCTTATGGCAATCGAGGAATATAGCCGTTGGTCGAGAAAATTTGAGGATTGGTTGATGGCTTTCGCGTTTGCAAGTTGGAAGAGTTTGAAAAATGGATATGTTCATGGAGACAAAAGTGGAGAAACTTTATCATCAGCTGACGAAATTGAATCCTTTGTGGCAGAGAAAAAGTGTGTGGCATTATTGTTTCAATCGGTGCGAGAAGATATCATTTCGCTAATAGATTACTCCAATGTTAAAGATTTGTGGGAAAAACTTGAAAAGAAGTGTCTTGGTAGCAAAGAGATTGTAAAGAATAAAAAGAAACTTCTTAGAAAAGAGTTTGACATGTTTGGTTGTCTTAAAAATGAATCGGTGTGTAAAATGATTGAAAGATTCGGTCATCTGAAACTGGAGCTTGCAGGACACAAGATCACGTATTCTGATGAAGAACTGGTTGACAAGCTGTTTGATTCATTACCAGACGAAGTGGATTGGAGATACTACGCACTGATGTTGAAGAACACTATTGCTCCTGAAGATTTGACTCCAGATGTTGTGATTGAGAGGCTTGAAAGTCATGAGCTTGAATTGAAGAAAACATACAAAGTCAATCACTCATCCTATCAGCAAAACTTGGATCTTTACTATCCGAAAAGCTTGATGCCGAAAGCTACTTCTCCAAAGACTGCATTCTCAGCTGAGAATGTATCTCCAGCAAGTAAAGAAAATCAAAGCAGTCCAAGCAGTAGAAGCCACAGTGGTTATCACGGTGGATCTTCGTCTTCTAAAAAACGTTCTGATGCAAAGTTTTCTTGCAATATCGCAATAGATCTGAAGAATGCACAGAATTTTGATGAGGAGTCGGCAAAGCAACAAATAGTTTTTCTGGCGTCTGTGTTGGAGTCTTACGAAGGTTTGGTAGCCGGAAAGATCGGGAACACAAATCTGACAAAAGAAGACTACGATCAGATAGACCCGGAGGAAATGGAACTGATCGATATTCGTTGGGCGATGGCAAGTGCTGTTCGACGTGCTCAGCGTTTCATGGAAATTACCGGGAGGAAGACAATCGGAGGTCCGTCTACAAAGCTGGGGTTAGATAAGTCAAAGGTGACATGTTTTAAGTGTAAACAGAAGGGTCATTTCAAGCGGGAATGCAGAAATGCGTATGCAGATGAATCAGAGAATCCGTTTCGAGACGACTACTACAAGAAGGCAATCTATCATCAGAATAAATCCGAGCCACCCAGATTGAAGCAGCAGGAAGAGAACAGAGACAAATCGAGGGCATTAGCTGTGATTTATGATGATGAGGGTTACGATTGGAGCAAAGAGGTTTTGCCGGAAGAAGATGCTGTTGGTTATGCTTTCATGGCAAAGAATGAGCCTATTCCGTGAAAAGATAATCGAACAGAGGATCAGAAGTATAGATACCGGAAGATGGTTGCTGAAAACAAGATTATCAGACTTTCTGGTGTATATCTAGAGGCAAAAAGAGCGAATAGATGGGATCCAGACAGAGAGTGCTACCTTGATAAGTATGGAAACATCGCGATTGATGACAAAACGCTTGATATCGAAGCCATCATCAAGGAGTATAAAGAAGAAGATGAATATTGGCAGCACAAGTGGTGGGGAACACCAACGTCAAAGATGATTGAAGAAGAGAAAGAGAAAGAGAGAAATGAGAAAGAGGAGAAAGAAAAGAAAGAAAAAGAAGAGATTGATGAAGTGAAAAAGATTGATACGGGCTTGATCGATGTTACGCAGGAGTTGACAGCTGAAAATCTGGGAAATATGGCTGACAAAGTGCTAGCTGCAAAAGCACTTGAGGTAGATCCTAATTCTGTTTCTGAGTCTAAGGATCAGGTCAGTCCAAATGTGTCAGCTAATGCGTCAGGTAAGAAGATTGATGGAAACATTGACTGCAAAAATTGCACAAAAGAATGCAATTTCTGTAGTACTGTCACGTACCTCAACAATGAGAAAATTAAAAACCTGACAGCTAAGGTCAGCAGTGTTGAGGATCAAATACTCGGTCGTGACAAAACTGTGAGAGCTTCAACTGAACGGATCAAAGAGTTAACTTCTCAAATGGAAAAAGATAAAATTGATCATGAAAAGGTTAAAACTGAAAGTGAAAAGTTAATTCTTGAAAACCGTAAAATTTTTGAAAAATTTGAAAAACTCAAAACCACAGTTAAAGAAAGTGATGAACGAAATGGTAAAACGTTTAAAGAAAATGAACATCTGCGAGCTGTGGTGAGAATAAAAGAAGAATCAATTAATAAACAACTGGATGAGATCGCTAAATTGAAACTTAAAGTTCAAGAAGCTGAAATAGAGAATGAGCGAATTCAGTTGAAACTTAATAGTTATAACTCTGCAAGCTTTGTGTTGCAGCATATTGTTCCTAAACCTATAGGAAAAAACAAAGCTGGCGAGGATGTGTTTTCAGATGGTACCGGTGTAGGGTTTCACAAAGTTCCACCGCCGATTTTGCACAATTACACTAAAAAGGAATCTGGGTTGGTTGAACTTGAGGAAGGAAGTGAAGTGCAACTTCCGGAGAATATTGATGTCATGTTCACGTCTTCCAATGACGAAAGTGTCCAAAATGATGTGGTGAAAAGTGTGGTAGACAAAGTGCTTAAATCGGATTGTGACACTTCTGAGGAGGATGGGTGTTTTCTAGACAAATACATTCCGAAGCAAAAGTCCAAAAACAACTTACATGATGAATCTGATCTTGTCATGTACAAAATGTCGGGATCGGATAAGTTGTTTTCGGATTCAGAGTTTCCGATCGAGAATGTTAACATGAACAAATTGACAAATGTTTTCAAACTTGTTGAAGTCAAGTTGTCAGCAGTGAATACTCTGAGTCGAAAGAAAGACAGGGTTTATAACAAGATAACTGGTTATCCACCGCGTTTTTATAATAATAACAGAAACAACTGGTCGGGTGGTTATCAGGGGGGTAAACCGTTTCAGAAAAAGAATATTTCACACAAGAGGTTTGTTGAAAAGAAAAAGTTTGTGAACAGTTCAAGTTCACTTGCTGATGAAGAAAAATAAATTTTTTCAAAATCAATCAAAGAATTTTTTGAGAAGAGAGCTTCGCAGGCTCAGTCTGAAGGCACGAGTCGGGTAGCTGATACTCGTACTTGTTTTAGATGTGAACAGGTTGATCATATTGCACGAAAGTGTACATATGTGAAGCCTAGGACTGAAGCTGTGAAGGTTCAACAAAAGAAGGTTGATGTGAAGGGTAAAGCACAGATGTATGTTGAGAAGAAAGTGGTTGAGAAGAAAAACGTTAAAATCGACAATGTAAAAGCAAAAACTGAACCTGTAAAGAAGTTGGTAACTAAAAATGATAAATTTTATAAAAGGGTTGCAGAAACTCAACAGGTGTGGAAACCAAAAATTGAATCAAAAGTTGAGAAGAAAGTTTCAAATTCTGAAGAGAAAAAGGCTGCAGAGCAAATTATTGTTGATTATGATGCAAATTTTCCGCCTCTCAAGGCTGAAAATTTCAAAATTCAAATTTCGAGAGTCAAGGTTGCACCTAAGGCTGATGAGGCCTGGGTGGACTCAATGTTTGACTAAACAGTTTGATTTGCCGGAGCTTCCTGGATTGCGAAGCATGAATCGGCATCTTTCTTGAAGTTGTTTAAATGATGATTTGTTATGTGCAGGATCTTCCAAAACTTGTATCCAGGTGGATAATGGATAGTGGAGCGTCAAGGCATATGACAGGGAAGACCGCATTGCTGTATGATGTGAATAACATTAACGGTGGTTATGTGGTTTTGCGGGTAATCAAGGAGGAAGGATCATAGGTGAAGGAACATTGTCAAATGGCATTATAACGTTTGAGAGAGTTAATTACATCGTTGAGCTGGAGAACAACCTGCTAAGTATCTCCCAGATCTGTGACAGGATGTATACTACTCATTTCACCGACAAAGAATGTTTGATCTTGAAACCGGGATTTGTAATACCTGAAGAGTGGATCATCATGAGGGCACCAAGAGTCAACGATCTGTACATGTTGGACATGAGCGTTGCTACTACAACCACGGGTCAGGCTCATTGTTTTGTGTCCAGAGCAACGGAAAAAGAATCAAGGTTATGGCACCGAAAGATGGGGCATATTCACCTAAGGAAAATGAATCACTTAGTGCATAACGACTTGGTCACAGGAGTGCATGTTAAAGGTTTTCATCTGGAAGGGGAGTGTATAAGTTGTGTCAAAGGCAAACAAAAGAAAAAGTCACATCCCTCAAAGCAAGTCAATTCAGTTTCAAGACCTTTGGAAAGACTTCACATGGATTTGTTCGGTCCAGTGAATGTCAAGAGTATAACAGGAGATTCCTACTGTTTGGTCGTGACTGATGATTATTCCAGAGTTTCTTGGGTGATGTTTTTGAAATCAAAAGATGAGACTTTTGATAGTTTGATGGCATTGTTTAAAAGAATTGAGAATCTGTACCAGAGGCCGATCTGTAGAATTCGAAGTGATAATGGTACTAAATTCAAAAACAGTAAGATGGAAGAATTTTGTGATGAAAGAGGTATACTGCATGAGTTTAGTGCTCCGTACACTCCGCAGCAGAATGGAGTTGCAGAACGCAAAAACCGGACGCTAATCGAGACAGCCAGAACGATGCTTGCAGACTCTAAGTTACCAATAAATTTCTGGGCTGAAGCTGTTTCTGCTGCATGCTATACTCTCAACAGAGTTCTTACTGTAAAGAAGTTCAACAAGACGTGTTTTGAGCTACTCAATAAACGCAAGCCGAATTTGAAGTATCTAGAACCGTTTGGGTCACCCTGTACGGTGATAGAGCCTAAAGGAAAGTTTGGTCTGAAGAGCGTTGAGGGAATCTTTGTGGGTTATTCAAGTCCTTTGCGACGTGTCTTCATTCCAAGCGAGAAGCAGATTATTGAGGCAGCAAATGTTGAATGTCAGGGGTACACTATGCCGCCACAGAATCCTGGGGATTCATGGCGTTATCATTATGACAAACTTTGGGATTCGTTTGACATGAGAGAAGAATCAGAGGAAGAAGAAGATTTCTTTGATGAGCTGGATATTTTGCGAGAGTACGAGTCGCAGCTTAGGTTTCCAGCGGAGTATTCTAGAAGACCTTGGGAAACTTCAAATGACGATGAAGCAGGTCCTAGTAATGCTGGTGAAAATGATGATGAAGTTGCTCCTGGTAATCAGTCAAAGGTGAATGATGATCAAGAAGCTGAAAATATGCCAGTTTTTTACCATGGTGATTCAGACCTTGAGGGGGAGCAGATCTAGTTGTCAAGTCAAACAAACCAAGTTGGTGAACAAGATGCAGAACAGAATGTTACTAATCTGGAGGGCAATGTAGAAGTTCCAAGCGAAGTGATGCCGCGAACTCTTTCTTATCATCCAGAGGAGTTGATAATAGGAGAATTGCAATCGGGCGTTCGCACGAGACGTCAAATTGACCAGGGCTTAACATGTTTTTATTCTACAGTAGCACCTTTACAAACTGAATTTTCATTAAGTTGTTTTATCTCGCAGGTCGAACCGAGAACTTACAAAGAGGCGCTTACTGAAGACTCTTGGGTCATAGCGATGCAAGAAGAGTTAAGTCAGTTTGAAAAGTTGGGAGTGTGGAAGTTAGTTGATTTGCCGGATGGTCAGAGGATCAATACAAAATGGGTTTTCAAATGTAAGAGGGACGATAGAGGAGTGGTTGTAAGGAACAAAGCTCGACTCATTGTTCAGGGCTTTAGTCAACAGGAAGGGATTAATTTTACCGAAGTCTATGCTCCTGTCGCACGACTAGAGGCTATCAGAATTTTCCTAGCATTTGCGTCTTGGAAGAATTTCAAAGTATATCAGTTAGATGTTAAATCAGCGTTTCTTTATGGGAAGGTCAAAGAGGAGGTTTATGTTGGTCAGCCGCCGGGCTTTACTGACCCAATCCACAAGAACAAAGTTTATTTGCTGGATAAAGCGTTGTATGGTCTACATCAGGCGCCGAGAGCCTGGTACGAGACTTTGTCTCAACACCTACTCGCTAACCAGTTTATACGTGGAAAAGTGGATGCCACTCTCTTCACTAAAGTCGTTGATGGTCATCTTCTGATAGTACAAATTTATGTAGACGATATAATTTTTGGGTCAACGAATGAGAAATTGTGCAAAGATTTCGAACAGGTGATGAAGCAGAAATTTGAAATGTCATCAATGGGGGAGATGAAATTCTTTCTGGGTTTACAAGTTGAACAACTTCCTGAAGGAATTTTCATTCATCAAACGAAGTACGTGCATGATATTCTAGAGAAATTTGGAATGTCAAGTTCTACTCCAGCTGCTACCCCACTTGCGACTAATCATGGGATTCACCCAGATCTCACCAGAGACAGGGCTGATGAAACGTTTTACCGTTCCATGATAGGTTCTTTGATGTATCTGACTGCTTCACGTCCTGACATCATGTACCCAACGTGCCTCGCAGCAAGATTTCAGTCTAACCCGAGAGCATCGCACATGATTATTGTCAATACCTGAAAGTACTCCGTCATTGGGGTTATGGTATCCTAGAAAAGGCGATTTTACGCTCGAAGGGTATTCCGATTCAGATTTCGGATGCTGCAAAGTCAACGCGAAATCAACAACTGCAGGATGCCAGTTCTTTGGTTCGAGATTGGTTACCTGGCAGTGCAAGAAACAAACATCTGTGGCGCTATCTACATGTGAAGCGGAGTATGTTTCTGCTAGCAGTTGCTGCTCTCAGATCCTGTGGATACAGCAACAGATGCGCGATCTGTTTGTTGATAATGAGGCCGCAATTAATATAACTAAAAATCCAGTACGTCACGCTAAAACTAAACATATCGAGATTCGTCATCACTTTATTCGCGATTGCTTCGAGAAAAAGTTGATACGAATTGAGAAAATCCACACTGACGAACAAAAAGCTGATTTACATACCAAAGCTTTTGATAAAAATCGGTTTCAATATTTGTTAAAACTTAATGGTATGAAATTGCTTTCGGTGTCGGATGGGGTTGTGAGCGTTGATGAGAGTACTGTTGCGGATAAAGACGAGAAACAATCTGTGATGGTTTGTCGGTTTTTTACGTGTTTTGGTATTTAGGGGGAGATAGATAGTTGTACATAGTTTATTTTCAGAAAAATACAAAAACAGTAAAAAAATGCAAAAATTCAAAAACATGATAAAATTGAAAAAGAGCTTGTGTATATAGGGAAAATGATTGTACATCGGCTAGACAATTATAGTATGCTAAAGATTTGGAAAGACAAAAAGAGTTAAACAGTCTCACTAACGATGTGTCGATAGGTTTTCGCACATTTAGTAGATTTATTCGGGATATAAACCTAAAATTTCAAACTTGTGAAATTCGTGGGGAACATTACTTGGATATATAGGTAACCCCTGAAATCTCGTTTGAAAGGTCTCATATTCTGATATACTAGGTGTTTGTACTCTATAATGTCTGGGGTATTATTCCGGGACTTCTGCTGAACGGTAGTTCTGACCTAGTCCTTGGCTAATACTTTATCCAAAATGCTTGAAATATAGCATGAAGCCCTCAGATGATTAGACAATAAAATTGATAATCAGTTGTTGTAGCTGAAAAGATCCTCTAAAGGGGACACACTACAAAGTCGAAGCTGATATCTCTCTGCTGAACGGTAGTTCTGACCTGAGATCCCTCAGTTCTCGCATTTAATCCCTAATTTATGTACAGACATCATTGTAGTATTCTTGCCTGTAAGACTGAATATTGGGATTCTGGATACGGGAGTATATTCAAGAGGTGGGACACATGAATTGATCTAAGTTCTTAAGACACTTAAACGGTATCCTGAATAGATTAAAGTTTGTGTGAGAATTTAAGATGGATCAGTATATCGACAATTGAGGTGAATTGTTTAAGTCTGAGTATGAAATATAGCTTAACGGTACTTGTAATCTGTCTGAAAAGCTGATATGATTCCCTGACACGCTCGCCAAAAATAAACTTGTAAATAGTTTACTTTTCTGCAATTTAAGTTTTCTGTTATTTCATTTCTTAGTTTAGATCACCTTAAAATCCAAAAAGATTTTACATTTCTGCTTTATTTTAGACAAACCAGAGTGGAAAGTTGATTGTAGGATTCTAGAAAGATGAAGCAGATGCAGGAGATTCTGAGCTGAAGAATGAGGAGAGCTTACATTGTTGGAAGTTTGATTGTTTTCAAAGTCACAAACAAGTTCATTAAGTTGATACTTGTTATTTTTAGAAAAAGTTAAAAATGATTTTACTAAATCAGTTTGATTCGTCAAAAGATCAACCAGGGTCATTAAATTGAACTTGGTAGATTAATCAGGTGTTCAGGGTCATTAACTTGAACTTGAAAACTTGAGTGGATTTCTTAAGAGCTGATTGAATTTGTTATTATTGTTTAGAAAAGATAGACTGTAATGTTATTGGTTGAGTAACAGGTTTGGAGGCTTCGTTATTCCCACGGAGGCAAATTGTCAAAGCTTGAACCAGATACCTCAGATCCCAGCATACTGAGAGGGGGAGTCTGTGAAAGGGGGAGTCTGGATCAACAGCTATTGGGAAGTTGAAGTAAGAGCCAGGTGTTAATCCTGAAACCTGTGAAGAATGCTTGTGAGAATAGACAGAGTTGGAGAAAAGACTAAGACTGAAGACTATGGAACTGAAGACTGATAAAGACTACGTCAACATCCAAGGAGGAGTCTGTTGATGCACGGAATGTCTGTTGACTGCGTCTACAAGAAGTCTGAAGTCAAGATTAGTCAACAGGGGGTCAAAATGTAAAATATGTAACATTTGCATATAGGTTCGCTTATTTGTCACAAGTTACATAGTGGTCCGCTCATAGGGTATTATTGTGGTCCGCTTTTGTGTCAAGTTGTAACAGGTCCGCTTATATGGTCTGTCATATAAGCGAACCATAATGTCTATAAATAGTGGTGTCTTCTGAGCGGACCTAAGACGTATGATTGTATGCTGGAGCGAAACTCTGTCAATTTTTCAGTAAAAAAGCAATAAAAGCAAAGGAAATTAATAGGACAAGCTGTTGTAACCTTGCATATTCTGATTCCGCCTTTATATGTGAGGATGAGCTACTCTGACTGACTTTTCGGGTCAAAGAACGGTCCAACAATAGAAATGAGTTAATGTTCGAAGGAAAAGCAAAGTCTATCTCTGCCTTAGTGGAAGAAATAAAGGCGAAAAGTTACGTGTGGGTGAAGCATCGTTCGAAGGAATTGTCGATGCCATGGGAGCAATGGAGGGGATTTGATGTCTTTTGAAGTTCTGTTTCTTTATGTCTGTTTGGGTTAATTTGGTTTATTAGGAGACTTGGTGTATGTAAATCTTGGTGTTAGCCGCTGGCTAAATATTAATAAAGGTTTTTTGTTGGCTGTTAAAAAAAAATTGCCTTCAACGTGTTCATTGACATTGAAAACCTTTATGTTTTAGCATCCCACTGCTACCTATCAACGCAATCTCGTGAGAGATAACTAGTCATCAATAATAACTCGTTAGTGGTAACTAGCCATAAGCAGTGACTCGCATCAGCAGAAAATGCTAACTCGCATTAGTAATAACTCTCGTCCAACAATCCGTCAGTTGTAACTCTCATCAGTGGTAATCCACGCCCACCATCTGTAGCAATTAATCAATAGAAACTTTATGTTGAGCTCGCAAGTCATCAATAAAAAATTGTTGCTGATTCCGAACCATCCAGTAGATGGGTATCAAGTAGCTTATGCTCATGGTTGTTCAGTTTAAGTCATAATATTGAAAAGAAATCACTAAAGAGTAACCAAGGCTCATATATGTTTCATTTGGTCTCACTTAATGTTTCTAACATTTATCACAAAATTATGTTGGTTCAGTTCTGTTCTAAACATAATGGAAAACATGAAAACATACCTGTCACCGCAGACAGTGTAGTGGAGAATCCAGTGAGAGAAGACGACATGGAGTTCGACATCTTTGTCAAGGTGATCTGGTTCCTCCTTAGGGTGCTGACTGATGATGGTGACTAAGAAAACCGAAAAGGGTATCGGCCGTAGGAGAAGAGAGGTCGAACTTAATGATGTTATGCTTATGGGGTATCTCTAATTGTGTAACTGTCTAACCCCTTAACCTCCACATAAGTCTCCTTATATAAGCACCCAGGAGGAAACCTAATTAGTTAATAAGGGTAATATGGTCCATCAACAATTACCAACTAATTATTTAACAGGTTGTTATATATTTTGATCTATATAATGTAAATGATTATAATGGCTATAGATTAAATATTAGTACATAATATATTTAATCTTACATTCTCCCACTTAGCCGAGTAATCATTTACTATGAGTATTAGATAAGCCTGATCAGGAGTTAACACTCATTTTAGCCTTAAACAAGTACTATAGCAGAGAAATACAGCCGTTGAATCATTATGCGACTCAGGACCCCCATTAATCATACTATAGCCTTAATTTAAAACCTAATCGTCATGATCAAAATACGCATAAGCCCTTTGTTTGATTTGTAACTTTATTTGTCTATATGTCATTATACCGGTTGCACATATTCTAAGAGACATACAAAATCAAACTAAGGAAATTTCATTAACATAAAACATAAGCTAGTACAATATGCTCAAATAAGGTCTTTACTAAATCCCATATTCTGAACATGTTCTTCATAAACCTTAGGAGGGAGACCTTTAGTCATCGGATCCGCAAGCATATCTTTAGTACTAATATACTCGATACAAAGATTATTTTCCTCAACACGTTCACGTACGAACAGATATTTTGTATCGAGATATAAACCAGCTCCAGTCGAACTGTTACTATTCGAGAAACTAACGGCAACTGAATTATCACAGTGAACTGTTGTTTATGACTCTTCAATGGTCTAGAAATGGAATTAACGATTTTGAGTCCAGTGATCAGATTTCTAAGCAACATTCCATGACAGGTTGCGTTATAAACAGCAATGTACTCTGCCATCATTGTGGAAGTTGTGGTCAACTGTTGTTTATGACTCTTCCATGAGATAGGGCAGCCTGCTAACATAAAGATATAGCCCGAAGTGGATTTCTTGTCATCTTTGCATTTGGCAAAGTCAGAATCAGAATAGCCCACCACTTCTAAATGATCACTTCTTCTATAAGTCAGTTTGTAGTCTTTCGTCCCTTGCAGATATCGAAGTACCTTCTTAGCTGCTTTCCAGTGATCTAGGCCAGGATTAGTCTGATAACGGCCTAGCATTCCAGCAATATAAGCGATATCTGGGCGAGTACAAACTTGAGCATACATCAAGCTCCCGACTACTGACGCGTAAAGTATCTGGCTCATTTGCTCCTTCTCAACTTCTGTTGTCGGACACTGGAATGAACCGAAAACATCTCCTTTAACTACTGGAGCGACGGAGGGTTTGCACTGTTGCATGTTGTAACGTGTGAGGACACGATATATGTAAGCCCTTTGGGACAATCCTAAGATCCCTTTGTGTCTATCACGGTGAATTTCGATGCCAATGACGTAAGAAGCATCTCCGAGATCCTTCATGTCGAAGTTATGCGAGAGTAACCGCTTCGACTCATGCAACATGTCTAAACTATTACTTGCCAATAGAATATCATCTACGTAAAGGACAAGTATAGTAAAGTTGCTCCCACTCATCTTGAGGTAGGTGCATTAATCCACTTGATTCTTCATAAAACCTTGCTTCTTCATGACTTCATCAAACTTGAGGTACCACTGATGTGATGCTTGTTTTAACCCGTAAATGGATTTCTTCAACTTACAGACTAGATGCTCCTGACCTTCAGGTTTAAAGCCTTCAGGTTGTTTCATGTAAACATCTTCGTCCAAGTCTCCGTTAAGGAAAGCGGTTTTAACGTCCATCTGATGTAACTCTAAATCAAAATGAGCTACTAGGGCCATGACGATCCTTAATGAATCTTTACGAGAGACAGGTGAAAACGTCTCTTGATAATCAATTCCCTCTTTCTGAGTGTAGCCCTTTGCAACCAATCTCGCTTTGTAGCGTTCATCGTTCCCATTCGGATCCAGTTTTGTTTTGAACACCCATTTGCATCCTACGGGTTTGATTCCGTTGGGTAATTCTACCAAATCCCAAACGTCATTTTTCTTCATGGAATCAAGCTCATCAATCATTGCTTTATTCCATTCAGAAGACTGATCACTGCTAATGGCTTCATTGTAAAAGATAGGATCATTGAGCTTTCCGGGATCCATTTCAGTCAGGTAGGTAACATAATCATCCCAATTAGTAGGCCTTCTTTGCCTAGATGACCTCCTGAGTGGATTATCGGGTTCAGCGTTGTCTTGGTTATGAGTGTTTGATGTGCCTTCGTCATGAGGTATAATGGGTTCTAATTGTAGAGGTGAATTTGGAGTTGGTGCAGTAGCTTCAGGTGCAGTAGTTGCATTGGGTACAAGAGGAGTAATCGGAGTAATGGTAAGCGACGAGTCTCTCCCCCCCGCGTCTTGTACTTCTTGCAATTCTTCGTAAGGGTTGGTACTACTCCCACTGACCTTGAAATCCTCCAGGAACGCATCACGCTTGGTTTCAACAATACGGGTGACATGGGAAGGACAATAGAAACGATAACCCTTAGAATTATTAGGATACCCGATAAAGAAGCAGGTAACTGTTTTAGGGTCAAGTTTCCTTAGGAAAGGATTGTAAAGTTTTGCTTCAGCAATGCAGCCCCATACTTTCATATATTTAAGACTCGGTTTCCTTCCTGTCCAAAGTTCATAAGGAGTTTTAGGGATAGACTTAGAAAGAACTCTATTGAGTATATGAACAGCTGCTTTTAACGCTTCAGTCCAGAGGAATAATGGTAAATTAGTGTTGGCTAACATACTGCGCACCATGTTCATAAGGGTACGGTTTCTTCTTTCAGCGACACCGTTCTGCTGAGGTGTACCAGGCATGGTGTATTGGTTCACAATCCCCTGGCCTTTACAAAACTCATAAAATGGACCCGGAGCTTGACCCACATCAGTATGTCTTCCATAATATTCACCGCCTCTATCTGATCTCACAACTTTAATCTGACGATCTAATTGCTTTTCAACTTCAGCCTTATAATCTTTAAAAGTTGTTAGAGATTCAGATTTCTCCTTAATAAGATACAAGTACATGTAACGAGAATAATCATCAATGAAAGTGATAAATGAAGTATGTCCTGTTATACCAGCGATTTGGTAAGGACCACTAATGTCAGTGTGAATGAGTTCTAATAAATTAGAGCTCCTAGTGGCACCTTTCTTATTCGCTAATGTCATTTTACCTTTAAGACATTTGACACATGTTCCAAAATCAGAGAAATCGAGAGGAGGTAAGACTTCATCCTTTATGAGACGATTTAATCGTTCTTTTGAAATGTGGCCTAAACGCTGATGCCACAACATGGATGAAGTCTCTAAGTCTCGTTTCTCTTCCATCTTTGTGAGTGATTCATTAATTTTATATGACAACAAAGATTTGGAAAAGCCATCATCTAGTTCTAATCTATAGAGACCACCATCCAGAACAGCAGTACCATAAAGAACAGAATCATAGAGGATAGAGAGTTTGCGATGACCATGGGAAACAATAAAACCGTCCATGTCTAACTTTGGTCCTGATACAAGGTTCCGAGTTACCTCAGGAACAAATAAGGTATCATAAAGTTTAATACATAAACCAGTTTTCATAACTAATTGTAATGTTCCAATGGCCTTCACTTCTAATTCTCGATCATCCCCAACCTTAAGCGTTCTTTGGTTTCTTTCCAGCTTCTGGATTGAAAGGAATCCCTGAGTTGAATTGGTAACATGAACCATAGAACCAGAATCAAACCACCAAGAATTAGCAGGAACACTTAAATTATAGGACTCAAGTATCATAAAATAATCGTTACCTTTCTTAGCCAGCCACTCCTTAAAGTCAGGGCATTCCTTCTGCATGTGTCCTGTCTTTTTACAGAACTTGCAGCAGATACTGCCTAAGGAGTTCTTAGAGCTGGAAGGTGCACTTGTATTAGGATTAGGCCTTTGGACTTTTGAAGCATCCTTCCTCTGATGATTGTTCTTCCTTTTCTTAGAGTTGGAGGTGGTGAAGTTGGCAACATCGGTAGTGCGATCCATCCTCATACGCTCTTCCTCCTGTACGCACATGGCGACCAGCTCACTCATCGTCCATTTTTCCTTCTGAGTGTTGTAATTGATCTTAAATGCTTCAAAGGACGAAGGAAGCGAAGTGATGATAAAATGAACGAGGAAACCATCACTGATTTCCATTTCCAGCCCCTTCAGCTTATTGGCCATGTCATTCATCATCATGATGTGCTCGCGAATGCCGCTCCTCCCATCATACTTAGTTGTCACCAGATTGAGGATAAGGGTACTAGCGTGTGCTTTAGACGTCCCTTTGAACTGCGCCTCCACATGTTCCAAGTAGGTTTTAGCATCTTCAGAATCAGGAATAGCTCCCCTAATTGCATTGCTTATGGACTGCTTCATAAACATGAGAGACATGCGGTTACACCTAGTCCACTTTTCATGAGTTAACTGCTCAGCAGCAGTACTTTGAGTGGTAAGGTCCGCTGGCTTATTCTCTCTTAGAGCATAATCAAAATCCAGCAATCCAAGTGTAAGCATGAGAGCATCCTTCCATGCAGCATAGTTATCACCGGTCAAAGGTGGAATCCCGCAATTGGGCGCTGATAGTGGAAATAAGATGAGCAAATTATGATACTAAGGAAGAAGTCCTAATGTGATCTAAGGGCACGTTAAACTAAGGCAAGCATAAATAATGACCATTTTACGTTATGAAGCTGTGATATTGTCTATTACTAACATCAAAATAATAGACTTAGTTAAAATTCTACTTAAACGAAGACAAAACAGCTTTGGCCAGAAGTGTAATCATTTAAGCATATGTGCAAAGTGGTTGTAACAAATCAGCTTTGGCCAGAAATTGAGACAATCACTTTAGTTATGCACTTGTTAAGTATGCCATCTATGAAGGAATTAAATCAGCTTTGGCCAGAAATTAAGACATTCATGTTTATGATGCACACTTAACATAGCTTTCGTAATACTTGAATGATAAGTAGACGTATCAAATCAGCTTTGGCCAGAAATTGATACATCAGAAGCTCATTCAAGTTAAGCCATCTTGGTTTTGCAAAACATTATCTGATTCCGATTAATTAACTAAAAAATTACAAAACCAATCATTTAATAGCAAACCACCCGTTAGCGCTAAATCTTAGTTCACATTAAACAACCTAAAATAATGAGGTTTTGAGTCAGGTCTCGACTGAGTTATGAGATCTCGAGTCAGTTATGAGGTCTCGAGTCGCAACCTTGTTGTCTCGAGTCGGAACCATGGTCTCGACTACTATATCTTATGAGATCTCGACTTATGATGAGGTCTCGAGTCGCAACCTTATGGTCTCGAGTCATGATCTTATGGTCTCGAGTTGTAAACTTTTGAGCCCTTATGATTTCGAGTCGAGACCTTATGGTCTCGAGTCGAGATCTATTGGTCTCGAGTTGTGAAGGTTTAAGGACCTGATGATTTCGAGTCGAGACCTTATGGTCTCGAGTCGTAATCTGATGGTCTCGAGCCCAATGTTGATAGCTGTTTATTGTGATAACATAACTGAAAATTCGAAATCTAAGGGATTATGAGATATTATTTCCTGTTTTAAGATGATCTAATTTTATCAAACTTTTTCGAAAATTATAATCTGTTTATCTTTTAACAGTTTTCGAAAAATCTTTAGAGGACAAAATCAGATCAAAACAGAAAAAACACTTAATAATCCGAATCATATTCCAAAACATAATAGAATTTTCAAATTTTCCTAGGAACATGATGAACCCTAGAAAAATAAAACATAAATTCTGGAACCCGAAACCTGAATTTTAATAGTTTTTCTAAATAGATTTCGGTTAAAACATAATCCAGTTAATTTCGAATGAACATATGATTAACCTTTTTCCGAAAACAGTGATCTCGAGTGGACATAACCGACTCGAAACCGGTTGTGAATTAAATGTGGCTTTCAAACTCCGTTTTCCAAGTTTCAATCCCAGAATTATGGATATGAAAACAGAACTGACTAATCAACATATGCTCTGATACCACATGTTGGTTCAGTTCTGTTCTAAACACAATGGAAAACATGAAAACATACCTGTCACCGCAGACAGTGTAGTGGAGAATCCAGTGAGAGAAGACGACATGGAGTTCGACATCTTTGTCAAGGTGATCTGGTTCCTCCTTAGGGTGCTGACTGATGATGGTGACTAAGAAAACCGAAAAGGGTATCGGCCGTAGGAGAAGGGAGGTCGAACTTAATGATGTTATGCTTATGGGGTATCTCTAATTGTGTAACTGTCTAACCCCTTAACCTCCACATAAGTCTCCTTATATAAGCACCCAGGAGGAAACCTAATTAGTTAATAAGGGTAATATGGTCCATCAACAATTACCAACTAATTATTTAATAGGTTGTTATATATTTTGATCTATATAATGTAAATGATTATAATGACTATAGATTAAATACTAATACATAATATATTTAATCTTACAAATTAGCTTAGTTAAAATTAGACGACGAATAAATTGTTTTTGAATAGCTTAAATAGAATATTTGTGAAAACTTGGTTACTTACTATTGTTTGAGGTTACCTCTAAACTAAATGGTAATAAAAAGGGAATATTAAGTGGAAAGTAATCTGAAGTCTGAACTACTGATCTCGCTAGGCCAGTTATTAGGCTATGCGTTATGGTGACCATCCTTTCTTGGAGGATGATCCGTCACGTAGGCGTTACATCATAGTCCCTTGGAGGATGTTCCTCCAAGGTAGATCAATGGAAATGGAGGATGGTCCTACCCCACCATATTAACTTTTTTTTTATTTATCTACTTTTAAAAAAAAAACATTAGATAAGTTAAAAAAAATAAATTCATTAATATTAAAAAACCAAACATTACATAACTTAAAAAAAAGATAAACTTAAAAAATAAAAATACTAAGAACTTAAAGAATATTAAAAAAACTAACATATTCTAAAAAAATATTAAAAACTACTAGTCTTCATCCGGCATATGGTCGTTAGGTTCGTTTTACGCATTGTTTCAAATGTACTCCACCAAGTCCGTTTGTAGGTTTTGATGTGTGTATTCGTTACGTAGAGAGAATCCGTTTAAATCTTGTTGTTCCAAACTAACTGGAACAAAATTCCCGTTAGACGCGTTTTCGTCGTACTCACATATCGCTCTACCTCCGTCTTCAATGATAATGTTATGAAGCAAGATACAAGCGTACATAATGTGTCGTAATCTCTTTGGTGTAGCAGAACGTGCTGGATGTTCAATGATATGCCATTTTTTTTGTAGAACCCCAAAACACCGTTCAAAATCTTTTCTCGCACCCTTTTGAAACTTCGCAAATTTCTTTCTTTTATCGTCTGTCGGGTGCGGAATAATTTTAACGATTGTAGAGTACGTTGGGTATATTCCATCTGCAAGGTAGTAACCCCGCCTGTATTCCACCCCCGAAACCGTAAAACTGGTGTTTGGACCTGTTCCCGCCACTACATCGTCAAATATCTGTGACTGGTAGATGATGTTAAGGTCATTAAGTGAACTAGGTAGACCAAAAAAAGCATGCCAGATCCAGAGATCCTGTGACGCAGCAACCTCTGGAATTATAGTGCGATGACCATGATCTCCCTGAGTATACTGATCTTGCCAAGCAGTAGGGCAGTTCTGCCACAGCCAATGCATGCAATCAATGCTCTTGAGAATTCCTGGAAAACCATGTCTTTGTTCCTGTGCTTGATATAATTTTTGAACGTCGTTTGCGTTTGGTTTTCGCAGGTATTTCTTGCTATATAATTTGACGATCCATTCACAAAACCTGTGCAAACATTCACGTGCGGTTCTTTCGGACATCCTTAAATACTCCTCCAACGCATCGGGTGCGTACCCATATGCCAGTTGGCGAATGGCCGACGTACATTTTTGTAAAGTAGTGAATCCCCTTTGGCCCCTAGCGTCGTATCGCAGTGTGAAAAACGGATCAGACTGGGCCAAGTCGTCTGTGATACGTAAAAAAAGTCGACGACTCATTTGGAACCGACGTCGAGATATCTCGTCCGTGTACACAGGTTCTGTGACAACTGGCAAAAATAATGGTAATTCCGTACAAGTTAAACATTTGATTTAACGTTAATTTCTCTCTTTACGATTTAATTATTGCATGATTAGGTCGTATAAGTTCTAGCAATCATAGGACATGGCTAAAAATGCTAAACAATATTAACACAATCGCCATGTTGCGAGAAAACCACAAGCTATGTCCTAATATGTTGGCAAAATGCTGAAAATACTATTCACCTGAGCACACTATTCATGCCAGCAAGTTCCGAAAACTGTCGAAACGAGCAACGAAGGGCACATACGCTCTTGGTAGATGGAATACGAATAAAAATCCCTAATTAGGGACGCTAAACATTTAAAACACCTTAACTTTCCGGTGAACGCTTACAATTGCACTTTGTCCGATCTGCGCCAAAATATAACCAAAATAAATTTTCCGCGACACGAGAATTTATTATTTTAAGGTTCGTAGGACTTGTTAATAATATATTACACCCTAAATAAGCTTGGGGATATCAATGGGACGTCCGAAATACAAGCTCCCAATGCTACGCCGCAACTTTCACACATTGCCCAAGTCCGAGCCGATAGGTGAATAAATTATATTCCTACCATCCAATTTCCTAAACTAAAAGGCTAGCGAACTAGTTAGCCATATTTTGGCGTCGCCAATGCCTTGAATAAACACTTTAGCGTTGATGGTAAATTAAAACCATAGCTCCCGGTATTATATAGCGTCTTTTATATTTCACCCTATATCGAACCGGTGAGCGAACTAGTGGTATTTTTACTATCCAAAACCAATACCCACTAAACTAGTGAACTAGTTAGAATTTATTTAAAACCCTAAACTACTCTTACTATCCTAATTATCCCAATTAAGCTAATTACCAAAATATCAAGTTAAGATATATATGACACATGTCCTATATAGTTTAAAAAAAAAACAAATCTTAACCACCTCCATACCCAAATCGGCCAAAGTAGGCCCACCCACTGACCCACACCCACACTCACAAACTTTGATTGGGTGTTGAAATTTGATAAATGAAAGTAAGGTTTGTAGATTTGAAGTATGGCATGAAAAATTGCACATTATAACATCACTTTCACCCAAAAAAAAAAAAAAAAGAAAAAAAAATCAAACCAAACACTCTCATTCCCTCCCTCAAACTCACGGGTCCATCAACACCTCTTCACTTCCTCACTTTCAATTCTTAAACACATAATTTCTAGTCTCTTTTAAACCATTTCAAGATCACCTAAGAAGCTTGCAAGCATGGAGGGTCTTTAAGGAACACTTGGAGCTCTTATTATTTCTTAATCTTCATCTTAAGCTTGTGCAAAATTGTAAGATCATTTTTTTTTATCATTTTTAAGCTTGTTATAATATGTAGATATACAAAGTACATGTTCATCATCTTGAACAAATCAAAACAAAAAAAAAATCAAAGATTAAAACCCTAACCCCACCATAAAAGTCTACTAAATATGGTGTATATTATGTGGATTATGTTGATTATGTGCTAGATGATGCTTTACATGTGTAGATCTTGTCAAAGTAGGTTATTTACATGGATAATCTTGCATGTTTAAGAACAAAAATAAAGATTTAAACATTTTTATGTTTAAACCTAAACAAGATCATCATTCTTATGAGCCATGAACTTTATTTACTACAACATGAAGATGATTTATTTCAAATACAACTTTTATTAAAGATTTAAAAACCATGATTTAAACTATAATAGTCTTGAAAAGTGTTGGGATTGAACCCTACCAGAGGAACAGATGATGAAAGCCAAAACCAGATCACAACAATGGATTCACAATAAGCAGCTGTTTACTCTAAGCTTTCCCCTTGATAGTGGCTCTAACATCTGATATGCTCAAAGTACTGCCTTTACCAACAACTGCTGACCTACAACTGCTGATCAAGTCAAAGACTGATTGAAGAACTAAAGCCCTGCTGCTCAATCTACTGCCTTGCTTCAAGCACTGCTGGTCATGACAAGTACTGATGGGTTCACAGCAGTGGAAGGATGCAACAGCGGTTTTAATTATCTTGTGTATTATAATGTAACATCAGTAGTTAGCAAAGCAGTAGTTGTTTAGATCAGTAGATAAAGTTTGTTAGTTTGTTAGATGTCACTTTCATGGTGACGTCAGCTGAGATGCCTCAGTGGTTTGGTTTGTCTATAAATGGAGCAGTACTATGTACTGTTACATTTGATCGTCTTGGGTGAGTTCTCTCCTCAATTCAATCCTTTCATCTTGTGCAACCTACCTTGGAGCATCAGGCTGAGGGGGAGTTTAGTATTGTAAACATGCTTGTAATCTTTTGATTTGTATTGCAATCATTCGACTTAATGTGAAGCAATTGTTTATCATACTATTCTCTTCTTTGAATTGTGTTTACAAAGTTTGTATTCATTTCCGCTGCACTTTACACTGTTTTATATACTCTGAATGTAAAAATTATACAAACAAACACAATCATGAGAGCCTCCGATCCTAACAATTGGTATCAGAGCTTGGATACTCAAATTCGATCTAACAATCAATTTGACATAACAGTTCAGCTCACAATTCATTGATATTAAGGTTGGTCGTATTTAGTTAAAAAACAGAGCAACGAGAAATCATGTTCAAAGTGACTATTCTAAAGCTCTGTAAAACAACCAAGATGTCATAAGATTCACAAATTTCAAACAATAAGCGATGTCATACACAAATCACCCATAGTTTTCAGATCGGAAGACATGTCTGGTAACTATGGTATGATAATCTTCAGTCAAAATTGATTTCAACTGTTGTTATGAAATTTGTGATGATTTCATCATATTTTGTACTAAAGTATGGACCTCAGATTAACGAAACCTATGTTCATATAAACATGAGTGTTTTTGCTAACCTAAAAGGGGGAAACCAAACTTTAGTTAATTGAATCTTATGTATTGAAAAACAGGTTGAGGTTTCTCTAAAAGGACCAAAATCAATTGTGTTAAGAATACATTAAGAAAATCAGCAGTCAAAATAATCTAGATCATGAGTAATGTGAAATTTTGGCATAAGCATGTGCAAAAATGTCCAAATCTCTCAAAACATTGCTGAAAATGGTTTTGGATTTAGTATTCTTTCATTAAAAACCTCCCATTAAGTATTTTACTACTTATGAATGGGAAGGGTAAAAAAAAGGGAAGAAGAAAAATTAAAAAAACTCAAAAGTGTGTTTATCTCAAAACTTTTGAAGTCAGAAGAAAAGAGTATAAACATAAAACACTTATGAGTCCAAAGTTGGGGAAACAATGGTCATCATGCAACTGTGTGCATTCATTAATTCAGGAAAAGTTCAGGTAAAATTAGTATCTTAGTGATTGAACTTAGAAGAGGATTTTGTAATCAATTAATAAGAAAATGATCCCAAACAGTGATCATAAAACTTGAAGATGATATGATTGTGAACTTACCTGAAAAGCTGTCAGATCCTTTTGATGTTAATTTCAAAACATCCTTTAACTATTTTTTAAGGTGTTTTTTTCAAATAAAACCGGATATATTATTTCATTTTTTAATAATATATTTTGTTCTTTTACTCATTTTTTATAGTAAAAGTTTTCTCACCGGTCAGGATGTAATTTCCTTATTTTTGTGTGAAGTTATTATCCCTAAAAATAGATCAAAAGGAAATGGTACATATGTCAAGGTCATATCAAACTCAAGTCTGTTTATCACAGATCAAAAATTGATTGCAAATAGATTCTTAAACTACTAAAGGCACTCATGTTCTAATTCAAATAATTAGACATAAAATGAGTGGCCTTAGTAAAGAAGCCTTCATCATCTGGGATACTGAACCGCTGTCAGGAATAATGAACATGTGGTAAACCTAGAACATAATCTCCTAGAAAAACTGCTGACTAATTAATCTTGATAATTTGCATCCAAAATGTAAATTGTTGAGTATAGCATTTTTGCAGAATAACAGATGTTGGACATAATATTGTGTTTACACATGACAAAATTAATCTCCACATCTGAACAACCAGATGCTCATATTAACTGTCAAAAGTTCAACCACTGCTGCACTAACAGTTGTTATGCTGATGGTCCTTCATCTTATTATCAACCACTGTTTTCCCTTAACTACTGTTGTGCTTCAATTATCTGTTTTCTAAAGTCTGTCCACTGCTGAAAGTCAACCCTTGCTCTATCATATTCCTTTGATAGGCACTGATGTTTAAAATCAGTGTTCTATCTAATGATATGCTATCCACTGATGTAGTAAGAAGCATCCACTGATAGTAAAAATCATCCACTGTTTCATTTTGTTACCGTTGTAACTACTAGTGGTTGATCCATCAGTGGTTGTCAAAACAACTGTCCTCCATTATTTAATCTTTCATCAGGGGTTGGCACGTGGTCAGTTTTTAGTCGTCAGATCGTTATAATCGATGCCACATCAGCATTCACTTTTTCCCTAAAATAAAACCCTGATTAAACCCAAACAGGGGCTCACACTGTCGAATTGAATTCCAAAAATTCTCTTCTCAAAGCAGTTTCCCACTCTTCTTCACAAAAACATTCTTCGATCTTCTTCATCAAAATGATGAAATCAAAATCAAGATCAAAATCAAAATCATCTTCTTTATTCGCTCCTAAAGACGCCACTCAAATGGTTGCTGAACCAAACGAAATACCATACAAAGCTCCTCACAACTACTTGGGTATTCTGACAAAACCCACATCCAACAACATCTTCGACTCCATCATCAACACCTTATCTGCATCAAAGTACAAAACTTTGCTAACAGCAGATGCTCCCATCTACCTACAAACCCAGAGAGAGTTCTGGAAAAAGGCTACCCTTGAGAAACAAGGAGACATTGTCACAGCCATAAACTCCTCGATACATGGTAAAGAAATTCAAATATCCCCAAAAATAATTTCAGAAGTCTTCAAACTCGATGATCTGGAAGGTAAAACCTCTTTTTCTAAAACCGAGTTGAAAAAGGATTTCATGAATAGGGGTTCTGCAGAGCAACCAAAAAGGGATACCCTACAAAAGGGTTTCTTCCCTTCTGCACCAAGGTTTTTATTTCACACTCTGTTGATATGTGTTTCTAATAAAACTACCGTTTTTAACGAAATACCGTCAAAAATCAATGCCTGGGATATGCAATTTTAAATAATGAAAATTTTAATTATTCCCAGGAGATTTTTGATGATTTGGTAAAAAATGTTGATAGCAAGGCATTTCTACTCTTTCCAAGGTTTCTGAGCTATTATTTTGAACAAAAATTCGAAAAGGAAGATACAGAATTGCCCAAACAAGGTGCTTCTTTTAAAATAAATGGTTTAACGCCTGAAACATTCTCTAGAATGCTGGCACCTATAAAAACAAAAGCAGAGGTGCCTGAGCAGAATTTAGTAGATGAAACTGCTCCTCAGGTATCGGCTGCTGAGCCCACTGCTCAGGTGATCAAAGCAGCACACCCACTGTTTTGAAACCCACACCTGCCACCACCAAAAAGACCAAAAAAAAACATCCAGAAAGCCCCCCAAACCCAAAACAAAGGCACCTCTGGAAGATGAGATCCTAGAGCCACTGCCAGTGACAACACAAATGTCACCAATAATCACTGCTGCTACTTCCTCACAGCAGTTGGAAGAAAGATCTCCACCCTTGCCTCAAATTCCTCCTGCATCCTCACAAAAGGATCAGGTTGTAAACACAGGGACCCCACAATATGAAGCTCTGGACCCACTCGGATCCATCTTCCTCAGTCCTAATCCCAAGGATATGTCTCTTTCAACCCCTTTACCTTCACCCCCCACATTACCATCATCCATAATACCCTTGTTGCATGCAGTTGATATTACTCAGACACAAACCAGTTCCTCTCAATCACCTATCACTGAGAGTATACTCCCACAAGTGACTGGGTCTGATGCTGATATCTCTGTTATCCCAGCAACAACTGAGGAGGTTACACTGCAGGAGTTACAAGTAATTCCTGTCAGTAGTTCAAGTGGAGCAGCCACTACAAATGTTGAACCCACTGGTTTACATTTGGACAGTGGTTACATTCATAAGACTCCCTTGAAGGCAATTTCTTCAATAGCACCTCTGAGAACCACCAGTGAGTTTGTTATGCCCACTGGTACCTTTACAAGGTTAACAAGTGCTGAAGAAAGAAGTCCCCAGTACCAAGAACAAGGGGCATCAATGAATGAATTTTGGGATTCAGTTTCTAAGTCATACATTGGTAAAACCACTGCTGGTAGGGATTCAGATGATCCCGTTAACTCGGGTGATGATTCAAAATATCAGGAATTGACGGGCAGAGTTGAAAATCTAGAGTCCTCGGTTGCTGAAATAAAGGATATGGTGCAGCAGCTGTTAAAAGCTCAAAAAGCACAATCCACTGCTGCTCCAGCTCAAGCACCTGCACAACCTGCACCTACTGCAAATGAGTTATGGAACATGTTCCAACCACTGCTGGAAAGACAAAAACAGATGGCTGATCAGCAACATGCTATACATGTACAAAAACTGACAAACATGGTGGAGTCAAGATTTAAAGATACTCAGGCAGATATTAAAGCTATCAAGGCTCATATACAAAGTGCTTCTGGAAAAGTTCCTCCCACTGAATGAACCCTTCCCAGATAATGCCAAAAAGGGGGAGAAGATCAAGCGGAAAAAGAAAGGAATTAATGATGGCATCTACATTGAGCCAGAAAAGACTAGCCAAACCAAAGCTGCAGTATCAACATACACCACATCACCACACACCACCACAACCACTACTCCACCATCATCTGTGATCACATCACCAACAACAAATTCACCACCAAAAACAGCCACCCCATCATCACCTCCTGCCAAAAAGTAGAAGACAGCAGATGTTACAACATCTGCTGTAATGACAACAGTGGTTGAAACACCAGTTGTTCCAACTACTGTTAGTCAGTCACTCATCACCACTCAAACTACTGCCATCACAACCCCTGCTCAAAAGCAGAAGACATCTGTTGATACATCAGTAGTTGTAATGACAACAGCTTTTGGAACACCAGTTGTTTCAACCATTGTTAGTCAATCATCCACCACTGCTCTCACCATTCCTACATCACAACCAAATCTCTACACCAGAAAAAGAAAACCAATCCCTGCCGATGAGGACATACATGATCCTAATGCTGCAAAATATCCATTGGAACTAGAAGCTGTAAAAAATGAGATGAGACAATTCCACGCAGAGGAAGATCCTTCAAAAAGAAGATTCCCCTCACTCATAGGCTTTATAGCTCCAGAGGATATGGATGAATATCTCAAGCTCAAGGCAAGGCAAGCTAAAATAAGAGCTAAAGTTGAAAGTGAAGGTCTAAGTGACGAGGCCATTGCTGAAAAACTGGAATTCTTACTCTCAAAAGTTAAGTAGATGGAAGAGTTTGCATAAGAACTGAACAAAGAAAAGGCTGATCAACGAAATAAATTAAGAAAAGAATATCTAGCCTATATCATGAAAGAGAAATTTTATCCTGCTGAAGAAAAACAGTTTGAAGAATGGCCAATAGTTGCTCTAAAGCATGAGGCAGATAGGATTGATAGAATCAAAAACAATCCTAGAAAGAAGAAGACTGCTCCAAATTGGAGCAAGTACAAAAAGCTCATTGCTGACCTAACATCTGAGTACCAGAGAAAGAAACAGGAGCTGGTGGATGCAAATGTGGACACTGCCAAAGCCATATAAAAATGATCAAAGCAGCATACTGATGAAGCCTATGAAAGGCTGAAGAAAAGAAAGATAACTGTTTCAGGCACTTCAAAGAAGCGTGAACAAATGATGAAGCTTGAACAACAGATTGAAAACCTCAAAACACTGTTCAAATCAGCAGATAATCCTATTCTTGTGTCAAACCAAGAAGAAGGAAAACAGCTGTCTGGTGAAGAGGTAAAGGAAAAGGAAGCTGAGTACTTCAAAGAAACCATCATGAAAATGGGTCTAAAAGAAGAAAGCTCAGCAAAACTTCAAAACCTTTTTAAGAAGGTGTTAACTAAGCCTGCATCACCAAACACTTCAGAAGTATCAAACATTGAGCCAGATCAACAAAAGAGACAAGAGCAAATTGAAAAAGAAACTGCAAAAGACATAGCTGCAGCAAATGATGTCATTGAGAAGGCCCTCAAACAAATGTCTGATAGCTTACAACTTTTCACAAGGCCAACATCTCCAAACTCATCAGGAAATAAATCTCTCCCAAGAAACCCATTAGGATTAAAAATACTAAAGTGGATGTCTGATCAAAAGACCCACGTATTGACCTTGGTCAGATCCAATGGCGAAATGAAGTATATATCAAGGAAAGAAGCACTAGGCCTTAGTGTTGAAGATTTGCAGGATCTCCTTGAACTTACATTGTGTAGGGATGAAGATGACTTGAGTTCCAAGGAATTTGAAGCTGAATTTAAAAGACAAGCTAAGAAACTTCTGATGAGAAATAAAGATCCAGAATAATGAAGGGTTTTGGCATTATCTGTTCCAGGGGGAGATTGTTGGGATTGAACCCTACCAGAGGAACAGATGATGAAAGCCAAAACCGGATCACAACAATGGATTCACAATAAGCAGTTGTTTACTCTAAGCTTTCCCCTTGATAGTGGCTCTAACATCTGATATACTCAAAGTACTGCCTTTACCAACAACTGCTGACCTACAACTGCTGATCAAGTCAAAGACTGATTGAAGAACTAAAGCCCTGCTGCTCAATCTACTGCCTTGCTTCAAGCACTGCTGGTCATGACAAGTACTGCTGGGTTCACAGCAGTGGAAGGATGCAACAGCGGTTTTAATTATCTTGTGTATTATAATGTAACATCAGTAGTTAGCAAAGCAGTAGTTGTTTAGATCAGTAGATAAAGTTTGTTAGTTTGTTAGATGTCACTTTCATGGTGACGTCAGCTGAGATGCCTCAGTGGTTTGGTTTGTCTATAAATGGAGCAGTACTATGTACTGTTACATTTGATCGTCTTGGGTGAGTTCTCTCCTCAATTCAATCCTTTCATCTTGTGCAACCTACCTTGGAGCATCAGGCTGAGGGGGAGTTTAGTATTGTAAGCATGCTTGTAATCTTTTGATTTGTATTGCAATCATTCGACTTAATGTGAAGCAATTGTTTATCATACTATTCTCTTCTTTGAATTGTGTTTACAAAGTTTGTATTCATTTCCGCTGCACTTTACACTGTTTTATATACTCTGAATGTAAAAATTATACAAACAAACACAATCATGAGAGCCTCCGAACCTAACAAAAAATGAGTTAAACAACTTGTTTAAATAAAAGAGCAAGGTCATAAGTAGGATAAAAATGATGGTTTAAATAATCTTGTTAAAAGACCTAAAAATGTCATAATTTTTATGGTAAAATATATATATGTAAAGTTCATGGAGCATGAAGATGTTTATGTGTAGTGTTCATGCAAAGTTGATAAAATGAAACTTGTTTTGAATTGATCATGATTAAGGGTGCTAAACATGCTTAAAACGCGTTTTAAAACGTGGGAAAACGCCATATTTTAGGGGAAACTATGGCGAAATTTTTCTAAAATATTAATCGCAATTAAAAAGAGATTAACGGGGTGATTAGCATGGTTAATCGTGATTAGTGATCTTAATTGTGATTAACAACCTTAATCGTGATTAGACAAACCCTAATGAAAAGGGTTAAGATTTAACCATCCAAGAGTTATTTAAATACTAAAAAGTTGTTTTTATTAAATAAAATTGGTGAAACTAAAAGTATAAAAAAATCAATATAATTTTTGGAGAAAAATTATATATATTTTCAATACCTTATTTGGTGTATAATACATGTATAAGTATGTGTATGTACTAGTACTAGGAAAATGTACAAAAATAACACACACAATTTTTACAATAAATATACACTTACAAATAACCGAAACTCCCCAAACATTCGCAAGCATGACAATTGTCGCGAACCTTCGCAAACACTCAAAACACACTTGTGTAATATCATAACTTCCAGCGCGAACATCTGACGACAAGGCTCGAATGACGGGCATCGGGCGACCCATTATGCCACGTCGGCGAAACGAATAACTTCGACACAAAAACTATATATATTACCCGAATGTCACTACAAGCCTAAAAAAAACCGTTTTAGACACTTCATATAGTCAATGACAATGAAAAACCGGAAAGTTCAATAACGAGAATAACACCAAGTGTAATTATGAAAAGTTTACTAGTATGTTATATAATACTTAGTAAAAATTTATCATGAATCCAAAAACAAATATTGGGCTTAAGATTACATAAATTTTGGGCTAGGCCCAAATCCTTAAATATATGGGCAATGGCCCATTTCCATAAACCTTATAAAAGCCCATTTGTAATAAATAATATGGGCTAGGCCCAAATACATCAATATTATGGACTAAGCCCAACAACTTAAAAGACATGGGCTAGGCCCAAAGACAAAATATATGGGTTAAGCCCAATGACACTAAAATGTGGGCTAGGCCCAATGAAAAATACATGTATAATTTTTATAAATATATATTATAAACATACATTATAAATACGGTATACCTACACGTATAATACGGTATACCTTCACGTATAATACGGTATACCTACACGTATAATACGGTATACCTACACGTATAATACGGTATACCTACACCTATAATACGGTATACCTACACGTATAAATATGGTATACGTACACGTTAAAGCACATAAATACAAGTATACATACGGTATATGTATATGTACAAAAGACTTAGTATATGATGATATACTCACACACACTTATTGAAGTGTAGTCTCTTACTAATGTTGTACACATACGACAACATATTTTGACGTTAAAAATAAATATTTTTAACACTTTTTACACTTATATTTGTGTAACAAATATAAAGTCTCGAATCAAAGTATACCAGAAACAAATTCCAACATATTATCATTAAATTACACAAGCGTTCCAAAAATGAAATGAAAATAATAAACGTTCAAGATGAGCAACGAGTACAAGGTCTAGGAAGGACCGATGTGTCTAATGAGTTAGAACCCTTGTAGGTTGACTCGCGTTACAGAAAACTTTGGTTGAATATCTCTCTCTCTTTCAGGAACGCAAAGATGTGAGTTCATGTCCCCCTTTTCTCTTAACTGTTTTTGGATTTATAACTCTCGGGGGTGGAATACATGTCTCAATGGTATGGTTTAGCTAGGGAATGAACTGTTAGATCCTGTGAGCGAATAGTAATCTCTCTTAAGTGCCATTAATCTTGTATAAGACCGAAGGCAAAAGTGGAAGATCTATCGGGTGTAGCGAGCCCCACTCTTGGGTTCTTGTGTGGCCCATGTAGTGCTTTTGTTGTTCTAACCGGGTGGATCGGAAGAAATTCGTTAGGGTTGAGTGCTTCCTATGTCGCCACACATATTAATGTCCTTGCAAAACATTAATGATCTGTTCATAGACGCTATACATACCTGTTTGTTATAAAAGATCTCTCACATGTTTAAAGATTTAATTGGAGCTCACTCAAAACACATGAACTCGCTCAACTTTTGTTGATGTTTTCAAACTTACATGTATTTCAGGAAACTAATGGAACTTGGTGCTGGTGTTTACTATGAACCTTTTGGATTACAAGTTTTCGATGTCATCCCTTTTGGAGGGTTTAGTCCATATATATCATCTTCAATGAGATATAGGATGCAAAGCCTTATGTTTTAAACTTATGTTAAACTCATCTTTTGTAAAACTTATAACTTATGTCGTTTTGTATTTTAAACAACTTATGATGTGTAATATTTTTATTATGTCAATGGATGAACATCGTATGTTTTAATCATGTAGTTGTTTACTTACATCGTATGCAATGAAAACTAATCAAGTTCACATCTCAGGCTTCCGCTAATGAACGGGTGTGACAGGTTCGTCGTCAAAATAATCGGCCACTAGTTTATCATGGGCAGCTATATATTAAAAACGAAAAATAAATTAAATTCATTATTAAATCTAAATAAACATACTCTAAAAAAATTAAATTACCTTCTTTGTCTCGGTTTAAGGCGGCTCTCCTAGTTTGCCGTTGCGACGATTTTTCAGACTCTTCATCCTCCTCCATGAACATCTGAGCCGCGTGCATAATGACGTTTGCGAAAAATGTTTCGTTCTCACCCGAAGATGACGAATACCACGTTGAAGAAGAAGATGAAGAATATGAAGACATGGCTAATTTTTATAAAAGTGTTAAACTTGAGAGAGATGGGGTTGAAGTGGGTAAAAAATAGGGTATTGGGGTTGTATTTATAAAAAAAATTTAATGAATTTTGGGGTTCTCTAAAATAATAGCCGTTGCCCCTTAACCAGCCGTTGCCCCTTTTTTGTCGTTTTGTGAACGTCGCCAACGTCCGAAACAGGACGACGAGGATGGCTTAAGACCAAGAGTCTTACAGGTATACATATGATTGGTCCAAGACGTCGCCAACGTCCGAAACAGAACGTCGCCAACCGCGGGGGGGGGGGGGGTGTTCCCAGCAACGCTAGACCAGGACGAAGAGAGGACGTTCTCCACACCGTGGAGCCTTAAGACCAAGAGTCTTACAAAAAAGTGTTACAAATGATTGGTCCAAGACGTGACAAGATTATTACAAAACAGTGTTACAAATGATTGAAAGGATATCAAAATAAAAGAGAAGCAAATGTGACTTATTTTTGTTTAAAACTAGCTCTATTAGTTTTTTAAACTCTACCTATCAATTCTTTTTTTAAAGAAAACTATTCCATAATAAAATCGATAACATCATTAAATATAGTTTGATTATGATACTATTATATATGTAAAAACAACATTTTAAAATCTACTTCATTATAACAATGTATCTAAACTAGTTACAAGAGTGAGTCTAAATTGTATCTAAACTAGTTGCAACAATATATCTAACCCAATTAAATAGGTCAATCGAAGTAGTCAAGATATGATGCAATGACGCATGAACAATTTTTGGAACCATAATAATGTGCCTAGATCATTACAACGGTGTGCATCTAATTCAACTTGTTAGTTAACGGCCACACATACACTTCTTCTAAAATAGATGTGTCACATCCTAGGTAATATGTATGCTTAAGACACAAAAACCATTGTATATTGTGACGCATTTGAGTGATATCATATATAGTAAAAGTAAACGAAGTATCCTTTGGTATAGCGGTACCAAGGTGTTGCATAATGTTTTACCTTTCCATCCCTATTGTGAACAAAAAATTACAGTTTAGTAGTATAATTAGAGAGTATGTAAGCAATTAGTTACCGTTCTAAAATGAAAAAAAAAATACATGTGACCTATGAAACACCCTAGAAGTAGAAATAGAAAATTGCCCTATATAAAATGTCTTTCACAATTCTAAAAACCATATCTATATATATTAATAAAGGAGATGATTTGGGCTATTTGTCCTTGGATGGTGAAGCCAATTTGATGATGTGGCAACCATTTGTTTAGTCAACCTTCATTTTGGGAGGGAAAATCTATACTTCTTCATACACAAACCATTATACACAAACCTCTCATTTTTTCTACGCGGGATCCGAATAATTTTTGGGTCGGATTCATGCTTTCCCAAACTAACCGACATACAATATGGATCCTATATAAACTTCTTATCAATCATTGAACCCTAATCTTTCTTTCTTCACTTTATTTGCGAACGGTTGTTCTCTCTTCTAAATCCATATCCGATATACATCTTTGGTGCCGAATCTGTTCAAAATTCATCGGTAAATCTACTTGATTAATCTTAAATACTCTTAATTTATGTTATTAGATCACATATCCAGTTTTTTTGTCTTTAAAACTCAACCGGCAGATGTTAATCATTTATTTTATATGTTTTTTTTTTTGTAGATTGTTCAACACAATCTTCAGGTATGTAATGAAACTTTAATCCTGACTTATTGTTTTATGTTTATTCGGATTTTTTTGATTTATTTTCTTTTTTTTTGTATTTTTTATGTTCGTTCTTGATGCTTAGAAACCCTAAATCCCATTCTCAAAATACTGAAGACGATAATCCTTAAAACTGACCAATATTTCAACAATCGAAGCTAAATGTATTCTTTATATGTTTATAGATTATATCAATTTTGATTTATGCAAAACCCTTTTGGCCGACGATAATGTTTATTTTTTTTACTTTTTTATACATAATTGCAGAAAATTCTATAGCCGGTGATCCTTTTAGATGACGAATCTTTCAACAATCGTAGGTAAATTTACTGTTTATTGTATTTTAGATCTTATGTTTCTTTTTGGGCAAAACCCTATCGGCAGATCTTACTTTATAATGTTGATGATCATGCGTTTTGTTAAAAATACTGATTCTTTTTATTTATTTTCTTTATTTTTTGACACTTTTTTGCAGCTGTAGATTATTTTGCATTATACGAATCCAATGTTTTTGAAAAGATTTTGTATTTATTTTTTTATATTTCATTCTGTTTTATTTTTTTTCCAAATATTGAATGTGTTTCTAAAAATAAATTATTTTTAAATTTTTTCAAAACGTCTACTTATTATTATAGGTAAATTAATTGTTTTGTTATAAATACATTGCCTTTTTTAGTTTTTAATAAATTCCTATATTAATTTCAGGTATCGACCCCTTGCACCGCACTCCTTCATTTTTAAAGCTAATTGATGAAGAATTCCCGATATTTTCGGTACGTTTATTGTTATTCTAATGTTTTATAATTATATATATTATGTAACTGATAAATTTTTCGCTTTTTTTTAAACTCATAGGAAATACCTAATGACTTTGCGTCAATGGTTTGGGGAGACCACCCACCGTACAAAGATTCAGTTAAGATTGTTGATGGTGACAATATATGGTTTGTAAGAGTAAAAAAAACTGATGTAGGCCCTGTTCTTGCTGATGGATTCACCAAAGTAGTTAGGGATAGTTCTGTTAGAAAAGATGACTACCTTATGTTTCAGTCATATGGACCATCCTCATTTTTTCTGATGGTTTTTAAATCATGTGTTCATAAGAACTGCTTCATATCCAAGATCAACCCTCACGAAGATGTTATTGTAAGTAGTATCTTATAATATATGTATGATGAATAATTTATTATGTCTATATATTGGTATTTAAATTAATTGTTAATACTAATTATCACATCATATGCAGGTAATGGCAGATGAATTTTGGAGGCAATTTTATGGAAAAAATTTCAAAGGTGGTCAATCAACTCTGTATTTAGGAGATAGGTTTTGGAACGTTAACATGGACGGATTAACTGACAGCTGTGTTTTTACTCATGGATGTTCTGAGATGATAAACGAACTTGCCTTAGACAGGAGATCTACCTTTGTTTTCTCACTGCATGGAAATAAAATCGTCGAGCTTTCAGTATTTAATCATCAAACCGGTACTCAAATTCAGAACAACAGGGTTGAGTTAGTTGTTTTGGACGACTCAATCTATGTTGACGATTGTGATGAATTTGCTATTGAGGTTAGAAGTATAAATGTACACTATTGTTTACTTATCAACACGATCTTACAAGTAGATATTTCATTTAACACATTGTTATTTGTTAATTTTATATTTAGTCCGAACATAAGGATAAGTGTATTGGTACTGTAACTGACATTGAAGAAGGTGTTGTTGTGGAAAGTGAAGATGTCAAATTTCAGTTGGCAAGTTTTGAAGATATGTTCAATGTAATTCTGTATATTATAAGGAAATTAATTAACTGATTTTATATATATTTTTTTGTTGTATTGTCACCATTATTTTCTTCATTCTTAATTATATAGGATAAAGACGATTCCAAGTTTGATACCTTTTTCTCATCTCTACTTGAAATGGAAGACCTTAAGAAGAAGGTACTTTTGGTTACATGTTTAATTTATTTTTTTAATAATAATTGTTACATTTTTGTTAAACAAAATTTTATTTTGATATGTAGTTCAAAGAGAATTGGGATACAAAAACTGAAGGCCAAGGCAAATCAAGTGTTGTTTGTGATGAAGATTCAACTATGAAGGTTTGTGTTTATTTAACAAATGCAAAATTGTTTTAAATTTTTATAATTATTATTTTGCCTTTATTTATTCATTTACAAATCTTGATGTTATATCTTTTGTAGGATGACCCGAAGGCGAAAACTATTGTTGACGTTTATGAAGATATAAGTTTAAAGGTTCTATTTGTGTTACTTAAACTTATTTTTGTTAATTTAACTGAATTTGTTTACATTTTTTTTAGATTTATGTTTTCCTTTTTTCAGGACAAAAGCATGAGTCAAACGGATCTCGACAACTTTTTGATACCAAAGAATTTTATGGTTTATGAACCGAGTCTGTGCTTCACAGTTGTTTCTGATGTGAGTTCTGCTGAAAGTCTTATTTATTCCAATAAGGTAGTCACTTATGTATTTATTTACCTGTTTAGGCCATTCCGAACAATATAGTTGATGTTCGTCAATCTGTTTTGCCGCGAAAGAGAAAGGTATAGTATCATATATACATATTTTACTTTAAAAATATTATCTTAAAAGACAAACTAATGATTATTTTTTTGGACTTATTAGGCCACTCGGAAATGTAAGTCAGTTATGATTGTGTCAGATGAGTCTGTAATTGCTCATCGTACCCGTTCAACGTATAGAAACAAAAAAGAAGCTGTTGTTGATAAGGTCACGGCCGCTGAAACCGGACCTGTTTGCCGTGAACGTTCTAATTTGAAAATGACGAAAACAGATTCACTCATTGAATTCACGAAAGTAGCAGAAAACCGATTGGTATGTGTTTGAATTTTATTAATTTTTATTTCTTTCATATATAGCTAATAATTATATGTTATAGATTAATTTGAAATTTTTCTTTTTTATTATGTTTTCAGCGTTTACCGTCTGCTGTTTCGGATGATTTGTGTCTTTCTGTTCACAACCTACATGAAGTTTCGATAAAAAAACCTTAGATGTGAGGTAACAAACATCAACACGGTAGCGGAAAAGAATGGTGATGTTTACAGGTATGATTTTTCCAAGTGGTCGAGATTCTTGAAATCAAATCAAATACCCATTGGCGCTACTCTTTTCTTTAAATATGTGAAGTCTTCTCAGCTTTTGATGTTCACAAGACTACAAAGAAAAGAGGCCGTGCGTGACTGTTTGCATTTGTGGTCGTTAGTTGGGATTTTAGATGTTTTGGCAACCTGTTGGTTATTACTTAATAGTAGGTTCATAATGTTTTTGGAAGTCTGATGTTAGATATGTTTTCCTTTGGACAGTTAGTACTTAAACAAGTCTATTTTGTAAGAAAGTTAGCAACCCGTTATATCTTTCAAATTATTACCTAATAGTTGGTACTAACTTTATTTATAATTTTTTTATTATCTTTGCACAAGGAGTTATATTATCTAACACAAACAACCTAACCTCAAAATTTATTAATTTTAAACCAATAGGAAGTTATAATATCTAAAAAACATTAAAATATATCACTCCCATCTCTATATGTTATTGATGTTAAAACATATTATATTTAGTTTATTATATTTTGATAAAATGTACACTTCAAATTAACCCATCACTTAATGTATTCATTTTTTGTTTATCTTATTTTCTAATTCCATATGTTAACATTTAGTAACTTACTTTGGTGATGTTATTTTTGAAACTTATACATATTTATACATAAAATTGAAAACAAAATGATCCTTTAAATTTTTTTTAGTCTATGTTGTCCCAGCAACAGATTCATATTTTAAAAAAATTAATAAATTAATTCCATATATACTCCAGTATCCTATATTTAGTTATTAATTCCATTAAGTCAGAATCATATATAAATAAATATGAAACTTTAATATAAATACGGAATATTTGTGCTGTGAAAATTTATTTTTGGTAAACGAAATTGAAATTATAATTTTTTTTAAATGTATTCATGTTAACTTATTTTAGTCCGACATACACTTTCCTTAGTCATTAAATGTTTACATATATAATTTTTATTATTTTTTTCGAAAATATTGTTTCTAATAATATATCGTTAAAAGTTTTCCTATAAATTCATGTTAAATTTGTCTTCATTCATATATTGTATCCAACAATAACTTTTATTTTCCTTGACTCACTGTTTCAGAGGTAATCTATGGAACAAGAGGGTACAATTACTCTTCTTAATGATGTTAACGCTCTCAGTACAAACTTCACTATAAAGGTGAAGATTATTAGTATGTGGAGAAAGAAGATGAAAGGTAACGATAGGGAAACCTATCGTATCGATATGATACTTATGGATGAGATGGTAAATTTCTTAACTAAATATTTATTAATGTTTGTTTTTTTTTATGATTTAAAGTACATATTAACATTTATTTATATTTTATACTTTGTTAATGTACAGGGTACCAAGATTCAAGCTTCTTGCTTACATAGGCTCTTTTCAAAGTTTGAGAGACATCTTAATGTTGATGAATGCCTTTTAATAAAAAGGCCATCTCTTGCTGCCAACACTGCATCTTTCAAAATTGTTCCTAACAATCAGAAGCTATCTTTTTATTACCAGACATTTGTCGAAAAGTGTAGTAAATGGGATGGGCCACAGTTTGTTTTTGAGTTTGTTGATTTTAAGGATGTTTTGTCACAGAGATACAAGGAGGGTACAACAATAGGTATTGTTATAAATTCTTTCGAAATATCTGTATTATAACATTTGTTTCACATTTACTTTAATATATTGTGTTCACTTTATACTAACATGTTACATTTTTTTTATTAGATTTCATCGGTTACGTTGTTGTTTGCTACAAGATTGAGGACACTAACAAAAAAGATGGTACTAAAGGAAAACGCCTCAATCTTAAACTTCAAGATCTCGAGTAATACAAATTTCATTTTGATATTATCTTTATTTACTAAATTAATTTCCTTTATATTTTATGTTAGTTAAAAGGTTTTATTTATTTTTAATATATATTTGGTCTATTGGTTTCAGAGATGTTGTTGTTGATTTAACTCTTTGGGATGATTATACGAAAGATACGTGTTCGTACATGCTTAGTCAAGATCGTGAAGCACATGTTGTCATTGCTGTTCATTTTGGTGCCGTTAAAACCTACAAAGGTATCTTAATAAGTCATAAATATTATTTTAACAATGTATATGATTATGTGATTTATTAATATGTTTCTTATTATCAGGTAAATGGGGGATATCTAACAATTTTGATGGTACCAGAGTCTTCATTAACGACAATTTTGATCAGATATTGACATTCAAGGAAAAGTGAGTAAAATTAAAAAAGTTAAATTTTTGCATTGTATCAACTAAATATATATTTATATTCTTTGTTTATTTAACATTAATGTTTCTAAAATAAATTTCGATTAGGTTTATTGCAAAACTTTCTGCTTCATCCGAGTCAAGTAGCCATGTTGAGTCGTATGTTTTGTGTTCCGTCGAAGATGAATTTATGAAAAATGATGTTTTCTCACCAATTGCTTATCTTGGTTCAATCATACAGGTTATTTCTCACAATTTATAAATTACGTTTTTACTAATATCATAATCTAAATTCGCTTTCAAATATTTTACTATTAAAACAGCCAAAAAAGGTTGTTATTGTGGGAACTATTGTAGCAATTGTTTCTGATAAGATGTGGTATTATGATGTATGTAACTATTGCAAATCCATAGTTGAGCAAAAGTTTGAAACATACGATAAGGAAGATGGTACAAGTGATGTTAGAGATGAGAAGGTATACCAGTGTTCCAACAAGGATTGTGATGGAAAAGATGTTTTCCCAATGTCGAGGTAAATACTTCTTATTTTGTAATTAACATGATTTTTTTTACTAACTATATAAATATTCTTTTAAGGTTTAAAATACCAATTCGAGTTCAAGATTCCACTGGTACGGTGACACTTACAATGCTTGATCATGAGGCGTTGAAGTTTGTTGGTAAAACTGCAAAGGAACTTATACAAATTCAGGACGATGTAAATATAATACTTATGTCTGTTTTACGTAAATTATTTTGTTCATACATGATCCTTACGAGACATCACATGTTTTCAATATAGATACTGAATACCAATGACGTGCCCAGAGCATATCCTGTTGAGTTTGAGACATTGGTCAACATGAAGTGTGCTTTCGTTATTCGAGTAAGAGACTTTAATATTCCCAATGCTGTTGAGAATTATGGTATATCAGTTGTGACCAATGATGTAGATATTTTGGATCAGCTAAACAAAAAATGGAAAATTGATCAAGTAAGTGAATCTTATATTAAATTATTTTTTTTTCATTTAAATGATCCTTATAGATATTGAGATTTTATTCCAAATGTTAACAGCTTGATGCATCTGATTCGTTTTCTATGGGTCACTCTGAATTCCAAGATGCTGTCGGTGAAAGTTCAAAGGTTTGAGATTTGTCAACTAATACATCATAAATTTAAGATTTGATTTAGTACTAATATTTCTTTATTTTATAAAGGATGGTGTCTCTTATACTGCTGATAACTCTACACCTGTTTCAAAGGATGTTGCGTCTGATTTCAATAGATCATCAACTGATTTGAAGCGTAATCTTGGTGACGTCTATGTGATTGAAGATGGAGTGGGATCGTCTGCAAGTAAACCTCGCATAAGTGGTGACAACAATTCTTTTGATGAGGATCATGCCAAGAATTAATAACCAAATAATCATACTTTTACAAGAACAGAACAATTATTTTGATGTTTGAGAGTTTGTTTTGAATTTTTATGTTGGTTTTGCTTTAAAAACTTTATATGGTTTGCTAATGTCATATGACATATTTATCTAACTGTTGTGTCGTTTGTTTTAAATAATGTTTGTTCATGTTTCTTATTTAATTAGATTACTTTTTTAGTAATATACACATATGATGTAGATTAAAACCATTATTTAAAAAATGTGTATACTTTAACCGTTACTAAATTTACCTTTAGATGACCACTTACTTTTGTTTCTTAATTTATTTGTAATCATTACTTACCATTTAAAATTTAAAATATGTTATATTCATAATTACAGGTAAATTACAGGTAATGGTAATTTTGATTGTTTTATTCAAAGATTTCGGAAATTTGGTACACTTTCTATATTTATAATTATTTCTATATTTGAGGTAATCATTTCCATTTTAAGTAATTTACATTGATTACTATTATAGAATTCCAAAAATAGATTATCTCTATAAAACCAAAAAAAAAAAAAATACTCATTTCTTCATTTCAGCTTCAACGTTCTTTCAATCTTCATTCAGATTAATCTCAAGTTCTATTTCTTTTTTCATCACTCTTTTATACATCCAGTAAGTTAGTGATTATTCAACTATTATTCATATGTATCCTAATTTGATGTTATATCATTTATACATATTATGATGTTTGCTACATATTATAAAGTTTTGTTATGAGTAAATATTTTTAAATAAAAAACTTTTGTAGCTTAAATTCTGACAGTAAGTTATAATGTTTCATTTTACCTTTCTGTTGCTGTTTAGAAAATGGATAATAGGTTTAAACATCAATATTCATCTTCTTCCGAACCTTCCATGAATGCCGTTATAAACGATTGTAAGTGTTGTTCTTTTTATTTTTATACTGAAACATATTTTATTTAAAAATAATTCAATATAGTAATTAATTTATTTTGTTCCCAATTTCTTTCAGATTATACACGTTGGTTATCTTACGTTATGAAAGGTAACTTACTATTGTAATTAATTTGAAATTTATTATTACATTTTTTAACTTAATCTCTATTTATTCATATTTTTTATTATTCCTTTGTTGCCCTCTATAATTATTTTGTAATTGTAGCTAACGAGGCCAGGCATAGAAGACAGTTAAGAAAACAATATCTTGATAATAAGAGGGGAAGATGTACTACACAACTTCATCCTTATTTGGTCAAAGGTTACTTCTTTTTTATTAATACTGTTAATTTTTTCAAAATTTCTTAATTTTTTTATAAGTATTATTATCATTAATACTATTTAGTTTTTGTTATTTCATATTTTTTTGCTTTAACCATTTTGCTCACTGCAGTTGCCGAGGCAAAAAGAAGGCGTAGGTTAAGAAAACTATATATTGATAGTAAGAGATCAAACTTTAATCGAAATTGTATTCCATCAAAAGTGAATTCAACGTCTTCATCAGCAACACGGGTCGTTTTAAACAACAAAGAAAACATAACACCTAATTTTTCAAACATAAGCTTGCCTACAAATTGTTCACCAGTTGTTCCTTTAAGTAAGTATTCTTTTACTTAATACCATCTTATTAGAACTTTAATATTGTTTTACATCTTACGTAAGTCTTTTTATTATTACTTTACTTACAATAATGTCTTTATTTTTTTTTTGTTAGGAAATCGTTTAAATACTTCCTTAAACGGACAAACTTCCATTATAACACCTACTACTATTAAGAAGAACGGAAAAGATGTCCAACACTCTTATACAACACCCAACCGTACACCGTTGTCAAATTTATCAAACATACTACCAGGTTTGTAAACAAAAAGAAGGGTTTTAATTCTAAATTTTTTTTATTATATTTATAACTCTGATATATGTAAATTTAAATTTATTTAATGGTTATTTGTAATATGATATTTGTTATATTTTTTTGTTAGGAAATCATTGCATTTCTTCAAGAAGGGTTACTTCTACATCTGCGTTGGATTTAAATTCGAATGGAAAGATCAATGTAGTATTGCAAGATTCTTCTAAAATTATTCGAAGTTCGACTACTTCAAACAAAGAAAACGTAACACCTTCTTCGTGTATGACAAATATACTTTCAGAAAATCGTAATCCCTCACAGTTTACTAATGCTATGTCTTCTTTGAACCGTATTTCTCCCGGTATATTTAAAAATTATACATTTTTCTGAAAACTTTTTATTTTCTACAAAAAATATACCTTTTCTTTAATATTGTTTTATTTGTTACAACAGACAATGTTGCAACGTCATCTACTTTACCACTAACCGATTGTTATTCTATTACTCCGCGGATTGTTAGTAAACGAAATGCTACATCTATGATGACGGATTTGTCTTCTGTTAAAAGGATGTCTTCTGGAAGGCGTAAGTTGACGCATACACCAATCGAAATAGAACCCATACGAATGGCTGATCTTGATTCAGATGATGAAAATGTTGATCAACAAGTTATTAAAGACCTCAGGAAAGGCACATCTACAGGTAACAAAAATTAATTGTTAATCATTATATGTTTACATTCTTACGTCTTAAATTTTCGTTTAACTGTGCAGCTTACCTTGACCATGGCGACCAATCTGTTTGTTGTGGGTTATGCTTTGCAAAGTTGTGGCAAACTGAAGCTGGAAAGGGTCGTATGACACTTCAAAAGCGAACATATGCCTTATGTTGTGCTTATGGTAAAGTTGACTTACCTGATTATAAAGAATCTGACCCATCTTACCAGATGCTTTTTCGATCTTTGGATTCAGATAGCAAGTTTTTCTTAAAGAATATTCGCCGTTACAATTCAATGTTTTCCTTTACTTCTATGGGAGGAAAAGTTGATACTAAGATAAACAAAGGTAATGCTCCTTTTGTTTATAGAATCAGCGGTCAAAATGCGCATAGTATGGGTAGCCTTCTTCCTAAACCCGGTGACCAACCAAAGTTTTCTCAACTTTATATTTACGATACTGAGAATGAACTGTCCAATAGGAAGACCTTATTTGGGTATGTTATTTTTATCAGCACCTATATTCTTAATCCAATATTTTTTTATAATTAATTATTTTTATTGTATTTTATACCTATTGTTATATATCTTTAATTTTTATACCAGGGACTCAACAACTCAATCATCTTCCAGATCAAAAGAGCTTGACGATAAATTCATAAAGTATCTAACTCACATGTTAGATTCAAAAAATATGTTGGTAAAAACATATCGGATGGTTAGAAACCATCTTCATGAGAAACCTAATGTTTCTCTTAGGCTTCGGTTGATTTATCAGAGAGATAAAGATGGCAGGACTTACAATTTACCTACATCATCCGAAATTGCTGCTTTAATTGTTGGCGATGAAAATCAAAGTGTGGAACAACGTGATATTATTGTCGAAGAGCAGTCAGAGTTCTTAAACGTATTAGCGAGTTACATCCTTCATACCTTGCTTTACAATATCCAATTCTTTTTCCTTATGGAGATGATGGCTATAGGATTAACATTCCTCATAGGGATTTTGGTCCAAACACGAAGAAGACACGTCCAAATTGCACAATGAGAGAGTTCTTTGCTTATAGGATGCAGGATAGGGACAACAAATTCTCTCTAATCCTTAATGCAAGGAGGTTGTATCAGCAGTTTATAGTCGATGCATACACAATGATCGAAAGCGAGCGGCTAAACTACATAAGATTTCAGCAAACCAAATTACGATGCGAATGTTTTAACAGCCTAAGAAGTGTTCAGCAAGGTGGCTAGACTGATTTGTCTCATACTGGAAAACCTGTGATATTACCGTCTTCTTTTACTGGTGGAGCTCGATATATGATGCAAAATTACCTGGATGCTATGGCTTTATGTAGGAATTATGGGTATCCTGATTTTTTCATAACTATTACCTGTAATCCGAAATGGCCCGAGATGGTAAGGTTTATTGGTGACACATCAGTTAAGCCTGAAGACAGACCCGACATTCTTTGTAGATTGTTTAAGATGAAGCTTGATGCATTGATAAAAGACCTTAAGGAAAAAAAATTTCTTGGCGATATTAATGCTGGTACGTGGAATTTAATTTTTTTTTCACTTAATTGCTTTTTGTATTTGCTAATTTTTTTTCGACAGTTGTTTACACCGTTGAATTTCAAAAGCGTGGTCTGCCACATGCTCATTTATGTGTTTATATGAAAGCTGATCATAAGGTTCCTACTGTTGAACATATTAACCCTTTTATCTCAGCTGAGATTCCTGATAAAAATGAAGATCCTGAATTATATTCTCTGGTCTGTGAGTTCATGATTCATGGTCCATGTGGACAGGCTAACTTGAAATGTCCATGCATGGTAGGAAACCGTTGTTCTAAGAACTTTCCAAAGAAGTTTTTGGAGGCTACTTCTGTTGATTCAGATGGATTTCCGCTTTATAGGCGAAGAGACGATGGTCACACAGTTATTAAGAAGGGTGTCACATTGGACAACAGGAGCGTCGTTCCATACAACAAAAGGCTTCTTAGAAGATATCAGGCGCACATCAATGTGGAGTGGTGCAATCAGGCAGGTTCAATTAAGTATTTATTTAAATACATTAATAATGGACCAGATAGAGCCACTGTTGCTGTTATAGATTCAGACAGAGGCATTGAGGAGGAGATACCGAAAGATGAAATAAAAGAATATTACGAGGCAAGATATGTTTCTGCATGTGAAGCGACTTGGAGAATATTTGCATGTGAAGTTCACTATCGGTATCCGTCTGTTATGAGGTTACCATTTCATCTTCCAGGCCAGCAAAATGTAGTTTTCAATGGTGAAGATGATATTGAAGATGTGCTAAACAAACCACAGGTTAATTCTTCTATTTTTTTGGAGTGGATGAACATGAACAAAAAACCAGAAACTTTAAAACTTACGTATGTTGAGTTTCCATCAAAGTATGTATGGAAGTTAAAGGATCGTTGCTGGCAGCCGCGAAAAAATTATGTTGTTGTTGGAAGACTTTATTCAGTTTCTCCTTCTCTTGGTGAAGCTTATTACCTTAGAATTCTTCTAACCAAAGTTAAGGGTCCACGATCATTTGAAGAAATTAGAACCTATGAGGGTGTTCTTTATCCTACTTTTAGGGATGCATGTTATGCGCGTGGCCTATTAGACGATAATAACGAATACATTGAGTGTATTAAAGAGGCCAGTTTTACCGGAAATGGTCATTATCTTCGTTCATTGTTCGGTACACTTCTTTTGTCTAATACTCTATCAAGACCAGAAATTGTTTGGGAGAAGACCTGGGAGTTTTTGTCGGAGGACATTTTATACAACATGCGGAAGGATTCTGGGTTTAGTGGTAAATTTATTTTTTTTTTAAATTTCTACTCTTTTTTTTAACACATAAGGTTTTTTTTTAATTTAGTTTTCCTTATTTTAATAAATTATGTTCTTAAATATATAAATGTAAATTTTTGTTGTAGGTTTTGCTGTCTCAGACGAGCGTTTAAAGAATATAACGTTGTCTAAAATCGAAAACTATCTTATCCATAATGGATCCAGCTTGCATAGATTCTCACCAATGCCTGTTCCAGATGAAGATTCCACATTATATGAGGCTAACCGTCTAATAAATGAGGAGCTTTCTTGGGATAAGGATGAAGTTAGGGTTGAATTCAATAAGCTTCATAATTCTTTAAATGATGATCAAAGAGCAGTGTATAATGAGATTATGAGTGCTGTTGGATGTGGGAAAGGTGGTGTTTTTTTGTGTATGGTTATGGTGGTACAGGTAAGACATTTCTTTGGAAAACTTTAGTTGCTTCCATAAGATGCAATGGACATATTGTTGTTAATGTTGCTTCAAGCGGGATTGCATCACTGTTGTTGTCACGAGGCCGTACCGCCCATTCAAGATTTCATATTCCGATTAATCTTACTGAAGATTCCATTTGTAATATCAAACCTAATTCTGAAATCGCTAATCTTCTAGACGAAGCCAAGTTGATTATTTGGGACGAAGCACCGATGGTACACAAACATGCTTTTGAAGCTCTTGATCGTACATTGAAAGATGTTTTGAGTGTCTCCGACTCACGTAATTCTGAACTTCCCTTTGGTGGAAAGACTATTGTTTTCGGTGGAGACTTTAGGCAAATCTTACCGGTGGTACAAAACGGCATAAGGCAAGACATTGTACATGCCTCTTTATGTTCATCTTACATTTGGTCCACTTGCAAGGTTTTAAAATTGACCCGTAACATGCGTTTATCTGTTGGAAGCAGTAGGTCAAACATTGATGAGATAAACAATTTTGCGAAATGGCTTCTTGAAATTGGTTAAGGCAATATTGGTGATGGTAACGAGGGCGATTCAACTATAGAAATACCAAACGATCTTCTAATCACCGATTCAACTGATCCAATTCAAAGCTTGATTGACTTTGTATATCCATCAGTTCCTGACCGTTTTAAAGATCGTGACTACTTTTCTGAAAGAGCCATACTTGCTCCTAAAAATGAAGTTGTACATTGTATCAATGATCGTTTGCTTGCATTATTTCCCGGTGAAGAAGTAGAGTATCTTAGCTCAGATAGTCTATACCCAACTGAGGAAATTAATGATCCATTACACCAAGATTTGTATAATCCTGATGTGTTAAATAGTTTGATTGTTTCTGGCTTACCCAATCATAGATTGGTGTTAAAGTTGGGTGTCCCAGTCATGCTTTTGAGGAACATTGATCAGCAAAATGGGTTATGCAATGGTACACGTCTTCAGATCACGCGTCTTGGAAAACGTGTTATCGAGGCTGAGATACTATCTGGAGGTAACGTTGGTTCAAGAACTTACATTCCCAGAATTAGCATGATACCTTCAGACAAGAAAATACCTTTCAAATTTCAACGAAGGCAGTTTCCCATAACCGTCTGTTTTGCCATGACTATTAACAAAAGTCAAGGGCAGTCTCTTTCCAGAGTTGGTCTGTACCTAAGAGACCCCGTTTTCTCACATGGTCAGCTTTATGTTGCATTGTCGAGAGTAAAGACAAGAGATGGCGTGAAGCTTTTCATATCTGACAAAGATGGAAGGCCAACAAATACAACTGTAAATGTTATTTACAAAGAAATATTTGGAAAACTGTAGTTTAGAAATTAACCAATATTATCAAATTGTAACATTTGAAGTTTATTTTTTATATAAATTATTGATTTCATTTTACATCTTCATCTATTATAATTGTATTTAAGTTTTAGATTAGATTATTTAATTATAATTATCATTTGCAATATTCGTTTACAAAATTTTTTGTATTTTCTTCAAATATAAATATCACAATTTATTATAAAGTTTTGTTCAACTAATAATTTATATTACCCGTATTATTGAAAGTGTTTTAATAACACTTTTGTAACTATTATAGATCTTTAAGGGTACAATTTGTAATTATATTTTAATTTACTTCAAAATACGTGCTACTCAAAACAAAACCATCATATCACCTGCAACATCATTACCCATCAATCTTCACTTGATTGATCACATGGTTACTTGTTATATGGTCGCTGTTATGTACACGAAAACCAGAAATCGGAGCATCAAAATAGTTAATGGGCCGAGTCATATACAACCGTTGGGCTGTGATAATTGTACATGTATGTGATTCGCTTTGGGCCGGGTATGATAGGTTTGGGTTGGGTATGGCTGATAGGCATATTAACCGATAACATGTGACCTGATGAACATGTGATGTTTGATTTGAATGTAATGTATCTTTACATATTGAATGGGTCGAACTGGGAATGGGCCGCATGACTGAAACGAATATGTGAGCTCAAATTGGGCCACATAATGAAGTACATGAATTGGTAAATTGAGTTGGGATGTAACTTTGAAATCGAAATACTTCTGGGCCGAAACTGTTGGGCTTCAAACACTTGCTGTATAGGTAAATTGGGCTGTGAACTTTTGGGTGAGGCGTGCTTGTATGTATAAACTGTTTGCATGGATTTAGGGGTGTTGTAGATGAATAGTGGGTGAGTTGCATGCTTATTCTAGGGTGTATATTAAAAAGGTTGTACTGTATGTAATGAATGTGCTAGCCATATGTATTGTTATTTGCAAACTACATAAAGAGTATGTATGATTGGGAACTACAAAACTGATAGATAATGATAACCATGCTAGGGTTGGTCGGTCAACAGTAAACACGGAATAAATCTTACCGAGCAAACCAAAGGTGAGTTCACTACATTCGAGCATGCGTCCCAGTGGTTGGGGACAGTCAGTGGGTATCCCGTGGAGGGATAAGTCTTTTGGGTAAAAACGGGTATATTGGTTAATATTCTCACCTATCATCTTTTGTAAGTCCCTTATTATGTTACCTGGAGGGTAACGGGTATTAGTTGGTAGCGCTACTTAGGTTTGGCACCCTCACACCGCTCCTAGGTAGGACGGATGTGAACTAATGACCCAGTCGTGGCCCAGTACTAGATAGGAGTACGTGGGAAGGGCAGTCATGTATTTCAGGAGCCGTCTTGTTCGGAATTGAGATATTAACAATATTACTTGCATTGGTTATTGAACTGTTTTACATTCAACTGGTAACAAACGTTTTCTTAAACTGTGGACTCGCCAGCTTTGTCTGATACACTTGTTACATGCTCGCAGGTCGTTAGGTACTTCGGAACAGGAACTTGCTGGCTGGAGGGCGTGAGTGGTCATGGTTGCATTAATGGGTTTATCTATCAAACATTTATTTACTATGGATGTTTGGAAAGTATTTACATTATGTTACGTTAACGCTTCCGCTGAACTTGATGGTTTTTGAATTACTTATGATTGGATTTTATTACTATTAATTGATGAAACGTTATTTTAAGCTTTTGGTTTCAATGTAATTGGTGGCTCATTACTAGTGGTCACACGCCTAACAGGGACACTCCCTAGGTGGTAATTTGAGGGTGTGACAGTTTGGTATCAGAGCCACTGGTTATAGTGAACTTGGTTTTAAAACGTTTTTATAAAACCAGACTATAACCGAACTGATCCGAAATCGACCATGACACTCAGCTCCAGACTGCAAGGTTCGTCTCTTGTTTACTATTGTGTAGTATGCCTTGTATTTGCTATTAGATAACATTACATGTGAATGTACACTTGGCACAACAGTATGAACTTATATGATAACAACCCACGTTACGTGTTTTAAGAGTGCAACTTTCCTTGAACTTTCATGATCTATGTTGTGGCATCACCTGCTTTATTGTTTGAATTCGGGGAATCTTTCTAACACGAATTGAGTGGAGCTGAGATGAACATGCAAATCGGATTATTATTGTGGGTGCACACATAATAATAATGTGCGGTGCATGTGAGTACCAGTGAAACTTGACAAGTGTGAAAAAGGATTCCACTCCGTTAGTTGACGTGTGTTGGAACTCAGAAATCTGTGGAGATCATAGTAATGCTTGCCTCCTACTTGTACTTGCATGTTGAATCTTTCCTTTTCTTATATATAGAATCATGAGCGGACGTGGCGGACGTAATGGTGGACGTGGTGCAGGCCGCGGTGGTGGACGTGGCCATATTGCTATGACTCAGGCTGAGTTAACCGACCTCATTAACACTCGCGTGGCTGAAGCCTTAGCGGCTTATCAGGCTAGTACGATGTGTACCAAACACCCTTTATCCTTGTGTCACATGCTTGAGTCTTACCTGTTTGTTTTATGTTCTTTCGTTAATAGGTCAATAGGTGCAACAGAATCCGCACCATCCGCCTGTTTGCACGTTCAAAACCTTCATGGATTGTAAGCCGCAGACCTTCAGTGGAACTGAAGGGGCTGTAGGACTCTTGCGCTGGTTCGAAAAGGCAGAGTCCGTATTCGCGATGTGTAACTGTCCAGTTGGGGACAGAGTGAAATTTGCTGCGGGCACGCTCGAAGATGGTGCCCTGACATGGTGGAATGCCCAGGTTCAGCTGTTGGGCATTGAGGCGGCGAACGCCACAACGTGGGACGACTTTAAAGAGTTGATGAGGGAGGAATATTGTCCTCGTGATGAAATACATAAACTAGAGAACGAGTATTATGATCTGAAAATGGTGGGATCCGAGATTGAAGCATACGTGAAGCGGTCGTATGAGTTGGCTGACTTGTGTCCGAATTTGTCCCGACCTATGTCTCGAAGAATTGAGTTGTTTATCAAGGGACTACCTCCACGGGTGAAGGGTTTGGTTACGGCAGCAAACCTCAATAACTTAACTCAGATTGTTCGTTTGGCTCACAAGATAGTTGATCAGGAGGTGGAGAGCAATTCGCTGCCACCACGTGTTTCTAGCACCACTACTGCCGCTACTACAGCTACTACCCCCGCCACTGACAGCAAGCGTAAGTGGAACGATGTGGACAAGGCGTCCAATTCAGTGCAGTCACAGAAAAGGGCAGATACTGGCAGCAATCGCAGTTTCAGCCAGACATCGTCAGTGAATCAAAACCAGAGTAACAATTCAGGGCAGGGATCCTATGCGGGGAAGCTACCTTTGTGCAACAAGTGTAACTATCATCACAGGGGGCAGTGTACTCGGGTTTGTCATCGGTGTAACCGATCAGGGCACGTGGCCAGGGATTGTAGGGCTACACTTCCAGCTCAGCAGCAGACATCACAGCAGTCGGGTAGACAGCAGGGTCAGCAGAACCAGGGTATTCAAAAGGGGTGTTACCAATGTGGGGCTGAGGGGCATTTCAAGCGAGACTGCCCTCAGCTGAAGCAAAATACAGGGGGCAATAACAACGGGAACAACAATGCTGGAAACAATGGTGGTAATGTTGCGCGTGGGCGCGGGTTTGTCTTAGGAGCTGGGGAAGCACGAAACGACGGCAACGTAGTTACTGGTACGTTTTCAGTAAACGGAGTATATGCTTCTATTTTATTTGACTCTGGTGCCGATTGGAGTTACGTGTCTTTGGGGTTCAGTCGTCAGTTAGGGTTAAGTCCTACACCTCTCGTAACGAAACACATAGTAGAGATAGAAAATGGTAAAACAATCGAAGCTTCGCATGTCCTAGTTGGGTGTAAACTCGATCTTCTGGGTCAAGTACTCGACATTGACCTACTTCCCATTACTCTTGGAAGCTTCGACGTGATTATCGGTATGGACTGGTTGTCCAAGTATCAGGCGGAGATTCTCTGTAAGGAGAAGATCGTACGTGTTCCTCTCCCTAGCGGAGAATCTTTATCGGTTCAGGGCCATCGTAGTGGTGCCACAGTTAGTATTATTTCAGCAATGAAGGCTCAGAAGTGTCTGCGTAAGGGTTATCCTGCTATGTTAGCCCTCGTTACTGATTCGCAGCCTGGTGAGAGAAAGATCAGGGATTTTCCAGTAGTTCGTGAGTTTCCTGATGTGTTTCCTGAGGAACTCCCTGGTCTACCTCCACACCGTCAGGTAGAATTTCAGATCGACCTCGTGCCAGGAGCAGCCCCGATTGCTCGTGCTCTTTACCGTCTTGCACCAGGGGGGTTACGGAATTGTCAAATCAACTTCAGGAGCTATTGGACAGGGGTTTTATCCGACCTAGCTCTTCACCTTGGGGAGCCCCAGTTCTGTTTGTGAAAAAGAAGGACGGGTCCTTTCGGATGTGTATAGATTATCGCGAGCTCAACAAGGTGACGGTCAAGAACCGTTACCCTTTGCCACGTATTGACGATCTGTTTGACCAACTGCAAGGGTCAAGTTTCTATTCTAAAATCGACTTAAGGTCGGGTTACCATCAGGTACGGGTTAGAGAGGAGGATGTTCCCAGAACAGCTTTTCGGACGCGGTATGGCCACTATGAGTTCTTGGTTATGCCGTTTGGGATGACCAACGCACCAGCGGTTTTCATGGATCTCATGAACCGCGTGTGCAAGCCGTACCTTGACGACTTCGTTATTGTTTTCATCGATGACATCTTGATTTACTCCAAGAACAAGGACGACCACGAGCGGCATTTACGTCTTATCTTGGAGCTCCTGAGGAAGGAGCAGCTTTATGCGAAGTTTTCTAAGTGTGATTTTTGGATTCGGGAAGTACACTTTCTTGGGCATATTATCAACGAGATGGGTATACATGTGGATCCTGCGAAGATCGATGCTATTAGGAATTGGGCGACGCCAAGGAATCCTTCGGAGGTGCGACAATTCCTGGGTCTTGCAGGGTACTATCGTCGGTTTATTCAGGATTTCTCGAAGATTGCTCAACCTCTTACCTCCTTGACACAGAAGAACGTCGTTTACTCTTGGGGAACGAAACAGGAGGATGCTTTTCAGCTTTTGAAACAGAAATTATGCAGTGCGCCGATTCTATCTTTACCAGAGGGTACAGAGGATTTTGTGGTTTATTGTGATGCTTCGATTCAGGGTCTCGGTTGCGTGTTGATGCAACGCGAGAAAGTGATAGCTTATGCTTCTCGTCAGCTGAAGGTACACGAGAGGAACTATACGACTCATGACTTGGAGTTAGGGGCTGTGATTTTCGCGTTGAAGATCTGGAGGCATTATCTGTACGGTACCAAATGCACTATTTACACCGATCACAGGAGTCTCCAGCATATCTTCGACCAGAAGGAGTTGAATATGCGGCAACGTCGTTGGATAGAGCTTTTGAACGATTACGAGTGTGCCATCAAGTATCACCCCGGGAAAGCTAATGTTGTGGCTGATGCACTTAGCCGAAAGGAGTCGAAGCCTAAACGTGTTCGTGCATTACAGCTCACTATTCATTCTAATCTTCCTGATAAGATTTGTACGGCTCAGAATGAGGCATTGAAGGAAGAAAACATCGAAGCTGAGGGTTTACGAGGTATGAAAAAGCAGCTCGAGCAGAGATCTGATGGTATCTATTATATTATGGAAAGGGTATGGATTCCTCTGTTTGGTGATCTCAGAGAACTTGTGATGGATGAAGCGCACAAGTCACGATATTCTATTCATCTGGGATCGGATAAGATGTATCAGGATCTTAAAGTTTTATATTGGTGGCCGAATATGAAAGCTCTCATCGCCACTTACGTGAGTAAATGCTTGACTTGTGCTAGAGTCAAAGCAGAGCATCAGAAGCCTTCGGGTCTACTTCAGCAGCCAGAGATACCCACATGGAAGTGGGAACAGATCGCTATGGATTTCGTTACAGGATTACCAAGGACTCAGGCTGGAAATGATACTATATGGGTGATTGTTGATCGACTCACAAAGTCAGCGCATTTTCTGGCAATCAAGGAAACAGACAAATTTTCTCAGCTTGCAGCAGTTTATCTTAAAGAGGTGGTTTCTAGGCACGGGGTGCCAACTTCTATCATCTCAGATCGGGATCCGCGTTTCACTTCTGAACTATGGCAGTCAATGCATAAATCATTCGGTTCGCAGCTCGATATGAGTACCGCTTATCACCCACAGACGGATGGTCAGAGTGAGCGCACAATTCAGACGCTTGAGGACATGCTGCGGGCATGTGTGATCGATTTTGGGAAAGGATGGGAGAAACACCTGCCGTTGATAGAGTTCTCCTACAACAACAGCTATCACACTAGTATTCAGGCAGCTCCGTTCGAGGCACTGTACGGGCGGAAATGCTGTTCTCCTCTCTGTTGGGCTGAAGTGGGTGACAGTCAACTCACAGGTCCTGAGCTCATTCTTGAAACTTCGCAAAATATAGTTCGAATCAGGAATCGTATGGCAGCAGCGCGTGATCGCCAGAAAAGCTACGCTGATAAGCGTAGAAAGCCTTTGGAGTTCGAAGTTAATGATCGGGTTATGTTGAAAGTTTCACCGTGGAAGGGCGTTGTACGCTTTGGGAAGCGCGGCAAGCTTAATCCGCGTTACGTTGGGCCATTCAAAATCCTGGAGCGGATTGGTAAAGTCGCTTACAAGCTTGAGTTACCTGCTGAGTTAGGTAATGTTCACGATGTCTTTCACGTTTCTCAGCTAAAGAAGTGTCTGGTTGATGAGACACTAGTTGTGCCATTTCAAGAGCTCAAAATTGATGACAAGCTACAGTTTGTTGAAGAGCCTATTGAGATCATGGATCGGGAGGTCAAGGTGCGTAAACACAGCCGAATTCCGATTGTTAGGGTCCGTTGGAATTCAAGGCGCGGACCGGAGTTCACGTGGGAGCGAGAGGATCAAATGGAGCTCAAGTATCCACACCTTTTTCCTAAAGACAAGTCTAAACCTGGTAAAGCGGGTAAATTTCGGGATGAAATTCCTCTTCAAGTTGGGGATGATGTAACACCTGAGGAAAATTCGCAACAATCTTGATTCCTCACTCCATTCCTCCGTGCTTACTTGTCAAATTTCGGGACGAAATTTCTTTCAAATTGGGGATGATGTGACAACCCGTACTCCCAAGGTTAGCATCGCTTAAATTCCACAACCCTTGGCATGTGTCCGTATGTCTAATTGTTTTTATTTCACGATCATATGAGGTTTAATAAGTTACGCGTGTGTTTCATTGAATGTTATTTGCGTAATTTGTATGATCGGAATCGTTGTATAGGTCTAACCGACCACTTAGATCGTATATGTGTACGGGCATGGTAAAACGGGATAAGGAAATGGGCTTTAGTTAGCGGGCCTTGTAGTCGAATCAGGGTCGAGCCATGCACTCGGAATCCACGGGTGGGCCTCATAACACAAATCCACACTATATGAATTCTTGACTCAACTCATCATTATGTCTAGTATTTAGAACCGGCCCAAACCTTTGAGTTAGTAAACTGCCGGCCCCAAATCCATTATCTATATATTACATGTATACATGATTGGTAATGCACACAAGATATCATAAACCCTACTTGCCACCATCCATTGTGCGACGGCTGTGAGCATACTTTCCCCATTCGAGACATCACTTGAACGATTGAGGCTTTGGGTTAGTGATTCCTTATCAAAGTTAATTGTGATTTGGTGTGAATTACATATGATTGCATGATATATGATACATAGGGTTTTAGGCTATATATGTATATGTTATGAGTTTGTTACGAGTTCGATGATGATGCTAGGGATGCGTGATAGTGGGGTCCTTAGTGGTTAATATTTATGTGGTAGCCAACATGTAGGTCATGATAATAAGTCTTGTACGAATATGAAACTCATGTAATTGTGAAAACTCATATATGAATATCAAAGTCATGGTGATGAGGCTTGATTGACACAATAATAGGTTGTTGGGTTATGAAATATTGTCAGGCCCTCACATGATTTGGTGCACAGTTAACACATGGTTCATCTACCCAAGGTGGGTGTGTCACCCCACTAATGAATTGGTTTGACTATAATCATGTGGATGTTTTGTCAATGTCGGCCAATGTTATAATTGTTCACATGATGTCATGATTGGTTGTTGATTGATCACATGGTTACTTGTTATATGGTCGCTGTTATGTACACGAAAACCAGAAATCAGAGCATCAAAATAGTTAATGGGCCGAGTCATATACAACCGTTGGGCTGTGATAATTGTACATGTATGTGATTCTCTTTGGGCCGGGTATGATAGGTTTGGGTTGGGTATGGCTGATAGGCATATTAACCGATAACATGTGACCTGATGAACATGTGATGTTTGATTTGAATGTAATGTATCTTTACATATTGAATGGGTCGAACTGGGAATGGGCCGCATGACTGAAACGAATATGTGAGCTCAAATTGGGCCACATAATGAAGTACATGAATTGGTAAATTAAGTTGGGATGTAACTTTGAAACCGAAATACTTCTAGGCTGAAACTGTTGGGCTTCACACACTTGCTGTATAGGTAAATTGGGCTGTGAACTTTTGGGTGAGGCGTGCTTGTATGTATAAACTGTTTGCATGGATTTAGGGGTGTTGTAGATGAATAGTGGGTGAGTTACATGCTTATTCTAGGGTGTATATTAAAAAGGTTGTACTGTATGTAATGAATGTGCTAGCCATATGTATTGTTATTTGCAAACTACATAAAGAGTATGTATGATTGGGAACTACAAAACTGATAGATAATGATAACCATGCTAGGGTTGGTCGGTCAACAGTAAACACGGAATAAATCTTACCGAGCAAACCAAAGGTGAGTTCACTACATTCGAGCATGCGTCCCAGTGGTTGGGGACAGTCAGTGGGTATCCCATGGAGGGATAAGTCTTTTGGGTAAAAACGGGTATATTGGTTAATATTCTCACCTATCATCTTTTGTAAGTCCCTTATTATGTTACCTGGAGGGTAACGAGTATTAGTTGGTAGCGCTACTTAGGTTTGGCACCCTCACACCGCTCCTAGGTAGGACGGATGTGAACTAATGACCCAGTCGTGGCCCAGTACTAGATAGGAGTACGTGGGAAGGGCAATTATGTATTTCAGGAGCCGTCTTGTTCGGAATTGAGATATTAACAATATTACTTGCATTGGTTATTTAACTGTTTTACATTCAACTGGTAACAAACGTTTTCTTAAACTGTGGACTCGCCAGCTTTCTCTGATACACTTGTTACATGCTCGCAGGTCGTTAGGTACTTCGGAACAGGAACTTGCTGGCTGGAGGGTGTGAGTGGTCATGGTTGCATTAATGGGTTTATCTATCAAACATTTATTTACTATGGATGTTTGGAAAGTATTTACATTATGTTACGTTAACGCTTCCGCTGAACTTGATGGTTTTTGAATTACTTATGATTGGATTTTATTACTATTAATTGATGAAACGTTATTTTAAGCTTTTGGTTTCAATGTAATTGGTGGCTCATTACTAGTGGTCACACGCCTAACAGGGACACTCCCTAGGTGGTAATTTGAGGGTGTGACACAGTAGTTGTTGTTTCTTGAAGTTAATCGATCTTCATCATCCCACTAAACTGGTATTTAATTTATGTTATTATGTTTCAAAACAAAATATGTTGATACTTATATGTTTTTTGTTTCACATTATAGGAAATACCCAATGATTTTGCCAAATTAATGTGGTGATCGTATTATAATTTTTGCTGCTGACAACTTATGGATTGTTGAAATTGAGAAATATGGGGGGGGGTCCTGTTTTAGGTGATGGGTTTGATAAAGTTGTTAAGGACAGTGGTTTACAAAAAAGCGATTATCTATTGTTCAACAGTATTGGACCATCTACATGGTATCTCGATGTCTATAAGTCATGTGTCTTGGATAACTCTTTTATTACTTCCATTAGAGTTGATGATGATTTCGTTGTAAGTATTCTATATAAAAAAATTATTTGTTTATCTCAAATTTGTTATGTGAAAACTTTGTTTAACATAATTGTTAACAAATCTACAGGTCATGCCAGACAATTTATGGGGACAGTTTTACGGCAGCAGTTATAAAGGTGGATCAGCAACTGTTTATATCGGTGATAGGTTTTGGAATGTGAAGATGGAGATGTTGTCCGGCAAATGTGCTTTCACTGATGGATGGTCTAATTTGATTACCGATCTTGAATTAGAATCTCGGACTACTTTTATTTTTACAATGGCTGGATATGAGGCTTTTCAGTTGTCCGTTTTTAATCATGAAACCGGTACTCAAATGTATTTCAAGAAGGTTGACGTTGTTGTGTTGGATGATCCTATTTACGGAGATGGTGGATTTGATTTACTGCTTGCGGTTAGTGTTATTATGCTTACAACACATTGTTTTTTCGTAATATGCGTTAATTAGTTAATATTGAAGTTAAAATTGTTGTTGTTTTTTAATATTATTTTTTTTGTAGTCGGAACACAAAGAGAGGGTGATTACTAATGAAACTGATGTTGATGAAGATCTTTGTGGTCATATAGTTGCTGAATCTAACCGGTTTTCATCTTCCTCTCATACCTATCAGTCCCACGTAAGTGTTTCACAATGTCCGTTATATATTATATACTGCTTCGTGTTCTATACTTATATTTTTATCATTTATTATTATTTTAGAATGACCAAAAAGGAAAGTCAAAGATTATATTTGGTCACAAGACTATATCTCCAAAGGTTGTTTCTTATATACTGTTTGTATTTAATACTTAATTTATATAAATTTAATACAGCTGGTTATGTTAAATAATTTATGGTTTTGTAGGTTAATCCTAAGGTAAAATCTGACATTTCTGTTGGGGATAAAGTCCTTTTGACAAAGGTTGTTTATGTTATAATTGTACATGTTTATATATATGGTTTTAACACTTATTGTCTCTTATTCAATTATGTAGGCTAAACCAATTGGTAAGTCATTCAGACGCAAGATATCCTCAGGCGCTCATGTTGGCCGTATGTGTTGTACATCAGGGAAGTTCAAAGAAAATGATGTAATTAAATTCACCAAGAAAGCCGAGAGGAGACTGGTAAATTTTATAATATTATTTTTTTCCTTATAATATAACATAATACAGGAGACATAACTTATGACTAAACAAGATATTTAATCCGTTATTTTTTTTTCTCAGCGTTTACCGACTGATGTTTTAAGCCATTTGTGTCTTTCTCTTGAAAACCTGCACCATGTTACAATTCATAACGAAAAATGTGAACTACTTAAGTTGGCCACAAGACGCGAGAAGTCTGGGAAAAGTTTCAGGTATGGTTTTAAACAGTGGCCAGCTTTCTTGAAATTGAATTACATCGACTTCGGCTCTACTCTTTTCTTTACGTACGTGAAGTCTTCTCATCGTTTGATGTTGACCAAAGTCGTATCCAAGATCACAAAGAAAAGAGGTCGTTGATAAATGTTGGTTGTTATATTATGTTAGATGGTTAAGTATGAATATTTAGTGTGGTTTTATGGTTTGTTTGTTTTGAAACATTGTCATACTACTTATGGTTTGTTAGACAACTTTTTTGGTCATATGTATTTGTTTTTAATAAGCTTATGACGTGGTTATGTGAAATTCATGTTACGTTAGATTTTAACTTAACAAATAATAAATTAATAAATTTAACCTAAACATATTATAGATTATCAAGATATATTTTATGTTTTTATTCAATAACATTTGACTATTATAACTCGTGAATCAAGAATCATTTTGTTTTCGTAATGATATTTTAATTTTAGAAACTTCCATATAATTGTAACAAATTAAAAGGGAATAATTACAATTTATTTGTGTCAATACATATATTTGGAAACATGTATCTTCATTAGTTATATAAGTTTTCAAAAGATTTGTAATAGCATTTAATTATTATATATTACTATATGTCTCATATCTATATATATATACATAAATACCTATTATGGAACTCGGTTTTCTGTATGATACCAAAATACTTTTTTTATATCAAGTTGTCCGAATCAATTCAACTCAGCTGGTGTTGATTGTCGATTTAATCTACAAGGTAACATTATTCAGTTGTGTATGTTTATTAAACCTATTATTCTTGAAGATCATATTATTTTTAGATTTTTATAATATTGTTGTTCATATAACTGATAACCATGAATGATGTTAAATGTTCTTAAACTAATAAGAATAGATTATCACATGCTTGAAAACGTTTCAGTATGTGTTATAATTTATGTTTTTTAAGTAATCATATATTAAAACATTGTTAACAAGAATATATTATCACAAATCATTTTTTTTCATAAATGATGTTACAGTAATCAACTTATATTATGAATGGAATAAGAAAATTTAATTATTTTTTACAATTTTTATAATATATACTTTTAATTGTTGATTCTACGTTATATTTGTTTGTAGCTTTATAATATGGCTGAAAGTTCTTCCAGGTATTTTTTTTCTTTTTAATGATAGACTTTCTTGCGCAAAATACCCATTATCAACTTATATTATATTAATATCTTAAGTTTTTCAATCAGTAGTAGAGAACCTTTCTTTTGTAGACACATGAATGGAGCGGACGAAGTTTTACTGGTATTATATAAATTCATAAATTTGTAAAATTTAAATTTAAATCTTATGTTGTATAAAATTTAAATTTTCCTTATCTTTTATAAATAAGAATTATAATTATAAGTTATTTTGGATTACTTCTTTATTAGGCAATTCCTTCGGACGCTGCATCCAAATTGTGGGGTAATAATAAATCACCAAAAAATGTTATTATACAAACTCAAGATGGTCGAAAATTTAATGTTTCTATAAGTGAAGCGAAAGGAAAACATTTCTTTTTCCATGGTTGGTCAAATGTTGTTGAACATTTACAACTCAAAAAAGGATGTTTCGTGCTCTTCAATCCTTTTGATAAATCTATATTCAAAGTAACACATTTCATTAACGGTGTGTTTCAAAGCTCTTTCTGGACATCGCAACTATCTACAACATCTCTCTTTGTTGTAAGCTTATTTTTTCAATCATATTAATGATGTTATTAAATTTATGTTTTATGAACTGATTAATAAGCTAACATTTTTTTTTTATAATTTTTTAATATTTTTACAGCTCATTCCTGACTCTATACTGGCAAATTACTGTGATTATACGTCCGATGATATAATTTCCAATATAGATGTAGGCAACCAAAGCTTTCACGTCAAGATTGAAACGCTGTTTGGTAAAGTTGGTTTCTCCATTGGTTTTGATGTTATTGTTAGTTTGTTTCACTTGGAGGCAGGTTGTTATTTAATATTCACAAGAGGTTTTGGAAATTATTTCCATTTAACAATTCTTGGAAAAAATGGTGTTGAAATTAATTATGCTGATGTACAACTTGATGAGGTAAGTATACATTTACTTCCTTTTTCATATATTTAATTTCCATATTACTATATGTTTTTCTAATAAATGTTGTTTGTTATTTTTTAGATTATAGTTGCACCTATTGATGTAGTTGGCGAGCCAGCTATTGATGAACAAGAAAATGTTCCTGTTTATAAGTTTCATCGTATGGCTTCTAAAGATTTTGTAAGTTTTAATATTATTTTACGAAGTACTAAATATAAATAATTACATATATTTTGATGCACATACAAATACATTATTATTTTTTTTATTATTATTCTTATTAATTTTATTTAAAAAATAATACAGCGACTGCCTGATAATGTTTCAAGAATGGCTAAACTTGGTGCTGATTTGAAACCTATGACCGTCAGACTTTTGCATCTTCCTGAGCAACTTGAGTTTACCAATCCTACCAGACGTGAAAAGAATGGAGAAGATTGGCGTTATGCTTTATCAAAATGGTCCAAATTCATGAAACGTGCACGCATTAACGAGGGTGATACGGTTTACTTTTCTTTTGATAAAACTCATCAAGTCCTAAATGTTGACTTGGTTGTACCTCACCCAAAAAAGTGTAGGGATTAGTTATTTTACATTTATGTTTTTGATATTTTCTTTTCGTATGATATACATTTACTTTGTGATATTTAATAGTTTTTAAATTTTTATTCATACACCTTATTGGTCATTAAAGTTTTATTTTATTAAAATTTTCGTATATATTTATTTGGTGTGAAAGATAGATCTACAAAACGTGACTATTCACTGGATTTAACCTACCTTTATTACTTAATTACTTTTAATGAATTGAACATTAACCATTTGTTTCGTTATATTCTGTATTTACGAGACTAAGTTGATTACTTAATTACTTTTCATGAATTGAACATTAACTATTTGTTGTTAAATATTATTTACTACTCAGTTACAAGTCTAAATTTAATTTAAGAAATATTGTAATTTTTACAATTTTTTTCCATTCAGTTACGTTTATTAACTTATTTAAAAAAATAAACCTATTTTTAGAAATTCTATTTTATTAATCAAACACTATCTTTTATTTTCTAAACTAATAAAATTTATAATCTTTTCATATTTTATGTAATTAACTTGGTTCCAATTCATTTTAGTCATGTTTTATTTTTTACTTCATTTTGTTTTGTTACAATACATATTTAGTACATCTTACATTCAACTTATATAAACAATACGAATCACATATAAACATCAACAACTTATTATCCGTGAATATATCTACTTAAACATTTATAATCAACAATAGTTTATAGATGATACCAACGTTAATTAAATACAAAAATATGCTATCTGGGTTGATGATATAAGACTAACTGTCTTTAAAGCAAAACTTCCAAATACCAAAATAAAACATCATAACCACTGCTTACGTGTTCAAAACAAAATTAACATAACATAAGTAGCATAAAAGAGTCATGATTGTTGGACACAAAAAAGATTTATCATTAGAGTAGTTGTTAACCTGCATTAACCCCATCCACGCGTGATAAAATCAGGAGATTTCCTGATGTTACAAATGTGAAATGCATTGTGTCACCCAAATTAATGCCATTCTCCCTCACGAACAACGGCCAACCTTCGATTGCATACCTTACACGATCTCCATTCTTCTGTCGCTCAGATTCATATCGATGGTTTTTCCATTCATGTTTGTTACTTTTAACTCATGCACTTTATTTCTGAATCCGACAAATCTTACAACATTAGCAGGCATTCTCTGCATAAATTCCATAATTAACAAGTAAATTATGCATACGCATTTTATAGTATTTCTATTTATTATTAACTATGTTAAAAAAAGTCATACCAAGCGGTTTTCTCCTTTTGTTTTGAATTCATATTTACCACTTGCGTCAACAGTTTTTTTCCTTGAAACAACCTTTCTTTCAACATCCACTATCTTCAAAGCATTATCATTTCTCTTTCTTTTTTCGTTTACCTTAATTTTTAAGACATACATTATATTTAGACTAATTTCTTAATGTATAAAAAATATATTTGTCAATCAATGTTATTATCTTATCATATACTTACCAACCGATTCTGAGATCTCTGTCCAACTGTTTTGACGATTTGAACTTCTATTCTGCATATCAGCTCCTTACTGTCCTCAGCATGACAATATCCCTCAACCTCTTTTCCTTTCTTCTTTACCTGTTAAGAGAAACACTATCTTTAGATAAAAATAGATAACGATTATTAACTAAATATGTCTACATATATTCAATAAAAAAAAACTTCTATTATTATGTTTGAAATAATTACATCATGTTTTGTTGTTTGGTTTTTCTCTTCTCTCATCCAAATCTTTGTTTCTTCTTCTGACTTTTCATTTTCAGCAATATTTTTATTCACCACCTGTTTGTTACTACCTTCATGAATCTGTCAATGATAGTTAATAATATTAAAAAATGTGATGGTAATATATTTTATTCTACATAAATGTCAACTTAGTACCTCTGAAATCAACTGATCTATCGAGTCATCATCATCACAGAATGTCTGTTATATAATAACATATATAAATAAGTCCTATTTTTTAGTAAACAATTATAATTTAGTTGAAATTACTTACAAACTGAACGTTTTGGTAGTAAGTGTCTTTAGGTATTTCCATTAGAGACTCATCTTCACTTTTATCTTTGTTGGTCAAAACAACCTCAACACCTTGACGATAAATTTTTAAGTCAAATGTTTCTTTGTCCATCATCATCAACAACAATATATCATCATCTTCAATCCCAATATCATGAAATAACTTTGGACAACCTTTTGTAAACACATAATTATCATTTATTTTTTCAGTCTCAACTTTCCAAATCTGACCTGCTGCACATATGTTATAATAATCGCTGACTGGCGTGTAACAGAAATATTTTGTCACATAAGCTTCTGGAATAACCTGAAAAATTATGTACCATTTTATTCTCAAGTATATATATAAAGCTTTTACATTACAACTATAATAAAGAAATACTCTCATTTATATAGAGACTTACTATTATCTTTAACACGCCATAACGGTTTACTGTTAAAAAAGATTCACCACATATGTTATCGATGAAACAATCCATTTCAATATTTTTATCTTCCATTATCCTTAAGCGCAAGAACATCGGTTTTGTCAAATGAAGATCCCTTACAACATTACTCCATCCGTCAGTGATAACAGATTCCCCGCTTAAACTTCTTAAATAAACTGTCCAACTTCTTTGACTTTCATGATTTATCATTACTTTAGTTCTTTGCCAATAATCACCATACACACTCTTAACAAATTCAATTGGCAACACCTGTTGTTAAAATTATGTTTTAGATACTATGTAACACAATTTGTATATACTTTTTTGTACTATTTGTAGCATACCAGTTTCAACGAGAAATCTTCATCTAACACAGTTAAGCATGACCAACTCATTTTTATATACCTGTAACATACCATATACTGTTATGAACGTTTACTATTCAAATTTAATGCATAGATATAAGTCTTAAGGTATAATAGATACACATTATTTTATATATATTTCTTTATATCAATAATGATGGTAATTCATAATGTATATAAAATCTGTTTATGTATACTTTAAACAATAACAAAGGAACTGTAATCACATGAATTTATTTGATTTCAAGTAAGTAAATATATACTCAATTCATTGATTCATTTAGTTGATCATATATTATTATATACAAGGAAATACAATACTGTCTGACATAAATCTAATCCTACTTCAATATAAATGATCTAAAAATATTTTCAATCTTAAAATTTATTTCATAATAATAACCTATTCAATCATCTAAATAAGAATATTAACCAAGTAAATTATATTTGATCACAAGAGCATCCACAAAATATATCAAACAAATAACATTATTATTCAAAATTATATACTTTGATAAAACATGCAATAAAATCTAATCCCTCTAAGATATACATAACATACACAGCATAGACGTCTAAATTTTCAATAATACCCGTAAATAAACACCTTACAGTCAACAAAAACAATCGTCAATCATAAGTTTTATTTTATACTTATAAGATATTCAATCAATCAAATAACAATATTAAAGCATAAATTCTATTTTTTAGAAAAAGATCCACAAAATATATCAACCAAAACACATTAGTAATCGGAATTTTATATTTTAAGACACATGCAATAGAATCAAATCCCTATTAGATACAAGTCGCCGGAAATATTAATAACCGGAGTTCTATAATGTTTACCTAACATAAACAACATTCAATTTCGTCAAATTCTAAACCCTATTTCATGACAAATTTGTTAATCATCACCGAAAACAAGCCTTTTTAGTAACTAAAACACAAAATTTGCTTCAACTGATCGAAAAAAAAAATGTGTAAATCAAACCTTAGATTGCCGTCCAGGTGATCGGAAATAAATTTGGTAAAGTAACTTTACCAATTTCTTCAACCGTCGATTATCGTTTCTTGAGCGTTGTGAGTGAAGTTGATAGGGTTGAATGAAGGTGACTTGATATGTTATCATTGTATATTAGATTTAATAATTTTAAATTATTAAAATTATTATAATATTTTATATGATATATCTGTTCTTTATTAAATTTAAATATAATATTTAAGTTAAGTAGATAAAATGTTGATTATAATTGTATCTTTAATTATTTTTCAATGATTTATGTCAATATTTTACATAAATAGATATATGTTATTTTGAAACATCTTTTTCTTCGACGTTTAATTTAAATCTAATATTTCCAATAAATACACAAGTATAGTAACTAATAGAAATTTATGTACTTTAATGAAAGTATTACAATTTCTTATTGCTATATGTTATATTTTACATAAATAAAAAGTTAAAATCAGTTTTGAATATATTCTATTTTTAATTTAAATTTTTCAATTTTCTCTTATAAATACATACTTATAATTTTTTCTTTCATTCTATGTGCTGCAATTCTGTTTGACTGTTAGTATTCTGTCTGGAATTTCATTTTTTGGTTAACATGTATCGTCATGGTCCGTATTTTATCATAACTATACTTGATCCGCTATCCATTCAACAGGTACATAAATTTCATTACTTTTTTTTAAACTAATTTTTTGTGTGGTTTTATTATTATTTTTTTTTTTTTGAAATATATTTTTCGCATTTTTATTTGGTTTTCAGGCAATACCTATATGTATGAGTAGATTTATATGGATGAATAAGTTGGAATCCTCAACTGTTACTCTTAAATTTGATGAAACACATTCATGGTGTGTTGTTATTAAATTGATAGAAGATGTTTTCTACTTTACGGATGGATGGTCTGAGGTTTTAGAGTACTTTGGCCATGGATATTTCTTTATTATTTTCAACTACCTTGGTGATCGTACTTTCAAGTTCAAACTCTTCTGTCATGATCCAAATCAAGAGTGGGGGAAACCGTTTTGTAAAATTATTCAAAATCCTTTACATAGTCCAATGGTATATAATTTTATTATAGATTTTTTTTCCATTTATTAATAACATAATACTCATCAATTTGTAATAATTGATTTTTTTACAGGTTATACCAGATACTTTTCTTTCTAAACATTATGATCATCCTTTACCGGATAATAAGGTTATACTTAACGTTTCAGAGAATCATAAATGGGAAGTCCGTATTAGAAAGATTGGTGGAAAATATTGTTTTGCTGATGGTTGGTTTAAATTTATTGAAGATCTAAGGTTAAACCCTGGGGATATATTGTGTTTTAAAATTAACGACGTGAAACATTTTAATATTACCATATTCAATAAACACGGTCGTCAAGTTTTGTTAAACAACACTCCTTTGATTGAGCAAGAATATGAACATATTAGCAATGTTGAAGGTTATCGACAAGTTAGTGATGATCCTAACTATCCTTTTTTTGCAATGACAGTAACTAATGAATTGGTAATATACTATGCTGTTTTATGTTTATTTTTTGTTAAATTTTACTATTTTTCATTTAATAACATTTACATATTCGTAATGTTCTTACAAAATGTAGATTCTTCCCAAATTGATTACTGACTTAAGTGGGTTAAATGAGTTTTCTGAAGTAAAGATCAAAGTTATTAAAGGAAATACTTGGCTTAAGAATATTGATGGTCAAAGAAGGTTTGTCAATCAATCTATTATCTTATTTATTTTGTATCTTTTACCCTATTTCTATATGTATTGCTAACAAAATTTTTCATATTTTATCAACCATAGGTACGGTATTGTTGGATGGCAAGATATACTTGAAGCTGAACATATTTCCTTAGGAGATGATTGTTTTTTCAACTGGTCTAAAACGAATTCCAAGTTATTAGTTACGAAACTTCAGCAAGCATGAGTGCTACAGTAATAGACTTTCTGTTTTTATTATAAACACTGAAAAACATATATCTTACATTTATTTTTCTATCTCCCTTGATTTACGTTTGTGGTACAATGCTTTTGTTTTTTTAGAATTTTAAATTCAGATTTCCATTATAATTTTATCTCTAAAGTCCGTTTTTCTTAACTAATATAAATCAATTATATCAGAAGTACACACATGTCATTTATCTATACACCTTATTCATCATAAATTTTTCGTTTATATATAGATTTGTATATAATCTTTTTGTTTACAAAGATAGATTAACAACCCGTGAGTATTCACGGGTTATAACCTAGTACTATATATATTCAACTCAGAACTCAACGCAATTAGAAAATCGTTGCTTCAGAGAAGGTTACAAACTTGCAATGACTCATCTCTAATAAACGTAAGCCATAGCACATAACAGTATGTGCAAAGATAAAATTTACAAATGTGTAAGAATATAAACAACACCTACAAATTCCTTGCAAACTTTTCACAAGCAATAATTTGATCGCACAAACATCTTTACAATTTCCACATCAATATCATCAACCTTTACCCACTCGTCCGTAGCCACATACACCACCATCACAATCACAAACTACCTATGCACCAGGCTGCGTAATGGGCCGAACCGTATGTTGGGTGCCACATAAGTAGTATGTGGGCTCACAAACCATTGTAGAGGCTTTACACATACGACATACCCATAGTTATTTAACGATCAAATGTTATAAACTTTTCTAATTTTATTTGTAGTTTCTTAAATACATATTCCAAAATTCGGGTTAATTTCAAACTTTGTATTAATTCAGGGTTATTCAATACTAATTTAGTATTTCAACATATTCGTATCAACTGAAAGCAAGAGAGAATGATGTTCTTAAAACTGTGTTCACATGAGATACGACAACACAATTATAAGTTGATAACTACACCATTTGGTTTGACAAGTGTTCTTACCGATTTCATGAATCTAACAACAAGGGTGTGTCTATGTATGCTCGATTAGTCAGTCATTATATTTAGGCTATGCGGTGTGGGGGACGGCCAGGCCTATTAGGGTCGTCCACACCGCCCCCCTCATCTCCGTCCCGTCGGTTGGGAAACGAAGGCGATGTTCCTTTTTGCTTTCTTATCCAACACACACACACACACATACATAGAGGGGCTCATCACCACACTATTGGCCCATCCCTTGGGCTCATCCCCACACCTGATGACGTGGCCGCCTACGTGGCGGATCATCCCCAAAGGACTACCGCCACACTGCAACAATCTAGTTTATTAAAAGAAAAAAGAAGAGCATTATCGGCTAATGTATTAAGTGTTAAAAACATTGAGAATATAAAAATTATACAGTACCAATCCTCTAAATGCAAGTTATGATTACAATAAAGGTATGTGAGGAGCTAAAGGAATTTGACATAGACGTGAAAGGGCTGTTCAACACCTCGTCTTTCCTCCTTATGAATTCCACCCACATAACGTACCGGGCTCTCTGTCCTTTGGTCAACACGGAACATATGTTCTCATCATACAATGATCCAGGTAAAGTGCAACCTTATCACAAAACGTCTAATTGTAGAAAAGAACAATTTAATACAGTTTAGCTAAATAATGAAGTTAAGGGTTAAACGCTGGCTACACCACACCGGCCAAGCGTTGAGCATGCCGGTGCCCGCTTGGCATGGAGATTGAGCCTGGCGTGGGGCGGGGAGAAGGGTGACATGACTGGCTTTGGTTGGCTGGTTCAAAGTAGACGTTGGGGTAGTCATTGCCAAAAAAATTCCACATGACTGGCCACGCCCGACATCTTTGGCTTCTGTGTGTTATCTTATGTCTGCTAAGGTTATAAAAGCTTTGCCTTTGCAAGATTTTATGAATCTTGAAATTTTGCCTTCAAATCAACAAAATGTTAAAAGAGGCCAACCATAAGAAACTCATTTAGAGGGCCCACGGGCTTAAAGCCTTGTGGGCATTCCCACGCTCTTGGGGCCACGTCACGTAGACATAGTAAAATCATCATAGATGTGCACAAAAAAACCCAGTTGGGAACCAAACCCGGTTTGGATACACCGCGAACCGTATGATTGTAATCAGTTTGTAATCCTATACCTCAAAACCTTTCAACTCAGTCTGAACCGGTTAAAACCCAGTTTCAAACCGATCCTTTCCCCTCCAAAACTGGGTTGGAACCTGAACCGGTTTCATAAAAAACCGGGCTTGCCTCTCTTTGACAAAACCCGACCTGGTTTTAATCTGAGCCGTTTGGGCCAAGAACCTTATTTCGAACCAGTTTGGGCCAAGAAGCCAATATTTGTGCACCTCTACTTATGGCTATGGTTGCAGAAGGCTGGCGAGCTTTAACTTGGGCTTACTAAGATTGCATCCACTTGGATTGGGTCTAACATGTTGGGCTTTGGTCTACCTATGAAGATTTCTCATCATGTGTGTTGCCTTCATTGTGTTCTTTTATGTCTAGACTTTCATACAACTTCCCCTTTGCAAGATTTGTATGAATCTTGATTTTTGTCATCAAAATCTATGGTGGTTAATTCTCTTGTGTTCTTTGTTTAAATTGAATCTTTTTGTTTCATAAAACATATTGTTTCAATGGAATTTGATGGCAACACTGTGATGTGATTACATGTCATTGACAATCTCATTGCTCTTTGTCGGGTGCTGCTGGCAATACTTTTGATACGGTTGCTGCTGGTGTGTTTATAGTACGGTTGCAGCTCGTTTTGTTACATTCGTTATTTGCTTCTACTTATTTCTTATCAGACAATCAGTTAATTGTTGTCCAAATGCAATGGCAAACACCCTCAGAATTTGACCCGATAAATGTTGGTTTACACGAGACACAACTATGTTCTTGTTGCATGTTGCAGGTTACTTGTTTTTGTGGAAACTCACAAGTGGTAGTTTTAGTTGCAACCTTATATGGTCCACATTATGTAAAGGTTCAAGTGGGATGGTCCAGATTTTTGGTATCGGTTAAATCTTGATTTCATATCTAATGATGCTTTAAACTGTGTCCTCCAATGGTATGACACCCTGAGTGAAAAGACCCAATTAATTTTCCAGATGGATTCAGATTAGAGAGTGAGTTCTTTTGTTATTACTAATGAACTAGAGAAAGTAGAACCGATTGATGAAACGGGAAAGGTGTTTTCATGTGAATCTATAAGCCAACCAGCTTCAGCTACTGTTGTTGTAGTAATGTAAACATACAAAATGAATTATCTCTTCTTGTCTCTCTGGTGAAAGATGATATAACTTCAGTTCAGTTAATGAGATGAAAAGAATGATTGGATGTGTGGATCATTATGAAGAGTGGCGGACTCAGGATTTTTTTCCTGGAGGTGCGGAAATTTTTTAAAGATGTTAGACACCTAGCTATATAAAAAAATCGGTTCATAGCGGGTCGGATCGGGTCGGGTCGGGTCATATAAAACAAGTAGGCTTTTTTGAAGAAGGAATTTAGGAAAATTGATCCGATTTTCTTGAAGAAGGAATTTAGGAAAAAAGTAGGCTTTTTTGGGTTTTAGTTTCATGAATATATTAGGCCACATGGTATGGCGTCGGAAAAAGCAGGCGGAAAGTGGTGGCATGGGATGGCAAAAGAGCATCTCCATTCCGTGTGGGTGCGGCAACTAAGGCATGCGGCAAGGGGGTTAACGATCACGGGTTTGCTGCCCTTGCCCAAGTGAATATGGACATTGGGGTGGGCCCTTTTTAAACATAGACCAATCACTTTTTGTTTTTAATTTAAAAAATGGGGGCTGCAAGAGATGCAAGAGAGGCAAATACATTTTTTGTCATTTGGCAAGCTGGGAAAATAAGTAGTGAAATCTGATGTGAGTGATGCTGATATAGGAGAAGAGAGATGTTGAAATAAAACAGATAATTCAATTGTTACTCCATTGGTTGGGTTACAAATTCACCACCCAAAACCAACCGGGCTACGGGTCTACTCGTTAGTTTCAAATACACCTCCAACAACTAGAGGGTGGTGCCTCAGGTCACCTTCTCAACTTGCTAGGTTCAAGTTAGCAAAGGCAATTGGATAACACCAAAAAAAGGGTGAAGTTTTTCATACACAAAATTCACCACCACCTCTTTCAGTATTAGGTTACCGCCCATGGACATCTCAGCATAATCACGCCTGCCACTCTTAGACTAGGCTCGTAACGAGCGCTAAGGGCGCCGAATTTAGGCTGGTAACAAGCGTGAGGGGATGGGAGCATGTGGTCCACCAGAGGGTGGTGCCTCAGGTCCCCTCCCTAGATGACAATGTTGATGTGACAATCTCTTTTTCACTTCACTAATATTAGAACTTAACCGACCCACTAACCTAACAACCGACTGGAAACTGACTGACACACATGGACTGATAATAAAAAAAAAACTGGATTGAAACAACGTGGAGGGGTGATGGGCGATGGCCAGCGGATACGGGTCAAGGCTGATCGCGGGGTGATGGATGATCTAATCCACAGAGCGGACCTTCATTCATATTTCACGGGCTATTTTGTTGAACTAACATATTGGGCCAAATATCAGGCCTGTCGCTGCGACTGACTTTGTAGCCCAGTCATGTTTGTGTATTGGGTTAGTAATGCATGCTTGATCTAATTGTCTTCCAGAGGGTCTTTTATCATGTTTTCAAGTTTTAACCGATTATTTTTGGGCTCAAAACTACAACACAGCTAATGTTCTAAGTTTGGGCCCAAAAATACAATACAACGATTATTTTTTGTCCCAATTTCTAACTTCTTTTTTTTGGCCCAAAACATAAACTGCAGATGGGAACTTTTGGTTGAAAAAAAAAAAGAAGAAATATATATAATTTTATTTAAAAAGCCTATATACTTGCTTGTTTTCCACAACAAGTCTATCAACCCAATTCCCTTAGTCTTTAAACTTTTCTAAAATGTACATACTTTAGAATTTTTTTAACGATATTTTCTTTTTTTTACAAAATTGAATGTCATTTTACCAAATTTTAGCAATTTAAGAGTTAACGAGCCATTATATAAAAAGTTCAGAGGTAAGAGCATGTGACTTAACTTAAATAAAAAAAAAGTTCAGTGACTTTTTGGTGTACTTTCTACAGTTGAGGGGATTTAATATATCAAAACTATGTTGAGACTTTTTCATCAAAAATAAAAAAAAGTGAAAAAGTAAATTAGTTTTGGAGTAAGTTACGTCTTTGAACCTGAGTTCTGGTCTCTTTAAGACCATGTGTAGTGGGACTTGAAACTAACGTCTCTTCCTTGGGTATGAAGTGACATGTAGCAGTTCAGTCAGCATTGAGGCATTATGGGGCATTAGTTTAAAATGGGTGTAGTGGTATAATGCCCAATAATGTCCCATCCAATGATTACCCATTTCTATTTTCTAATTTTCTATTGGCCCATTGAATTAACTTTTTGATCAACATGCGTTTTAAATCAAACAGCCAAGCCACTTTTTGAAAGAAAACGCCTAGGGGGCTGTGTGATGGGCATGGTTAGGCACTGTGAGGAAAAAAACACCCAATTCCTTTACCATTACATATGCTCTAATCATTAAACTATTCGGTCCAAAATGGAATTGTGTAACCAATCAAGCCTTGAGTTTTCATATTGTAAGTAATAATCTCAGTCTAAATAGCTAACTCTGTTACAAAAATGTGTTAAATCTCCTCGCCTACTTATCACAAAAGAGACAGTTTAGTCATTTGTTAGCTCTTGTAAATCTTCACTTAAATTGAGAACCTACTAATTCAAAAATAGAACTTTATTTTTAAAAATTATATAATATAAAATCTAGTTTTGATGGGTATATTTTGTTTACCCAAACCATTTAAGGTTAAACGAATGAAAGGAACAAGACCAAATTTTCATACATACAAATACTGCTACTAGGATCAACATGATTAGAGCTCACAATAGACCCTTAACACTCGGCGAGAAGACTAAAAGGTGACATGTCCTTTGCTCGAGATCCACAGACGTTCGCTAATTGCCAAAAAAGTCCTACAAAAAAGAACATTATTAGCCTCACCACACAGAGCCTTGGGAGGGGGGGGGGGGGTTTCGTGACCAAGCTCCAGTGTAAGAATAAGTTTCGTGCCTTGGTATGGATTTAAGGTAATAAATTGGTCGGAATGTTTGGTTTAGACCTTTGAATTGAATGTGAGAACTCAATTTAGACCTTTGAATTGAATGTTAGAACTTAATGCTCTTTGAGAGTTAATTCTCGGGTAGTCGGGTGTCCAGAGTATGTTTTTTGTAACTTACCTTTGTTTGATCTTCGCCCTTGCTTATATTAACGAGGCTCATCATTCGAGGTGGGCCGGATCTTGCAAAGGTTATTGAATGGCATGCTGGACAATAAGAATATACAAGCACTATGCAGGGGAGTTTCCTTTTCAGTGGATTATGAGATTTTCTCATTAATGCATGCTTTTTCATGAATGCGGGTGAGAGGTCACATCGCATGGTTCCCTGCCGGAATAGTGACTTATGGATGTTGGTCATGGTCGGTAAGATGAATGTCTTTGATCAAGTCTTCACTTTTTAGCTTGGTTAACAGGGGGAATGTTATGTTGGGCCTAAGCCCAGTTCCTTATTGAGGGATAATAGGCCCAGACGAGGGAGCCCACAGGGTGACCCTCGTCGTCGGGGAAGGAGATAGAAATTACAAATGGGTAATTGAGTATTTTTTGTGAGAAGGGGAAATATGTAATTAATTAAAAAGATTGTGTAAATATGTAATAAGGTCTCTTGTGAAGGGGATATATATAAAAATCCCACAATTAGTAGCCCATATTCTCACTTAACAGCTTGTAGCCCATTTTAAATCATACGAAAAAAAACTGCATATAAAATAGGATTAATTTCATATATACCCAAACGAAACTAAAAATATATAGTTAAAATATCAAAAATACCCAGTTTATTTAAAAACTGTTGTAAAACAATGGTCTATTAGCAATCCATATACAACTATACTAAACATGAGAGAACAAGACTATAGAGAATAAGTGAATAGGAATTCTTTTTCATTGAGATATCAACATACAATACAAAGAATTCTATATATAGTGTTCTTACATTAATACAAAGGACATGAAGAGATGGTGGTTACATATGTGGAGAGTCACCACATTATGGTGCATTCATAACACTCCCCCTTGACTATCCACATGATAAAATATAACAGTCTACTATTCTTTCTCCCCCTGATACAGTTCTAATACGCTAGGTGATGCTGTCTCATTAAAAACTTTGCTAGGAAAACCCAGTGGGATAAAACCATAGCTAAGGAAAAAAGAGTTTAGCGCGTATTTTCTCCCCCTAATACTTTTGGATCAGATATGTTGCCTCATTAAAAAAAAGCCTTACTAAGAAAACCTAATGGGAAAAACTTAGTCAAGGGAAAAATAGTGCACTACGCATTATACATAATTAACAACATGATTTATGGATCAGTAATGTTGTCTCGTTAAAAACCTTACGAAGAAAACCCAATGGAAAAAACTTAGTGAAGGGAAAAATAGTGCAACATTTGAGATTAGAACTGTAATCTTACCAATACATCTAGTAAGAACGTAATATCAGATGTCGTCTTGTTTGCAAGATACGTCAATGCTCTGATCGCAATTAAGTATGGTACTTCTTGACTAAGTAGTTCAACATCCCTTTCTTGGGGTTGATAAGAATATTTTTTCTATGTCAAGCAATCAGAAAATCGTTCATGTACTCAATGAATGAGCTTTTTCTATGTAACATCTTCTAGATGTAGTCAGATTGATGAGCAAAAATAGTACATATATACTCGAACTACAGATCGAGAATAACTACCCTTTGTAAAGGTCATTCAAAATTTTCCTCTTTAGTTTGAGAGTTCCCTCTCGATGATGTTTACATTATCACTGTAAGAGTGAAATCTTGTTAAATAGATGTAGCTCCTTTTATCAAAATTATACCTCTCTTTTCAAAGTATAGTCGACTGTACCACATACGAGTAGTTTCCTTTAAGATTCATATATATATATATATATATATATATATATATATATATAACACCTATGGAGTTATTGTTTCATAATGCTTTGAGCATTTTTAATCCTTCAGGGGGTTTTCATACAGATGTCATTTGCAATTATCTCGTACATGTATACGGTGATGACATCCATAAGTTGTTTTATCTTAAGTCATTCTGAGATTGCGAGGCCGCTTAAACATTTAAAGATTATCGCATCCACTACAGGGGTATACGTTTCCTCGTAATCAACTGCTGGGATTTGGGAAAAATCTTTATGTTAAAATGCGTGCCTTACATCGCAAAAACTTATTATTTACGTTTCCTTTTATTTAAAGACACCCATTTATAACCTACTGGTTTGACGTCTATGGGTGTTTGAACTGCTGGTTCGAAAACGTTTAGTTTGTCGAGCAAATTTAGTTCAACCTTAAGTCATGTAGCCATTTTGGCTATTTGTGTGCGTACACTCTTGCACACTTTCTATATACGTAATCTTTTTTTTCATCGATTACATCTATTGCTATAGCATAATCAAATATATCATTTTACACGTGTTTCATTACGGTTCCATATTGTACTTATTTTGTATATAATTCATTGTGATCTCATATTTGTTTGGTACTAGAGTTTCTTTTAGAACTCCATTAGCCTCTTTTGGGGTTTTGACAACAACCTTCTTTAAGGTTTAGTATGCAACCACTTCTGGGGTTTTGTATGTAACCACTTATGGTGTTTTATGTGCCACCTCTTTTGGGGTTACACCAACTGCGTTACTCTGCTCTTTTTGTGTTTTGTGGGTTTTATCTTTTTGAAACCGATTTATCTCTCACAATTTATTAATATGATAATTGTCACACCCTAACCGATGGCGGAATCATCGGGGCATGGCACTGAGCGAAACAGATTGTCCAGAAGTTTCCATAACAACTATTATCACTATTCAATTTATGTAATACGTCCCATGCCGTACCTCAAATAGTAAACAAATTATTACAGATAACATCTAGTCAAATATTCTGTTCCGACAACTCAGATTTAAATATAAATATTGTTTATCTATGTCTAGAGACTCAAGCTGCAAGATCTACAGACAACTATGCTCTAGACTTTTATTCTAGCTTCGCCTTCCTAGCAGATAAGCATCTTAAACACCTGTCACATACGTTAAAATAAAGTCAATACATAAAATGTAAAGGTGAGCATACAAGTTTGATAATAGCACATAGGGTTCGAAATAGTTTACGCATAACCAGCATGTACACAGAGGAAAACGAAGCATGTTAATTATCGACATGGATCTATCGTTACCAATGACTGCGGGTTGACTGCCCGAGGCAGTTCGCAATACATGATTACCACCGTAATCCATGCAATTAATTGTCCTTAACAACCCCCGTGTGAACGGGTGCTGAGTCCAAACTATAGTACTATCGTCGTTAAGGCAGGTAGATAGCATTCCACGTGTAAACATAACAACAAGCATTCATTTAGTCACGTAATACATGCGGTAACGGTTAGCATTTAAAGTAATTGAGTAGTGTGTCGATTGTGATATAGAATAAGTAACGTATGTAACACCCAAAAGTGTTAAGCAAAAAGGGTTTGAGTATACTCACAGTGATTAATGGATTGAAGGGAGCACTTGAGAGTAGGGTTAGCATGAATAGTTTGATAGTATAACGATAAGCAACGCGTAAAACGGAAAACAAGTGTTGGAGGGTCGGACAGCTGGTCGATCGGACGGTAGTCCGATCGGGCGGCTGACCGTTCGGTTTGACAGTCCGTTCGGACAGCTGTCCGGTCGGTTGATGTGTGAAAATGTGTATATTAAATTCGAACAAGTTTTAAAAATGGAATCACAACCTAAACCACACACAATCGGCCAGTGCACCGGTCGCAGTGTAGTGTAGATGGCAAGACCGGATATCAATCCGTGGACACTATATGCAAACTCTAGATAATGAACCTCTATCGAATAAGTAGTCAAATTTTTTAGATTTGTTTTGAGTGATTTTAATTAATTAATAACTAAAATAAGCAAGAAAACGTAGGAACCAAAACAGACAAACGAAGCAAACACGCGAGCAAATTGTGATCAAATATATATGAGATAAAGGCTACCTAGGTGTCGAATCCTTAGAATCATGCAATGCTAATGTGACAATGCTAGAGGTTAAATATCTATTTCCCTCGATTGACCCCCCGCTAGAGATGTCCCAAACAAGAAAGCAAGACTAAATGTGAAGTGCTAGAACGAACCGGCTCGAGCTATCGATACCAAATCCTACGAAAATAGAATCCTTTTGACCTCAGAGACAGTTATGTTAAGAGAAAATCCCACAATCGCAAAGCAAACCCAACTTTGATAATTGGAATCCTAGGAAACCCTAATTACGATGCAATAAACGAGCCCGGGCTATCGGTCACCCAATCTACCCACCAATAATTAGCTAATAACCTAGCTCACCCTAATCGTCTTTCGAGTCACAAGATGAGGATGCAAGTTTTAATATCGTGATTTTAATTATTAATCAACTTGGTCAATTTCTCAACACAATATTCAACCCGAAAATCCTAAGATAACCGAATTAAATTAAATCCTAAGTCTAGGGGGAATTTCTTCGTGCCTAAACCGCTGAATTTATTGACTAATAACAATCAAAATATACCAACATGCAATATCAAGATCAATATCAAAGAAAGATTATGTAAATCACATCAAATAACCGAAATCATGTCAAATATGCATTACAATCATCTAGTTCATCAAAACCTAAGAAGTATGAAAAGTTTAGCCAAGAATCATAGTCATGAAAAAGAAACAAGTCTGAATCGATTAGCAAAACATGTTTATAATTTTGTAAAACACAAAGTCTAACAAAACCAAAAATAATAAATTGCAAACCCGAACTTGAAACTTGATCGTGGCTTGAGGCTCGAACCAATCCTTTCTTTTCTTTTTTTCCTCTTGATCGCAGCCTGCTTGTTCATCGAACTGTTCAGCCGTCTAACTTCCTCTTTTAAATAAAACTTGCGAACCCTTTAGTCTGCCGTCTGATGTGATCCCGCTCCCACCGTAGGTTTTTCTTTTTAATTGTAATCCACTTAACATTTCAATTGGCCCAATAGAACCCAACCAACTCACAAAAATAATCACACAAGTCTGACTTTGGTTCTCTTTTGCGGCCCAATACTTCTGATGATGTTTTCGAAATTATAATAAGCCAAATCCTCCACTATGTTTCGAAAATAATAAATAGCATGGAGTCCTTTTTTTTCCCTTCACGTAAATGCTGATGTATATTCTGCTGGGCTTTATTTTTTCCTTTTAAATTCAGTTAACTCCAAGGCTTAATAACCTACTCAAAACAATTGAATTGACCAAGAATTAATCCACTCACAATCATTATAACCAACTAAAGTTTGCAATTAAAAATATTAAATGAACATTTGTTTTTACTCATTTTAGCTCACTTTCTGTTATAATCACCAAACTCCAATCCCGAACCAACTACGAATGGATTTTAATAAAAAACAACCATAAAGTCACTCAAAAGTGTAGGAATAATGATATAAAATATGTATATTCTAGACCCTATCAAATATCCCCACACTTAACCTTTTGCTTGTCCCTAAGCAAAATCCTAAGCATCGTGTCCAACTTAAACACTTAACAATAAAGCAAGTCTCAAACAAATTATAATGCGAACTACGAAATCATCAAACACAACAGTTTCGCAAGGCTTACAACGTTCAAAAGGTTGACGAATCATAATATTTAAATGAAAACGGGCCTACCTAATCAAGTTTTTCTTACCTTCAAGCAATCAATTATGCACTGTCAACACCCCTCACAATGTCACTCATCTCTCGGCTAATAAATATGTAATTTCGAGTGAACTCTCAAAACCGAACTATGAGACATACTATCATAAGCTTGTACGCCAATCAGATCTCCACCTAATTGTTAGAACTCGTCACAGATCAAGAGGGCTTTAACGGGTAGGTAAGGGTTAAGGGTTTTTTTTTTTTTTTTTTGGAAGAAGTGGCTAAACACGTAATTACACAATAAACCGGATAAGCACGAAATAAATACTAACATATTGGTCATTTTGACCCACAACTTTATTCTATTTTTTTTCTCTTTTTTTTCTTTTTTTTCATATTTTCTTTTTCTTTTTTTTTCATTTTCAAGATAAAGATAACAATAGCACAATACGATCCGATTATCAAATCAACAACGGGTAACAAACGAATGGTTTTAGGCTTAAAGTGGTGTCTAGAGGTAACGGTGAAACGGGTCAAACACAATGGCTACACAAATAGGGTGATCCTAATGCCTCTGTCACATCCATGTCAAATCCTAACCGAAGGTCTCAAACTGTATCAAAACGCACAAGTTCTAAAGTGATGCAACAAAGTTGGTAAACACACATGAAACGAAAGTAGTGAACATATAAATATGAAACATGTAAAGGCTCAAATCTCACTATCATGTGGTAAATAAAGGCTACCGATATTGACAATACACAACTAATTAACTCTCCGGCTCCATCCACTATCCTAGGCATCCCAAACCCTTTTACTTCCCAAAAACCGATTTAGTCAACCTACTATCCCGCAACTTAAAGAAACACGTGCTTTCCAACTCGTAAATTCGACAATTAAACCGTTTTTGACCGACGTTTTGAAAAGGTTTTTGTTTTCTACGCGCTAAAGGACCGAGACTCGCAACGAACTTACTTTTTTTTCAATTTTTTGATTTTTAACTTTTTTTGTTTATTTTTTTATTTTTTATTTTTTTGACTCAAGACTAACTAACTAAGACCTAAACGACAGTTTCCCATCCCCACACTTAAACTCTACATTGCCCTCAATGTAGGATGGAAACCGACTTAAAAGACTAAAAATAAATAAGAAATAAAAAAAACTAAGGGCAAATTGGAAAGGACTTAGCTGGTTTTATATTGCGGAAGCTCCAAAACTCTCGTCCAATCGAGCTCGATCGTATAGCATTTCGGTCGCGATCGGCTCTGACACTGACTGGTATACTTGGTAAGTGACTTGAAATTTGATAAGCAGCTCCAAAATCACCTGAATGGAGATTGAGTACGGGTGGTACATATTCAAACCTGCAAAACAAAAACAAGCAAAACCAAAGCAGCACCGACAAAAAAAACCGACTAAAAAAACTACTAACTTAGACTCATGGTACAAAATAAACGACTCAATATACAAAAAGAATAGAAAACTGCAAACAAACCGAACAAACTATACAAACTCTACAAAACCTCCCCCACACTCAAACTCTATCAGGAGGTTTCTCCTTTATCCAGCCTCGGTCCAACCCGTTTAATTCCACTTGTTCCTTATTATTAATTAAAATTTTAATGGTGGAATTGATGCGTGTGTAGTTTAATATATTTTTAATGTATAATTAAGCCCTTTTTTACACCTTTAGCCAAGTTTTAAATTTATAAAACACGATATTTACTAACACTAAACACACATATGGGCAAGTGCACCCATCTTGGACGTAGTATAGTGTTGGTAAGATACCGAGGTCGTCCAAGGACACAAGAGCTTTTAATACCGGTTTATCCTCAACGTCTAATCAAATCAAAAAGTTAGAAAAGGTTTTTAAACTAAGAAAATAAAAACTAACTAAATGCTGAAAAATAAAAATAAAATAAAAACAGATAGACAAGATGAATCACTTGGATCCGACTCGTGTATTAGTATAACCTTTGATTATTTTCGCACTTTTGCACTTGTTTAAGAGATTATCTTAGTTATTGTAGTAGGCCCTTCTTTTGAAGGCGACGTTACCCTCAACCCAGCAGTTTGAGTCAGCAAGGATACAATCCTAAAAGGTTGGATTATTGGAAGATAATGAATTAAGTTATTAATGCAAATTATGGTAGGCCCCGCTTTTGGCGGTGACGTTACCCTCGGCTAAGTAGTCTGAGTCAGCAGGGATACAGTCCTAAATAGCCGGGTTATAGTATTAATAGTAGTTAACTTATGAGGGGGTCAAAGAGTTTGGATCCCCGCCATCCAATACCTATGGGCATTGAAGGAGATCCTACTAAATTTGACCCAGGTCCCTTGCAGGACCTCTAAACGTTGAACAAGGGCAAGACCCTTACCAAACCGTTCCCTTAACCCCCGACCACGTAGCCAACATACCTCCATATAGACCGTGGAGATATGAATGGTGAAAATCTTTTATTTTATATAGACAGTAAAATAATGCCAAGACACCACGGACAAACGATAAGGAAAGATCACCTTCAACATAAGCAACTAGTTATTAAAGTCATTAATATAAAACCAAATAAAAAGTGCAAAAGATTAAAAATAAAAAGTGTTATACTAAACACTTGTCTTCACCAAGTGATGTAAGAGACTTAGGCAAACACGGCCTTGATTGTCAAGAACTCTTACTATCAATCTTGGATCCCGAGACGACTCACACACTCTACGATGGACAATGGATGATGGTGGTGGATGATGGTGTTATGGTGGTGGTGGGTGGTGGATGAAGTGTGAGAGAGGTGGTGTGCCAAGGGACGAGTTGGAATGAAACCAAGCACTCCTATTTATAGGCTGAACAGAAGGCTGGGCACGGCCCCGTGTCCGCTGGACGCCCCCCCTGCCCGTCTGACACTCTCTCTCTTCATTAATTGTAATTCGCAATTACAATTAATGCGCCTGCTGTACTTTCGCCACGCCCCCGTGCTCACTGGACACGGCCCCGTGGTGGGCAATAGAAGCTTCTACAGGTTTGTCTTTTCTGCTGCTTCTTGGGCACGGCCCCGTGCTGGCTGAGCACGGGGCGTGTTCAGGCTTCTGTTTTCTTTTCTTTGCTTGGGAGGATGCCGTTGTGGGTTCGGACAATCTACTTTTGTTCCTTTTCTTGTATTTATGTTAGAATTAGCTGTCTTTTTGCTTCTTTTGTGAATTTGAGCTCATTTCATCCTGAAAATACAAAAGGAAGACAAAAACACTCTTTTTCCAACATTAGTACTTAAAAAGGGTTAGTTTTATGCCTTATTTGATGTAATTTATATGTTGCATTTTACACACATCAAATACCCCCACACTTGAACTTTTGCTTGTCCTCAAGCAAAACTCTTTAATATGTGGCTTACACTCCCAAATGGAATGGGTAAAAGAGAAGGTTTTTGGGCTTGTCTTTGAGTGTCGGGAATCCAAGATCTTTATTGGGTTTTATTTTTATTTATTTACAATCCTATTCGTTATGATTTATTTAGAACGTTTCATAAGATAAATTACTTATTTGGGCATGACATGCCTTTTTAAAATTTCATTTATATACAAGTTCACATACCTCACGGGAGAAATCACTCAACACTCGGCCGAAGGTGTATTTTTAGTGAATCACTCGAGAGCGGCATGGAACTTACGCCTACCATAGGCTTACCAAGTAATCAATCCTCCTCCTTTTTAACTTTATACCTTTGTAAATATCAATAGGACTTTTTCGGGTGAAGGGTTAGGCTTGGGCTAAAGGTGGGTGGTTGGGTTAGTGGTTAGTAAAAAGGGCGAAAAGCGTAAAAAGCGTCGGTTTTTCGTAAAACACTTTGTTTTTAGTGACTTTTTATTTTGAAGTATTTCTCCAAACAAGCTTTTGTTTGCATAGCTTTGTTTGTTTTTAACTTCATCATATATTATTATTATTTTTTTTCAGTCTCATAAAAGAACGAGCTTGCGAAAAACCGAGCTTGTTACTAAAATAAAGGGTGAAAAATAAAAAGGGTTTTTGGTGGGTAAAAAGGGTTTAGGGTAAAGAAACGAAAGGTTTAGGCTTAAAGGGGTTAACTAGGGGGATTTTGGGTAGGTAAGAAAAATTGAAAAATAATGGTGTAGAAAGAAAAATGGTTAGTCCTAATGCCTCCATCATTTACTTACTTGGGTTTAAGTTGGTAAGGACCGGGAATGAATCGTCGTGGCAAGTTCTAGAGTTGTAAGAACCAAGCGGCTATTCACACAAGAAACGAAAAATGAGCATTTAGTCTAAGGATGTAAATTTGTATGCTCAATAAAGGCTCAAAACTCACTTTTGTGGGAATGGGTTTTTAATGTGATCAAGTATATATAATCAAATTTTAACTAGATTTGTTATGCCGTTTCATAATTTTCTTATGTTGGTTCTTGTTATCACGACGCTCTCGGTTGTAAAATTTATAAAAATATAACCTTATTAATCTTGGGATTCCTAACTTAAACTTTAGACAAGTAAAAAAATGAATTTTTTTTTGAAAAAATTTGGGGTGTTTAGCGGTTCCAATAGAGTTTTGTGTAAGGCTTGTTGTTAGGACTTGCAAAATTTCAAGGTGTTAGCTTTCCCCCACACTTAAATTACACATTGTCCTCAATGTGTCCCAAAAATAAATTTTTAGGTTGATTGGATGTGTAATGTGGTGTTAAAAAGCAAAGATTTATTGTTACTGGCAGTCTGGACACGGCCCCGTGGGGACCGGACACGGCCCCGTGTTCAGGTGCCAGTAACAGAAATTAAAGAAATGAGACAGAAGCTTGGACACGGGGGCGTGTCTGGTGAACACGGCCCGTGTCCAGTTACCTGAACTGGGCGTTTTTTCTGCAGGTGGCTCAACACGGGGCCGTGTTGGTTGAGCACGGCCCGTGTTGAGCTTTCTGTAATGGAGATTTGTGTCGGGTTGCCTCGTTCTTGTGCATGGGGCCATTTTTCTCGTTCCCTTTTTCATCCATTACCACCACGAGTGTGTTTTATTCCTGCAAATTAAAACTAAAAGATTAAACTAAACTAAGGATAGTTTCGCGGAATGCCTCCGTGGCGCGCCACGTTTATAAGGGTCCTTGGCTAGACCCAATGTGAGGTTATATATTTTCTGAGTGGGATGCTTGGCGTCCCATGTTACACCGTCGGAGAGCAGCATCCAAACTTGAATCAATAACCTTCATGTAGTTGACCGGGTCGTCGTCCTCTATTCTCTTCCCAACTCCGAATTTTACTTCATCATCCCCATACCTCAAAGTGAGTGTTCCGTCATTCATATCTACCACTGCTTGTGCGGTGGCAAGAAATGGTCTCCCTAGTATGAGGGGGACCTCGGTGTCTTCCTCCATATCGAGTATGACAAAGTCGGCTGGGTAGACGAATTTGCTCACCTTTACCAAGACATTTTCAATGACACCTTGCGGGAATTTGACGGATCGATCAGCAAGTTGTATGCTCATTTTTGTAGGACTCGTTGTTCCTAGGCCGAGTCTTTTAAACATTGATGAGGGCATGAGGTTAATGCTAGCCCCAAGGTCGGCTAGTGCATTTCGAACGGGGGACTCCCCGATTGAGCAGGGAATCGTGAAGCTTCCGGGATCGATTTTCTTTTGGGGAAGTTTATTGAGTACGAGGGGTGAGCATTCTTCGCCTAAATTGACTAATTGCAAATTTTCAATTTTCTTTTTATGAGTGAGGAAGTCCCTCATGAACTTATAGTATTTGGGCATTTGGGTTAGGACCTCAATAAAAGGAATATTGGCATGCAATTGCTTTAATAGACTTTCGAACTTCGCGAATTGCTCATTGGTCTTTTGACGAATTAACCTACCGGGGTACGGAACTCGAGGAGCCTTGGTAGGCTCTGGTGACGGAGGGGAGTTCTTTTCCTGCAGAGGTGTGGGTACCGTTTCTTCTGTCGGCGGCGGCGCTTCTGCAGGCCCTACGGTGCGGTTTCGTAGCGTGATGAGATGAACTTGCGCTTTTGGGTTTGTTTCGGTATTGCTAGGTAATGCGCCTTGCGGTCTCTCGGCAAAATTTTGAGCTATTTGATTTAATTGTTTTTCTATGTTTTGAATACTAGCTTGTTGATTTCTAAAATTTGATTCTAATTGTAGAAATCTTTCCGAGTTTTTCTTTTCAGTGTCGGAGATGAGGCGAGATACAGTATCTTCAAGCCTTTCTCGTCCACTTTGTTGTTGAGTGAAAATTTGTGACTCATTTCTTGGTTGTTGAAAGTTTGTTCGTTGGGTTTGTTGGTTACTACTATTGCCGGGTTCTCTCCAACCAAGGTTTGGGTGGTTTCGCCATCCTTGGTTGTAAGTTCCCGTTGGAGGACCCGACGGCCTAGGTCTATTATCAATGTAGCTTACCGATTCTTGTTGATCGTCCGTTTCTTTCATACAACTCCAATTTTCATGTGGCCCACCACACCCTTCACAAGCCATAACCGAGACTGTTTTTGTCATTTCTAATTTTTTTATTTTTGAAGAAAGGGCCTCGATTTGCGCTTGTAAAGAAGTGCTTTCATCGACCTTTTGGGCGCCCGGGGCAATAGATTTATTGCCTCGGGGGGTGTGCCATTGAAAATTGGTTTGAGCAATTTCCTCAATTTGGTTATATATTTCATGCGGGCGTCGATTACCTAAAAGTCCCCCGAAGCTAGAATCAAGTGTCTGCCTTGTGTGTGGCAACAGTCCATTATAGAAAGTGGATACTTGTTGCCATATCGCAAGGCCATGATGTGGACACTTGCGTAATAACTCCTTGAACCTTTCCCAAGTTTCATATAAGGATTCCCCGTCCTCTTGTGAATATGTATTAATTTCAGTCATTAATTTAGCCGTTTTAGCGAGAGGGAAATACTTATATAGAAATTTTTGGGCTAGTTCATCCCAGGTGTTTACCGATCCAGCTGGGAGGGCGTTGAGCCAAGCTTTCGCTCGGTCTTTTAGTGAGAAAGGAAACATTCGGAGGCGGATGGCGTCATTTGATGCTCCATTGATCCGAAAGGTATCACATATTTCTAAGAAATTAGTAATATGTAGATGGGGATCCTCGTCCGCAAGCCCATGGAAGGTTGCGGAGTTTTGGAGCATTTGTATCAAGTGCGGTCGAAGTTCGAAGTTATTAGCTTCAACATTCGGTGCATTGATAGCAGCGCCTAGGTTACCTACGGTGGGTCGTAGGTAATCCATGAGGGTACGTTGGTCCGCCATTGGAGGTGGATTACCCGAAACTTTCTCTTGGTTTTTAGCTTTTAGTCTTTTTCTGAGAAAGCGTTCGGGTTCTTCTAGAGGTTCTTTTATGTCCTTATTAGAACTGGAGCTCATACACTATGTAAGATTGGCGTCTGGTTCAAGTCCTGCAATAAAAACAGAAAAGAATGCTGGTCAGAAGGTTCACCACGGCCCCGTGTTCAGCGAACACGGCCCGTGGTCGGAGTTACAGTGATTGTTTTCCAGATCCCAGTTACTGGAAGTTGGACACGACCCCGTGTTGCACCGACACGGCCCTGTGGTCAGCCTTCTGTAACTTGGAAAACTAAAAACTGCCAGTAACGATGCTGGGCACGGCCCGTGTCCGACCAGGCACGACCCGTGCTGAGCTCTGCAGAAGCTGAAAAACTAAGAAAATCCTAAAAAATTAAAAAGAAAAATAAAAATATGATTAGGCCGTTAATTCCTAACTTTCTTAAAATCCTTGTGTCCCCGGCAGCGGCGCCAAAAACTTGATGCGTGTGTAGTGTAATATATTTTTAATGTATAATTAAGCCCTCTTTTACACCTTTAGCCAAGTTTTAAATTTATAAAACACGATATTTACTAACACTAAACAATATGGGCAAGTGCACCCATCGTGGACGTAGTATAGTGTTGGTAAGATACCGAGGTCGTCCAAGGACACAAGAGCTTTTAATACCGGTTTATCCTCAACGTCTAATCAAATCAAAAAGTTAGAAAAGGTTTTTAAACTAAGAAAATAAAAACTAACTAAATGTTGAAAAATAAAAATAAAATAAAAACAGATAGACAAGATGGATCACTTGGATCCGACTCGTGTATTAGTATAACCTTTGATTATTTTCGCACTTTTGCACTTGTTTAAGAGATTATCTTAGTTATTGTAGTAGGCCCCTCTTTTGAAGGCGACGTTACCTTCAACCCAGTAGTTTGAGTCAGCAAGGATACAATCCTAAAAGGTTGGATTATTGGAAGATAATGAATTAAGTTATTAATGCAAATTATGGTAGGCCCCGCTTTTGGCGGTGACGTTACTCTCGGCTAAGTAGTCTGAGTCAGCAGGGATACAGTCCTAAATAGCCGGGTTATAGTATTAATAGTAGTTAACTTATGAGGGGGTCAAAGAGTTTGGATCCCCGCCATCCAATACCTATGGGCATTGAAGGAGATCCTACTAAATTTGACCCAGGTCCCTTGCAGGACCTCTAAACGTTGAACAAGGGCAAGACCCTTACCAAACCGTTCCCTTAACCCCCGACCAGGTAGCCAACATACCTCCATATAGACCGTGGAGATATGAATGGTGAAAATCTTTTATTTTATATAGACAGTAAAATAATGCCAAGACACCACGGACAAACGATAAGGAAAGATCACCTTCAACATAAGCAACTAGTTATTAAAGTCATTAATACAAAACCAAATAAAAAGTGCAAAAGATTAAAAATAAAAAGTATTATACTAAACACTTGTCTTCACCAAGTGATGTAAGAGACTTAGGCAAACATCTTACTATCAATCTTGGATCCCGAGACGACTCACACACTATACGATGCACAATGGATGATGGTGGTGGATGATGGTGTTATGGTGGTGGTGGGTGGTGGATGAAGTGTGAGAGAGGTGGTGTGCCAAGGGATGAGTTGGAATGAAACCAAGCACTCCTATTTATAGGCTGAACAGAAGGCTGGGCACGGCCCCGTGTCCGCTGGACACACCCCCGTGCCCGTCTGACACTCTCTCTTCATTAATTGTAATTCGCAATTACAATTAATGCGCCTGCTGTACTTTCGCCACGCCCCCGTGCTCACTGGACACGGCCCCGTGGTGGGCAATAGAAGCTTCTACAGGTTTGTCTTTTCTGCTGCTTCTTGGGCACGGCCCCGTGCTGGCTGAGCACGGGGCGTGTTCAGGCTTCTGTTTTCTTTTCTTTGCTTGGGAGGATGCCGTTGAGGGTTCGGGCAATCTACTTTTGTTCCTTTTCTTGTATTTATGTTAGAATTAGCTGTCTTTTTGCTTCTTTTGTGAATTTGAGCTCATTTCATCCTGAAAATACAAAAGGAAGACAAAAACACTCTTTTTCCAACATTAGTACTTAAAAAGGGTTAGTTTTATGCCTTATTTGATGTAATTTATATGTTGCATTTTACACACATCAGGAATTTATAAACCTTTTATCATTTTCAAATGGGTCAGGCCACCAATACTTAAACTTACCTGGACCAAACCTGATTCGAGGCATGTAATGAGAAGAGTGGTGTCGAATAGACTTCAGCGCTTCCATCTCCTTCTTTCTTCGGCACCATCCCCGAATTTCCGCGAAAGGTCTGTCCAAGCTCCTTTTCGCCTTCTCCCGTGTCTTTGATCGTGGTGGGCGTGCATCTCCTGGATTCTCTACCGGCCGGCTATCAAACTCCTCATCCGCTCGCTTCGCTGCTGAGTTTGGTGACTCTTTGAACTCCATTGTCGGCTTCTCCATCAATAATGCTTCTAGTTCAGTTAAATCGCCGACTGGGTCAAATCGCTCTTCATCTACGAGAGTTGGTAAACCACCCAACTCGTCACCAAACTCCTTCTCCCATGATAGAGTATGATCATCCCCCACTTCTGATGCATCAGACATGTCCCATATCGGGTTAGTAGGGTAACAACCATCCTCACAATCGTCCATACTATCGGGAGGCTGCGCACCTTCTTCCATCGGGGCGGTGTAATCAGCCATCTCTAGCTCGGCCTCTTCTACTACCCCCTCATCATCAATCATGGAGCTATCGTCGATATTCCATGGCGTGGGACACCAATGGCCAGAATTAGCGACCTGTTGAACCGGAGGTGGGACTTCAATGTCCATTATCGTCTCCGGCTCTATATCCGATAGCTCTGGGTCACCTTGAAGCTCTTCAACTGCTTCATCATCCTCTTCTTCTCTTCCACCGCTTTCTTCGCCCTCCAACGGCGTCTCCTTGTCAGTAGGCTCGATGGTATATATCATCTCGTCATTCATACCTCGATTCAAATTCCAATCATCATCCCAGTATATACCTCGTATAACCGGAGGTATTGACCATCGAAAAGCAACTGGACAATCTTCATACCTGTGCGGTCCACCACAGCCCTGACACTCCAGATCCACTTGCTGAATCCTCCAATTATCCGCCAATAGCTGCAGTAACACGAGCGCTTGCTCCAAAAAGGCGAGCATGTCGGGAAATCTCTGATCCCCTTGGTCTCTTGCCGTTTCAGTTTTCTGAATGAAGCCTGTAATTGCATCCGCAAACTTCGTAACACAGGGAGGGTACCCCGTTCGAATTGGGCAATATTTAGTGTAATGGTCCCCTCCATAGATTAAACACATGATAAAAATATATAAAATGAAACAAACTAAAAAAAATATTTACAAAAATGACTAGACACACTACTACTAAACACAAACTCTAAGACCCAAACTACAAATAAGACCAATTAAACAGATAAGGTCAGTCAAAGCTAATAACGCAATCGCCTAAGTGTCCCCGGCAGCGGCGCCAAAAACTTGATGTGTGAAAATGTGTATATTAAATTCGAACAAGTTTTAAAAATGGAATCACAACCTAAACCACACACAATCGACAAGTGCACCGGTCGCAGTGTAGTGTAGATGGTAAGACCGGATATCAATCCGTGGACACTATATGCAAACTCTAGATAATGAACCTCTATCGAATAAGTAGTCAAATTTTTTAGATTTGTTTTGAGTGATTTTAATTAATTAATAACTAAAATAAGCAAGAAAACGTAGGAACCAAAACAGACAAACGAAGCAAACACGCGAGCAAATTGTGATCAAATATATATGAGATAAAGGCTACCTAGGTGTCGAATCCTTAGAATCATGCAATGCTAATGTGACAATGCTAACGGTTAAATATCTATTTCCCTCGATTGACCCCCCGCTAGAGATGTCCCAAACAAGAAAGCAAGACTAAATGTGAAGTGCTAGAACGAACCGGCTCGAGCTATCGATACCAAATCCTACGAAAATAGAATCCTTTTGACCTCAGAGACAGTTATGTTAAGAGAAAATCCCACAATCGCAAAGCAAACCCAACTTTGATAATTGGAATCCTAGGAAACCCTAATTACGATGCAATAAACGAGCCCGGGCTATCGGTCACCCAATCTACCCACCAATAATTAGCTAATAACCTAGCTCACCCTAATCGTCTTTCGAGTCACAAGATGAGGATGCAAGTTTTAATATCGTGATTTTAATTATTAATCAACTTGGTCAATTTCTCAACACAATATTCAACCCGAAAATCCTAAGATAACCGAATTAAATTAAATCCTAAGTCTAGGGGGAATTTCTTCGTCCCTAAACCGCTGAATTTATTGACTAATAACAATCAAAATATACCAACATGCAATATCAAGATCAATATCAAAGAAAGATTATGTAAATCACATCAAATAACCGAAATCATGTCAAATATGCATTACAATCATCTAGTTCATCAAAACCTAAGAAGTATGAAAAGTTTAGCCAAGAATCATAGTCATGAAAAAGAAACAAGTCTGAATCGATTAGCAAAACATGTTTATAATTTTGTAAAACACAAAGTCTAACAAAACCAAAAATAATAAATTGCAAACCCGAACTTGAAACTTGATCGTGGCTTGAGGCTCGAACCAATCCTTTCTTTTCTTTTTTCCTCTTGATCGCAGCTTGCTTGTTCGTCGAACTGTTCAGCCGTCTAACTTCCTCTTTTAAATAAAACTTGCGAACCCTTTAGTCTGTTTTCTGATGTGATCCCGCTCCCACCGTAGGTTTTTCTTTTTAATTGTAATCCACTTAACATTTCAATTGGCCCAATAGAACCCAACCAACTCACAAAAATAATCACACAAGTCTGACTTTGGTTCTCTTTTGCGGCCCAATACTTCTGATGATGTTTTCGAAATTATAATAAGCCAAATCCTCCACTATGTTTCGAAAATAATAAATAGCATGGAGTCCTTTTTTTTCCCTTCACGTAAATGCTGATGTATATTCTGCTGGGCTTTATTTTTTCCTTTTAAATTCAGTTAACTCCAAGGCTCAATAACCTACTCAAAACAATTGAATTGACCAAGAATTAATCCACTCACAATCATTATAACCAACTAAAGTTTGCAATTAAAAATATTAAATGAACATTTGTTTTTACTCATTTTAGCTCACTTTCTGTTATAATCACCAAACTCCAATCCCGAACCAACTACGAATGGATTTTAATAAAAAACAACCATAAAGTCACTCAAAAGTGTAGGAATAATGATATAAAATATGTATATTCTAGACCCTATCAAATATCCCCACACTTAACCTTTTGCTTGTCCCTAAGCAAAATCCTAAGCATCGTGTCCAACTTAAACACTTAACAATAAAGCAAGTCTCAAACAAATTATAATGCGAACTACGAAATCATCAAACACAACAGTTTCGCAAGGCTTACAACGTTCAAAAGGTTGACGAATCATAATATTTAAATGAAACGGGCCTACCTAATCAAGTTTTTCTTACCTTTAAGCAATCAATTATGCACTTGAGAGTAGGGTTAGCATGAATAGTTTGATAGTATAACGATAAGCAACGCGTAAAACGGAAAACAAGTGTTGGAGGGTCAGACAGCTGGTCGATCGGACGGTAGTCCGATTGGGCGGCTGACCGTTCGGCTTGACAGTCCGTTCAGACAGCTGTCCGGTCGGTCGGTAGGCCGATCGGATGGCTGTTCGAGTGGATTGTTTCTTCCCTTGAGAAGGATGTGTTTGTGTATGATGGTTTGACTTTTGAAGTTTTCGTGGTAGCATTTGAAAACATTGAAGTATCTTTACCTTTCAGGTCGGTCGATCGGACGGTTGTTTAATCGGCCGGCTAACCGATCGGTTAGGTACTTCAGCAAACAAGTTCTTAGCAGGGTGTCACCTGATCGGACGGCTGTTCGATCGGGTGGCACTCCTAGTGCATTGAACACGTTGAAAATCGACTAAGTGTTGAAGCATAGTATCTCATGATCCGAAGAGTAATGCAATCGGACGGTAGTGTTAGAGCATGTGAGATCGTTGGTACTTGTACTAGATTAGTTTAGTTGTAGTTTGTATGTCTTTTGAATGTTTAGGGGTTGTTTTGTAATTATCTAGAAGTAATATTCCTGACCTAGTGTAGTTAAGATTCCAGCAAATTTATAAATTTGCTGGTTAGTCAGGATGCTAGTATAAATACCCCAAGCATTGTAACACATTCAAGCTTTTGGCTCTTGGTGGAATCAAGTGTTGTTTACATTCTCATTGAGCTTTGATCTGATTTCCAAGGTTGTTTATTGTTATATCATTCTGTTTGGATTCAATACAACACTAGTTGTATTCCTCAATCCATTAGCTTCACCTTCATCTTCATTCTTGATATTTCTTGACTAGTCATAGTTCAAACACTTAATCAATAGGTGTTTTGGACTAAAACAACCTACCACTGTGATTCGGATACGTTTTGGGATCTACAATTTGGTATCAGAGCCTTTGTGCTCTTGGTTGTTGTGTTCTTGTTAAGATTTTTCATTGTTTTGAAGGTTTTTCAAAGTTTCAAGGTTTTTCAAATTTTTGGGCTTAAAATGGATTGATTTGGTGTGTTTAATTGATAGGTTGTTGTTAATACTTGGTTAAGGAGTCATTTTGGTCATTTTGGTGCATCAAAACATGGTTTTTGGGCTGTTTTTAAGTGATTAGAGGGTTTTAGTTCGTGATAAACCCTCTGGTTAGCGAAGATAACTTGAATACAGCGATGAGTTTTTGAATACAGCGAAGATAATTTTGAATACAGCGAATATATACTTTAAACGTAGCGAACATAGCGATATTGTCTGAATCGCTGAGTGTTCCGTCGCATAATCAGCAAATTAGCCGACTAACGTTCGAGCGAATTTGCTGATCATCAGCGAAACAGTATCATTTGACCCATTAGCGAATTTATCGAAGGCGACTTCGAGAACCGTGCTAGCGAATCACAGCGTTCCTATCACGGTTTCCGGCAATTATAACCTAACTTCGTTTGGTGTTTGATTTGTCAGCGAAGATAAATTGGTGTTCGTGCAGGATCCAACATCGTGTCAGCGAAGATAGCGAACAAGTTAGCGGAGATCATCAGTCAACTTCGTTCGCCGGCGAAATTAAAGATCTGTCAGCGAATTTAAGCCTGTTTCAGCACACGTTTGTCAAAAACAAAGAAAAATGTCGCTAAATCAACTAAGTCCAATCGCTCAAGCGGAACTTGAAACTGGAACCACAACTCGCCCACCAAAGTTGAAAGGAGCGGAAGATTTTAGCACTTGGAAAACTCGCATTCAGTCGTTCTTCGAGTACACGGATTACAATCTGTGGCTCTCCGTTACGGCCGGACCTCACGTTCCTACGGTAGTTAGAGGAGATTCGGTGGTTCCTAACAACGATGCTACCACCTTCACTGACGAAGACAAGGCCCTCATTCAACGTGATCGTCGTGCACACGCCGCTCTAACCATGGCTTTATCAACAAACGACTGCAACATGTTTGAAGAACACCGAACTGCTAATGCACTCTGGAATGCATTGATCGAGTACTATGAGGGAAATGAAGAACTGATCGAAAGCAAGAGAGATATGGTGCAAAAGCAATACGACATGTTTTGCGGAGTCCGTGGAGAGAGCCTGTCTGATCACATTAGCCGCTTCCTAAACATGATGACCAAAATGAAGAAAGCTGGAAATCCTGTAACCAATCGTGCTGCAATAAAGAAATTGCTTGACTCGCTCCCCAAGGAATGGAGCCTGCAGTGTATGATGATCAAGAAGGAATTCCTCAACAATCCTAATCCTGTTACTCTGTCAGATCTGATCAACACTCTAAGGGCATTTGAAATGGACGTAAACAAGAGAGAGATGAACACTGCTGGATATCAACCTAAAGCAACTCAACCTTCAGCAGGACTGAAGAATGTAGCGTTTCTCACTTCAGGGGGCATTACTCCACAAGCTTCTGATCTAATTTATGCAAATGCTTCCGCAAGCGCATCTAAAGCCCCACAAATTGTTGAGAAAACGATCACTGTCGATACTCAAGCACTGAAAGTTTCAACCGAGAATGTGGCAATCTTCAACACTTTCCTAAGCAGCTATGAAGCCCTAATGTCTGGGGAATTGAGGAAGGAGATGTTTACTGCCGAAGACATGTATCAGGTTGATCCAGATGATATGGAAGAAATGGATCTGAAATGGCAAATGGCCATGATCACTCTGAGATTGAAGAAGTTTCAAGACAAGACAGGCAAGCGATTAGGTCTTGGAAAAGCTGGTTTTGATAAGTCTAAGCTGAGGTGCTACAACTGTAAGAATCTTGGACACTTCAAGCGTGACTGTCCGATGTTGAAAGAGGGAAACAGTGAAGCTACTCCTGCTGCTAAACAGATCACTGCCGAAGAGAACAAAAGCAACGCTTCTCCCAGCACGCCAAAGGCTTTGGTTGTTGAAGACTATGACTGGAGGAAGAGATCACTGAAGCTAAGGAACAAGTCAACAAAGCACTGATGGCCAAAATCTCTAGTGAATCATCTGCAAAGCACTTTGAGAAGCAGACAACGGGAATCCCAACTGGAAACAATGATGCTGACCAGGGATTGAAAGGTATTCTGCCTTCAGTGGAGTCTGGTGATAAAGCTGAAAAAGATGCTGAGAAAGGAAAGGATAAAGTTCAAGCTACAGCCATGAAAGCAGATGCATCAAAAGAGAAGGCTGACAAAGACTTGGTAAATAGTATTCCACTTAGTTTCAAGGAGAAGTTATGCTCCGAAGCATGCGTTGATGTCGTGGCACATTATAAATTCCTAAATCTGGAGTTTGAAAGGCAAAAGGACAAAGCTTTAAAAATTAATAATGAGCTTAAACAAAATGAGGCTGCATATCAGAGAAAGTTGAACTCAACTTTGGCTGAAATGCAAACTCTTAAAGAATTTGTGTTTAGAAAAGATTTTATCATAAATGATCTTACTGAAAGGTTAGAAAAAGCGTTAAATGAAAAGAACAAACTCCAGATTATAATAGATAAATGGAATGTCAGTCAAAAGGCCTTTACTAACATCAAAAATTGCCAACGACCAACGTTTGTGAAAGACGGGATTGGTTATAAGGATAGGCACGGAAATGAAAGAAAACTTTTCTTTCCACCTCACAGCAAAAACTACGTGCCTATGCCTACTCCTCATCCCGAAAATGATCTCATAAATGAAAAGGCCTCAGTTGAACAAAATGAATTTTATGAAAATGAGACAACTGCTAACTGTTCTAAAAGCAATGCAGATTCCATTGAGTGTAAAGAAGATGTGTGCGATGATGATGGAGACTGCGGAGGGTCAAAAATAGGAATTGGTTATTCAGGCGACAGTTATTCCACCGTTAACTGGTTCGTCTGGAATTGTTCTAAAAACAATGTTAAGGATGAATGTAATAGTTTAAGTAGGATGGATGACTGTAATGGCCAAGTGCCTAAAACTAAATCTGTGGATGACTGTAAGGGCCATGTGCCTACATTTGAGACCCGTGATCATGAACCTTATGTGTCTGAATGTCATGGTTTGAATTATGCGTGTCATGATGATAATGTTGCTTGTGAATCTCCTGTATTTGTGCCAGAATTAAAAAGGAATAGCTTTGGAAAATTCCTTACAAAGGAAATTCCCGAATTTATTCCTTCCAGAACAGGTATGACAGAATCAGAAAAGAAAGCTACTGAAGATCAAGATAATGTAGAAACAAGCGCCATTATCACAGAAGACGAACATACATCAGTAAGTTCGCATTCAGAAATCTCAACTGAAGATCAAGCAACTAGTGATGAAAGCTTCGAATGTTCAAGTTGTGAAGCAAGTGAAGAACAAAATTCAAGCAAGGACAACACGTCTGAAAGCTCACTCGATTCAGACAGTGATGAAGAATTTCCCGAAGATGAAAGCAGAGTGGACAAGAAAATGAAGAAAGCAAAAAGTTCAAGATTCTCATCACATACATCATCTTCTCACACCAAAAGACCCAGACATAAAAGATGTTTTCGCTGTGGTCATTTAGGACATACAGCGAAACATTGTAAAACCAAAAAGTTTCCTAAACCAGAACATGATTTTATTACAAACGTCATGCAGCAACTAAATTATCTTAAGAAATCTGTTAAAAATCTGGTTGATTCAACTGCGTATCTTTGGAAACAAAAAGAGGTCAAAGTGGGTCAAAACCACGATAGATTTGAAATGAAACAGATTTGGGTTCCTAAATCAAACTAATCTGTATATTTGTATATTTGTATATATCAGAATAAGCTCCAGAAATGGCTTCGAATGCTCATGGAATACATCTGGCACGTCGACAGCGGATGCTCAAGACACATGACGGGGTTAAAAGAACTGTTGAAGAACTTCCGCTTTATTGATGGCGACTTCGTGTCCTTTGCCGGAGACGAAAAGGGAGGGAAGATTGTTGGAGTAGGCGATGTAGTATCCGAAGCTCTCACGCTGGAAAATGTCAACTATGTTCCGGAGTTATGCTACAATCTCATGAGCGTCTCTCAAGTGTGTGATAAAGGAATCTCAGTGCTGTTCAATGACATGGAATGCCTGTTCCTGAAGCCGGGTTATGTTGTTCCTGCAGAAATGATCATGCTTACTGCTCCAAGACAGAACAACACATATGTGCTCAACATGAAGAATGCCAAGACTAATGACAATCTAACATGCCTTATCTCTAAAGCTTCAGAATCGGAGTCACTGCTTTGGCATAGACGACTGGGCCATGTCAATTTCAAAAATATGAATAAACTATCTAAGTTAAACTTAGTTAGAGGTCTTCCGATTAAAGAATTTCCATTTTCTGAAAAATGTATTGCATGCGCCCAGGGAAAACAGCATAAGAAACCTCACAAGACCAAAGCAGTGAACACGATTTCTGCACCCCTTCAGTTACTGCACATGGATCTTTTTGGTCCTATCAGTGTTAAAAGTCTTGCTAAAAGCTCTTATTGTTTGGTTGTAACAGATGATTTCTCTCGTTTTTCGTGGGTATATTTTCTTGAAGCAAAGAGCGAGACTGCTGAAGTATTGAAGGCATTCATTCCCTTGATAGAGAACGTAACCAAACGGAAAGTGAAGTCCAAAAGAAGCGACAACGGGTCTGAATTCAAAAATCAGACCTTCATATCATTTTGCGTAGAAAAAGGAATTCATCTTCAATACAGTGCAGCCAGAACTCCTCAGCAAAATGGAGTCGCTGAGCGTAAGAACAGGACGCTGATCGAAGCTGCAAGAACAATGCTGGTGGACTCCAAGCTTCCAATCATCTTCTGGGCTGAAGCAGTTAACACAGCATGCTACGTTCTGAACAGGGTACTCATCGTGAAACCGCATGGAAAGACAGCATACGAGCTTCTCTTCAAAAGAAAACCCCTTATAGATTTCTTCAGGCCATTCGGATGTTCGTGCACTCTGTTGAACACTCAAGACAATCTCGTAAAATTTGAGGCAGTAGGTGATATCTGCTACTTTATGGGGTATTCATCAACTCAAAAGGCTTATCGTGTTTACAACAAACGAACAAAGATGGTGATCGAATCGTATTATGTGGATTTTCAAGAAGGAAATTACACCAACACTGGAAGCACTCCTGACTGGTTCTATGATGTGAGTGTGATCTTCAATAACTTTGAAATTCCGGAAACTGCGTCTGACCCTGAGCCAGTCGAAGACGTTCAAGTTGAACCTTTGTTTGACTCGTCCGACATTGGTTTCACTCCTTTCACCACTCGATTATCTCCATCATCTGCTGATCCGATTATGGCTGTAAATGAATCAAATGGTCACACTTCGCCTGAGAACACCCAAGAAAATGGTGCTTCTTCTTCACAGGCAAATGTGAATGAGCCAACTCAAGACGATGATCCACCAATAATTTATGTCGACGAACATTTCACCAACCTTCCGCAGCAAATCGAATCTCTGACAAATGCAGGTTACAAGACAAATAAAAATCATCCTCTTGAAAATGTCATTGGCGCAGTAGAAGAAGGAGTACGTACTCGAGGGCAGTCAGCTAGCATCAACAAAGGTCTCTTCGCAGCCTTTCTTTCACAATCAGTTCCACGTGACATCGAAGACGCTATTCAAGACTCCAGCTGGGTTCAAGCGATGCAAGAAGAATTGTCTCAATTCAGGAAACTCAAAGTGTGGGAACTCGTAGATCTACCTGAAGGAAAGTTTCCTATCGGTACAAAATGGGTCTTTCGAAACAAGATGGATGATCGTGGGGTGGTTATCAAGAACAAGGCTCGATTGGTGGTGCAGGGTTTTCGACAAGAAGAAGGGATCGACTACGAAGAGGTTTTTGCTCCAGTCGCTCGATTGGAGGCGATCAGAATATTCCTGGCGTATGCTTCCTACAGAAACTTCAAGGTCTTCCAAATGGATGTCAAAAGTGCGTTTTTGTACGGGAAAGTTAAGGAGGAAGTTTACGTGTGTCAGCCTCCTGGATTTGAGGATCCTCATTTTCCAGGGCGCTATTTTAAGCTGGATAAAGCACTGTACGGTCTACATCAAGCCCCACACGCCTGGTATGAAACTCTGTCCACATACCTTCTGGATTGTGGTTATTCCAGAGGAACGATTGACATGACACTCTTCACCAAGAAGGTAGGGGAAGATGTTATGCTAGTCCAAATCTATGTGGACGATATCATATTCGGGTCAACAAACGAGGACTTGTGCAGGGAATTTGAATCTATCATGAAGGCAAAATTCGAAATGAGCATGATGGGAGAACTGAACTTCTTTCTGGGTTTAGAAGTGAAGCAAAGGGAGGATGGAATTCTGATTCATCAAGCTAAATATATTCGGGACATTCTCTCGAAATATAACATGAATGACTGCAAAGTGGCAAGCACGCCATTCGCCACCCAAACAGAGCTCACTTTAGATCCTCAGGGAAAGTCGGTGAACAAATCTTTCTATCGCTCAATGATCGGATCTTTGATGTATCTGACAGCAAGCAGACCTGATATCATGTGGGCCGTTTGTCTTTGCGCTCGTTTCCAGACAAATCCAAAGGAATCCCATGAGATTGCCGTAAAGCGCATCTTCCGCTATCTGAAAGGAACACGAAAACTAGGGCTTTGGTATCCTAAAGATAGTAATTTTGACTTAATTGCTTATTCTGACAGCGATCATGCAGGTTGCAAAGTGGATCGTAGGTCGGTTTCAGGAGGATGCCAATTTTTGGGAAATCGGCTGATTTCATGGCAAAGCAAGAAGCAAACAACAGTGTCCACGTCGACAGCTCAAGCGGAATACACTGCGGCATACAGTTGCTGTTCACAAGTTCTCTGGATACAGAATCAGTTGCTGGATTACGGAATCAACATCATGAAGACTCCGATATTCATCGACAATGAGGCTTGTCTGGGAATTGTGAAGAATCCCGTACACCACTCCAGAACCAAGCACATCGAAATCCGCATTCATGCAATTCGAGACGCTTACGAAAAGGGTTACATTCAAGTGGTGCCAGTGGATACGACACAGCAACGTGCCGACATCTTTACGAAAGCTTTTGACAAAACCCGTTTTAACCAGTTGGTAACCTGGTTAGAAATGGTCAATTTCCTTGATTGGAAATGAATCTTGTGTTGATTAAAAAAAAAAAAAAAAAACTTTTTAATTAAATATTAATAAAATACTAACGTTTTTGCTTGTTGAAAATAAAACGGATATTGAAAGACGTCGCCTACCAAAAAGATTTTCTGTTTAAAATTTTATTTTCGGGCAAATGGACTTACGAAAATGAAAATTTTAGGGGGGATATTCAGAAAATCCTTGAAACAGGATGCTTATGTCAGACGACGCTTATGTCAGACTCCTGTTAGAGGAAGTGATAGAAAATTGCTAACACTTTGTCATTTCTTTGAACAAGAATACAATATACAATCAGGGTACCAAGCAACGATGTGTCGGTAGATTCAGCAACACCGACGAGTAAACTGCTGGTAGGAAGCCGAACATAATGTCTACACAAGAATTCTGGCTTTTCTCAGGCATTACGCTCCTCAGTGGGTAACACGTTGCGGCATATGGCTTAATGGTCTTGAATCTTGCGTTGACGGATTGCCAAAGTCTGAGATTTCGGGTCTTTATATTGGTATGTCATTCGGAGGATATCATAGTTGCTCTTCTGCTGTACGGTGGTACTGACCTAGACGCGATGCTATGATATTCTCTTATCAATAAGTGCCTTAAAAAAAAAAAAGGCCAAACCCTGTATAATAAGCGCCATTATTGGCCAAAATCCATAATAAGTGCCATCTTTGGCCAAATTCTCTGATAGATCAGTAGGCAACTCTGCTGTACGGTAGTACTGACCTGTTCGCCGAACCATCTATCTTAACCCTCGATAGTTCCTGGAATCTCTGTTGTGCGAAAGTACAGACCTGATCTCCGTTCTATCGTTGAAGAGAATGAATCCAATATACTCACCCGTTATGAGGAATCTTTGTGCATACCTTGATCGCGGGGGTATGTCATGATGTGGGACTCACGAGGGCGTAATGATTCTATTTTCAATAGCTTGTGTGGGGGCCATCGAAGACTTGTCAAAATTACCAAAAACATGATAAAATACGCTCTCCGAAGGTACGTTGAAAGAAGGATGCATGGATTTAAGCGGACAAACATACTGACAGTTTTTCTTGTGCCCTGGTTAGTAATATAATAGTAATAATATATAAAGAATGTGGCAAGTGTTGGCAGTATGATCCTCTGCAGGTAAGTTCGGTAAGTGTCGGACATATCAGGAAATTCTAAGTTAAATGAATCCTCGCAGAGCAAGACATTTGAAGTTCGGAGTCAAAATGGCCCAAATTTTAGCATCACTGTAAATATTCCAAAATAAACAAGTTTTCAAACATAAACGGGCACGTTTTTCGAGATCGTTTGAAATCTTCAAGCAAGAACCAAACTTTTTGAAAATATAAACAAGCTGGCGAAATTAAGATACCAGCGAACATATAAGTTCGCTGGTTACTTTATTAACCGTACATATATAATTTTTATTCCAACAGTTATTTTTCAAATTTTTACTTCATCTTCCCTTTCATCACCGGTGTTAACTCACTCTCGTTTTTTTTCCGATAACTGGTTTCTCAAAACATCAACACAAGATTTATTTGCATTCAAAGAATATCAGGTATGATTGTCGGTTATCTTTATAGTTCATTGATTCGATAAGTATCTGTTTTAAATCTCTGTTCTTCGTATATATCATTTTGTTGAGAATGTTTGAAGTTCTTGGGTTATCTATTGGGGATGGGAATTTGTATCAGTTATTGAATTTGCATCAGAAGGTGTTAATCATGTTCCTGTTCGCATCAGTTGTTGTTTTAAGTCGAGTCGGTTTTGTGTAGATTAAAAGGGATTTAAGAGGAATCGATTGATCATGAACAGGTTAGGGGTTTTTGAAAAGGGTTTTATAAGAACATCTTGAACACAGCGATGAATACAGCGATGATAGCGAATTTAAGGAAACCCAAAAGTCTCGAACGCGAGTTCGAGCAATCAGCGAGCGATTTAATTCGCTCGGATAGTGATCAAAATCGCTATCTTCGCTGATCAACCATTTTCGGTAATGAAACGCTGTCTTCGCTATGTTCAATAGCGAAGATTCACTTGAAATCACGACTGATCCACCAGCGAACATAGCGAATTTGTCGTTAGTTATCAAGATCAGAAGTGTTGGCGAAGTCAGCGAAGACCGCAAGTCTTGAACGCGAGTTCAAGCACCGAGCCACATACTCTATTTCGCTCGGTTGGCGAGATAGATCGTGATCTTCGCTGACAAATCAGTTCCGTGTCAGAACCATGTTTTCATTATCTTCGCTAGCGGATTTATCTTATCTATCCGGTAATCTGTGTCTTTGGCCAACATTAGCGAAGAAAGCAACTGATCTGGCAGCGAAGTTGTTGTATATATTCAAATTTTCTTTAATTGATTTCTTTTCATGGTTAAATTGTATATATCTTATGTAAATTCTAGTCTCGTACATAGTTTATCTGGTATCCACACACTCTAACTTGCTTCGTTTTCTGTGCAGAATGGTGAAAGTGCTCGAATGGGATAAAACCCTCAAGCATAACCAGAGTATAAATCTTAATCTAGTTCCAACCAACTTCGAGGACGTATCTAGATGGGTTCACGATAGCAGAATCAGTTATGCAGTGGAAACTTCCGTTCCTGTCTACCCTCTTCATATTCGAGAATTCTGGGAGAACGTAAAGCTGGAATCAATTAACAACAAACCGGGAATCTCTTCAACAGTACGCAATAAAAGAGTTGAAGTGACAGAGGAAAGGGTACGAAAAGTTCTGAAGCTCAAAGACAACAGTGATGAACCACAAAGCATGAGTCAAGACGATATTCTTGACGGTTTCAAAGGAATGGGATACGCAGGGGATTTTAGAAATAAGAAGGAGATTAAAAGGGGCGGTCTAACTCAGGATTGGAGGTTTATTGTTTATGTAATTTTGACAAGTCTAGCGCATCGAAAAGGCGGGTTTGATGGCTTAAATTTGGAATGGTCTGCAGCTATGCTGAGCCTATGCACAAATCAAAAATTCAATCTCTCTGGATTAATTTTCAATTATATGAGAGAAAATGCAAATGGAGCGACTTGGGCGATGTATCCGAGATTCATTCAGATGCTCATAAATGATCAGCACAAAGACCTCCCCAATGACGGAAACACCTACAAATTCCACGTGCCCACAAGTAGACAATATACTGAAATCAAAACCAACGAATGGGTTTTGTTGCACGACTGGATGTACAGAGCTGAAAGATTACCCATCGTGAAAGCTGCATATCAGAGGTACAAAGAAGGGGTCAAAGCTAAACAACAGAAAGCAGCACAAGCACAGGCCGAAGCAGCCGCCAAAGAAGGAAGTAGCAAAGAAAAACGAAAGGGCAAGCAACCTGCAGATGAAGAACCTCCTAAGAAGAAAAAGACAACAGGAGGTTCTGAACGTTTGATGAGTTCTGCAATCAGGGCGGCACAAACTGAAGAGCAACGCAAAAATATTCAAGATCTGAAAGCCATTCATGTAATTCAGGAGAAAGAGAAACGAGAAAAGAGCCTGAAACGTAAAGAAATATCTTCTTCGGAGATGCCCGAAGTAGTTCCTGAAGAAGTTCAAGACCTAAATGACTTCGTTGATCAAATTCTTGTTGATCCTGATGAGGCACAAGCACGCGAAGGTACTTCAAAGGTTTCCCCAGTCAAACCCACCAGAATCTCAAAACCACCCGTTGTTCCACAAAGGCTACGACCATTTCAAGACTTGTTCGATCGATTGATAAAGGACACCGGGCCTTCCGTGGCGAAAGAAATTTGTTTGTTAAAGAATCAAGTCAATGATACAAACATCCTGAGAGAGAAACTTAAGGATCAGAGAAAGAAGAACAAGGAAATGACGGCATACATGGCCAAGCAAGCCAAGTTTGTCAGATTTCAGCAAGCCAGTTTGGAGAAGCTCTACAGGATGATGCGGGGAATATGTGAAAAAGCGAACATTGAGCCGATGTTTACATTTGATGAAATCTTCGATTTTGAAGCTTTCATTCAAGAAGAAACGGCTCGCAAAGAAAAGGAAGCCGAAGCAAAGAGAAAGAGATTAGAGTCGGTTGAAAAGGCATTGGAGGGAAACGAAAGCGAAGAAGAGGAAGCAGATCGAGAAGTCATGCCACCAACCTTTGTTGAGTGGGGGCTAGAAGACGAGGTCTTATATGAGCAAGAAGACGGCAAGACATTTGCTCCTGAACATCCCGAGTGGTTCAGAAAAGAACGAGAAAAGCTCCCTGATCTTCATCAAGTGATAAAGGTCGTTAAATCTGAGGAAACTGAGAAAATAATTAGCTGGATGTATGATAACCTCAGGGGCATGTTTGTAGTAAAGAGACGAGGTGGTGTGATACAATATTTCGCAACAGGATTTGATCTTTTCTCGCTCCCAAGGTGGGATTTAAGAGAGCTTGGGCGTATAAATTTGCTCAATCATGGTGACAGAGGCATCGGAAGAGACTTTGAACGTCTAATTACAAGTGAATGCGACAAGAACTTCCCGAATCATGCCCCACAGCGCCCAAGACGCCGAGTGTCCAAAACTTCTTTCGATCCAGTAACAGGCAAGGGAAAGGTGACGTGGGTTATTAACCCTGCTAAAGTAGTCACCAGAGTCAAGCTTCCGGAAGAAATCCCTGTGGCACTTAAGGATTTCAAGAAATGGTTCTACGATAGTCAAACCGGTGAAGCTGTAATAAGGTCGAACGACAATGTTGATATTCGAATACTGGACCCTATGGACGTGTTTCAGTTCGGGCTGTCTGATCTCACCATGCTGAATGCGAGTTGTATCAATGTCGGAGCTGGAAATGCAAATCTTGAAGAGGCAGCACTGTTTCAGCGAGCAGTGGAGCGTGCCTGGAGATTAAAAAGGGACATGCTCGACATGGTAGACAAAATAGAGAAACGAAAAGAGAAAGAGCAGAAAAAGAAAGAAAGTCGAAGGAAAAAGAAACACGAGAAAACCATGGAAGGAAGCTCTGCCTCAACTGCAGTTCAAACCACCACCGACTCTCAAGCCACACCAACACCTCCGGCCTCATCCACATATGAGGCCGCTAAGGAGGACCCAAAATCAAGTGAAGCCAACGTTAATCAGGAACCTCCGGTAGCACCAACGGAGACTGTCGCACCACCAGAAAGGATCGTTATGCAAGAAAATCCAATCGAGCCAGAAAAGCAAACTACGGAAGATCCAGTGGTTACAACAGAAGATCCAGTGGTCACCACTGAAGAATGAGAAGACAAGCACGCAACGATCTAGGGGGGATATTGTTAGAGCATGTGAGATCGTTGGTACTTGTACTGGATTAGTTTAGTTGTAGTTTGTATGTCTTTTGAATGTTTAGGGGTTGTTTTGTAATTATCTAGAAGTAATATTCCTGACCTAGTGTAGTTAAGATTCCAGCAAATTTATAAATTTGCTGGTTAGTCAGGATGCTAGTATAAATACCCCAAGCATTGTAACACATTCAAGCTTTTGGCTCTTGGTGGAATCAAGTGTTGTTTACATTCTCATTGAGCTTTGATCTGATTTCCAAGGTTGTTTATTGTTATATCATTCTGTTTGGATTCAATACAACACTAGTTGTATTCCTCAATCCATTAGCTTCACCTTCATCTTCATTCTTGATATTTCTTGACTAGTCATAGTTCAAACACTTAATCAATAGGTGTTTTGGACTAAAACAACCTACCACTGTGATCCGGATACGTTTTGGGATCTACAGGTAGTCTGATCGAACAGCAGTTCGTTCAATACTAGACTTCAATGAATTGTTCAAGTGTGGGACCATGTGCTAGCCGATTGGCTGGCCTGGTCGATCGGCTGACTGTCCGATCGGCTGGCCTGGTCGATCGGCTGACTGTCCGATCGGCTGGCTGTCCGTTCGGACAGCAGTCCGATCGGTCAGCATCCTGACCTGAGCAGCCTGTTCGTCTAACACTTGGCTGTTCTGATTGTTTGTCGTTATATCGAGGTGTTTTGACCACAAGTTGAACCATAGAACCCTCGTTCTTACTTGTTCCTCCTTATCGGACAGGAATCACCCAAATCCGGCCAGTGAACTGTTCGGAACAGAGTTTAACGTTCAACCCGAAATCGATGATCCTCGTGGATAGAATCCAGATCTTGAGTCATGCAACCACCGGAATGATTTGCAAGTCGGCACAAGTTCGATTTCTACCAGTTTTGAAGGCATTGAGTGTAAAAGAGTTGAAAGAAAGTTGGAAAACCATCTTTCAATCCTTTTCACCATGTAAATGTTTAGATCTATGAAAGATCCCTGTTTGTTTATGTGGAAATCGGCTAGATCCAAGTTATTCTTGATGGATTGAAACCAAACATGAAGTTCTTCAAGAACACCATGATGACATCACCCTAGAACACTTGATTCTTGATGATTTCATGGTTAGAAATCAAGATTTGAAAGATAAAAAGGTGTAGGAGTGTGTGTAGATCAAGAAAGTACAAGATTTAGGATGAAATCTTACCGGAATCGAGAGGAATCTAAGAAAAGAGGGGAGCATGAGCTGGTCGGTCAGAGGTTTCCAAAAGTAGAAAGTTTGAGAGTGACAAGGGGTATTTATAGGATGACAAAAGGGGAAAGTGCTGGCCGATCGGTCAGGCAGCATGATCGGACAGCCTGTCCGATCGGACAGCAGTCCGATCGGCTGGCTGTTCGATCGGCCGGTAGCCTGATCGTTCAGCTGCACGATTCGAGTATTCGATGCGACGATTTTTGATATTTCGATCTCGATTGCGATTGATGAGAATACGATAGAGTTTCCTATTCAAATTACTTTTAATCCCAACCACTATATCTAACATACAATCATCTATATCTCGCGCTATCTCTTCTCCACCAATTATCATGATTCGATTTCGATTGAGTTTCGATTTCGAGTCGGTTTCGATTGATTATCACACACAACATAAAGTAGACACGCACAAGTAACACATAAGGCACACACACACGTATATTAATACCAAAATTCGCGTAATTCGAGTCTCGAGTTCGATGATGATTAGATTAGCTCGATTATTGATTAATTGACTTTATCGCATTATTACTTCCTAACACAAAATAGACTACTTACCGTCAAAGAAGTCAATCTTGACTTTGACTTTGACTTTCGAAAACACGGGGTGTTACAGCCTCCCCTTGTTTAGGTAATTTCGTCCCGAAATTAGGCTGAAAGCTGCACAACACCGTGAATCACCTTTTGCTACCTTCTTTATCTAAACTTTCATTTAAACAACTGCGGGTACTTCACCTTCATGCCGCTTTCGAGTTCCCAAGTGAACTCTGCGCCTCGTTTTCCTTCCCATCGGACTTTCACGATAGGAATGCGCGAGCGTCTGAGTTGCTTGGTTTGGCGATCCATGATTTCGACAGGCTTCTCCATGAAGTGTAGCGTTTCATTTATTTGAAGGTCGTCGAGAGGTACAATTAGATCATGCTCAGCCAGGCATTTTCTGAGGTTTGACACATGGAAAGTCGCGTGGACGTTACTAAGTTCCTCCGGTAGTTCGAGTCTGTAGACGACTTTTCCGATCCTTTCCAGAACCTTAAAAGGTCCAACATATCGAGGCACTAGTTTCCCTTTCTTGCCGAATCTGACCACACCCTTCCAAGGTGATACCTTTAGGAGTACGTAGTCGCCAACATTAAATTCTAGGGGCTTGCGTCTTCTATCGGCGTAACTTTTATGTCTACTTCGAGCTTTCAACAAGTTGTCTCGAATTTGGAGGACTTTGTCAGTCGTCTCTTGCAATAGCTCAGGATCGGTTAATTGCGAGTGACCGATCTCGTGCCACACAATAGGCGATCGACATCTTCTTCCATATAAGGCCTCGAATGGTGCCATCTGGATGCTGGTATGATAACTGTTATTGTACGAGAATTCGACTAGCGGCAGATATTTGTTCCAATTACTGCCGAAGTCTATGACACACACACGGAGAATGTCTTCAAGAGTACAGATCGTTCTTTCAGTCTGTCCGTCGGTTTGAGGATGGAATGCGGTACTTAAGTTAAGTGACGTACCAAGAGCTGCTTGAAACGTTTCCCACAATCGCGAGGTAAACCGTGCATCACGGTCAGAAATAATGTCACGAGGCGTACCATGATTACAAATGATCTCGTCGGTGTAGATTCGGGCTAATCGTTCTACCTTGTAGTATCCCGTATTGGCAAAAAATGGGCTGATTTGGTCAAACGATCAACGACAACCCAAATGCTGTCGTGACCTGATGACGTGGGCGGAAGCTTTGTTATGAAATCCATAGCTGTACTCTCCCATTTCCATATAGAAATTGGCGGTTGTTCAAGTAAGCCAGATGGTCTTTGATGTTCAGCCTTGACCCTTGCACAAGTCAGGCATCTTCCGACGTAGAGAGCGATATCCCTTTTCATGCCCGACCACCAGTACTGGTAGCGAAGATCCTGGTACATTTTATCGGCACCGGGATGAATAGAATACCGAGATTTGTGGGCTTCATCCATTAAAATCTTTCGCAATTCGGTCCGCTTAGGGATCCAAATTCGGTCCAGAAAATAGAAGATCCCATTCGATTTGCTTACAAGCTGAGCTCCATCGTGATAATTCTCTCTTTCTTCAAGGTGCGTTCATTAAAGCAAGCATGTTGGGCTTCGCGGATGAGGGTTTCGAGACCGTGCTGGGCTTGGGTATTACGAATGCTAAGCAAATAACTCCGTCTGCTGAGCGCGTCGGCAACGACATTTGCCTTGCCTGGGTGATAACGAATCTCACAGTCGTAATCGTTGAGGAGTTCTACCCATCGGCGTTGACGCATATTGAGTTCTTTCTGATCAAAGATGTGTTGTAAACTCCTGTGATCGGTGAAGATCGTACACTTGGTACCATACAGGTAGTGTCGCAAAATCTTTAATGCAAAAACAACCGCGCCTAGCTCGAGATCATGGGTTGTATAGTTCTTCTCGTGGATTTTGAGCTGTCGAGAAGCGTAAGCTATAACCTTGTCCCGTTGCATCAGAACACAACCAAGACCAAGGTTGGAAGCATCAAAATAGACAATGAAACCGTCGTTCCCATTGGGCAACGTGAGAACAGGAGCATTGCAAAGCTTATGCTTGAGGGTCTGGAAAGTAGACTCTTGTTCAGTTCCCCAAACAAATGACCTGTCTTTATGAGTAAGAGCGGTAAGCGGCACAGTGATCTTTGAGAATCCTTCGATAAATCGTCGATAATAGCCTGCTAATCCGAGAAAAGAACGAACTTCAGACGGGTTTTTTGGCGTAATCTAGCTCTTAACTGCTTCAATCTTCGCAGGATCGACATGGGTACCTTGACTATTCACGATGTGACCCAGAAACTGGACCTCTTCTAACCAGAATTCGCACTTGGAGAACTTGGCATAGAGTTGGTTCCCCTGGAGTAACTCGAGAACCAAACGTAGATGTTGCGCGTATTCGGCTTTCGATTTGGAATAGATCAAGACATCGTCGATGAACACGATGACGAAACGGTCAAGATATGGCTTACATACGCGATTCATCAGATCCATGAAAACCGCGGGTGCGTTGGTTAAACAAAAAGGCATAACAACGAACTCATAGTGGCCGTAACGAGTGCGAAAAAGCGGTTTTGGGTATATCTTATTCCTGAATGCGTAATTGATGATAGCCTGAGCGTAGATCGATCTTTGAGAAACACGTAGCACCTTGCAGCTGGTCAAATAAATCGTCGATGCGAGGTAGGGGGTAACGGTTCTTGATGGTTAACTTATTCAATTCCCGGTAGTCGATACACATCCTGAACGACCCATCCTTCTTTTTGACGAAAAGGACTGGTGCGCCCCAAGGAGAGGTGCTCGGGCGAATAAAACCTTTTTCAAGTAATTCCTGGAGTTGGTTCGAGAGTTCCCGCATTTCGGATAGCGCAAGTCGATAAGGGGCTTTGGCTACGAGGTTAGCTCCAGGAATGAGGTCGATACGGAAGTCGATATCACGACTTGGCGGTTCCAGGAAGATCATCAGGGAACACCTGAGGAAATTCACGGACCACGGGAACGTCTTTGACTTCTGTCTTCCTTTTCTTTTCCTCCTCTGCTACTACAATGTTGGCCAAGAAAGCTCTGTATTCCTTGCGGAGATACTTGCTAGCTTGGACACACGTCATGAGCTTGAGACCTTTCGAAGTAGTTTCGCCATAGACACACAGTAGATCACATTCGTAAGGGAGAATCGAATCATCTTGTCGAAGCACACAACTTCAGCATGGTTTTCACGAAGAAAGTCCATGCCTACTATGACGTCAAAACTTCCGAGCTGCATCGGAATGAGGTCGATTGGGAAGATGTGATTGTTGAGCTCGAGGGTACAATCACGAAGAACAGAATTAACAGCGACAGTTCTTCCAGTAGCGACTTCAACTTCGAATGACGAGGGGAGATAAGAGCGTTTACGACTAAGGAGCTTCTCGAATTCAAACGACACAAAGCAGTTATCGGCTCCAGTATTAAACAAACACGATGCATAAATACCATTCACAAGGAACGTACCATTAACCACATTGTTGTCAGCCTGGGCTTGACGAGCATTGATGTTGAAGGTTCTGGCGCGTGCTGCTTGTTGCTGCTGCTGAGGCTGCTGCTGGGGCTCTTGCTTCACAACCCTGTTCGGGCACATGTTTGCAAAGTGGTTAGGATCACCACATGCAAAACAGACTCGAGCATTGATCGCGGGTGCCTGAGCTGCTTGTTGGCCTTGCGGGGCTGGGGGTAGAGCTTGATGAGTAGTGGTAGGAGCTGCGGTGTTACGGGGACCATAGCGACAGTTGGCAGTGAAATGACCGTATAAGTTGCAATGAGCGCAGAAACGACAGGCAAGATCCACCGGATGATGATATGAGCAGGTCGGGCAGAGCGGGTGGGGACCTGTGTAAGCACGCTTCGCTGCTGTGCTTAAGTAACTAGTGCTGGTCGATGATGAGACTGCTGCTGAGCCGGTACGACTTGCAGAGGAGCAGCAGTGGTAGTGACAGCACAGTTCTTGTTGCTGGAGCTGTTGTTGTTGTGCTTCTTCTTGCGGCGTGATGATTTGGATGGTTGAGCAGTGGCGGTTTCGGCGGTCGATGCAGTGGTGGCTTGATGCAGAGACTTGGAGGGCTTATCCCAGAAACCAGCTTTTACCCGCTTGTTGTTGATCTCGGCGGCAAGCAAGTAAGTCTCTTCAATTGATGAGGTCTTCGCGGCATGAACAAAATCGGCAACACAATCGGGTAGAGCTCGAATGTACTTCTTGATGGCCATGTCTGATGTCTTGACTTGATCGGGATAGATGATGCTGAGCTGTTTAAAGCGGGCAGTTAGGGCAGCGTTGTCTCCATCCTTCTGCTTAATGGTCCAAAACTCGTCCTTCAGCTTTTGGCGTTCATGGGGAGGGCAGAATTCGTCCATCATAATGGCTTTCAGCTCTTTCCAAGTCAGCTCATAAGCTGCATCGTTCCCGAGTTTGTTTCGTTCGGCTGTCCACCAGTCTAGAGCTCGGGACTGGAAGATGCCGGTTGCGTTTAGGGTACGGAGATTTTCTGGACAACCGCTTTGGCGCAGAGTGACTTCGACGGAATCAAACCATTGAAACATAGCTGTTGGGCTATCTTCTCCGGTGAATTCCTTTGGTCCGCATGCCTTGAACTGTTTAAAGCTGAAAACAGTTTTGGCAGCATCTTTGGGAGCTTCAGTTCTCGACTCCTCAGATGATTTACTAACGTTTTCATAGACATCGCTCACAGCCTTAGCTACTTGTTTGGCGATGATAGCAGCAAGACGTATGTCTCTCTTTTCTTGGCGAGTAAGTGGGGTTCGTTGTCCGGACGACGACATGGTCTGCAACAGACATCATCGTAGGTCTCAGACACATCAAAATCGAATCTCACCTCACACGTCTACTACTTACTAAAGCTCAGGAACACGTCGAAACACGTATCGCATAAACACATAAGCACATAACCACAGATTCACGTAGTCACAGAAGCACATGAGCACGTAGGCACGTAGAGCACAGAGACACATAAACACAGAAGCACATACACATTTAATCACAGATGCAGTCAGAATACAGAAACCTATCATTCAAGCTCGCGTGTCGTTTGTAGATATAGCATATCGAGTAGTATAGCATAATCGTATGGCATGTCGTGTATAGTATAAGCGTATATTGCAGCATAACTTCGTCTAGATTGTAGCGACTTGTTAGCGTTTTGAGATAGGAGAGCAATGCGGGTCGTGCGTGTCGATCGAAGTGAAAGCAATAATCGAATAAATACCAAAATTAAACACATAAAAGCGACGAATTATCAGAGTCAGCAGTTGCGGGCTCAGAGTCGAAACTCATAAAAATCGAGAAATAGGTTGTCTGCGACTATTAGACATTGACTACCCAAAGCGATTTGACTATTCTCAATAGACTTGTCATCACATTTCGACTTTCGAGATCGTGTTCCTGCCTCAATTCTTGGGCATTCAGCACGCATTCCCTAGGTCATACTTGTGAGTTCAGGTCGTTGGAGTCCGTCGAGGCCTTGGTGAGATAAATAAAAGTCGGAACAAGTTGTCAAGGTTAGGGTTTCACCCCTAGCTTAGCAACTTCTTCCTTGTTCTTAGTAAAATTGAGGAGATTATTCATCAAAATATGGATTTCACTCCTGATTTGGTATAATCTCCCGTTGAACCAGCGTTCATTATTGAAAAAGCATAATGAAGAGATCATTGATAAGTTGATAAAAATAGCATTGATCCAGCAATTTAGTCGAGAGTTTGCGGTTTTCACACCTAATCTTGACTAAATCGCCTTCTCATTATTGAAAATTTGAGTGCGGTGATAATGAGAATTAGCAGGACTTATAGCACATAAGCTCGGTCTGTTGGTTCCTAACTATAGTCTAGGTCTCTAAGACTTCGACCCGTACTAGGTCGAGTCTAGCCTAATTCCCTATAGTTATGGCTCTGATACCAATATGTCACACCCCAACCGATGGCGGAATCATCGAGGCATGGCATTGAGCGAAACAGATTGTCCAGAAGTTTCCATAACAACTATTATCACTATTCAATTTATATAATACGTCCCATACCGTACCTCAAATAGTAAACAAATTATTACAGATACCATCTAGTCAAATATTCCGTTCCGACAACTCAGATTTAAATATAAATATTGTTTATCTATGTCTAGAGACTCAAGCTGCAAGATCTACAGACAACTATGCTCTAGACTTTTATTCTAGCTTCGCCTTCCTAGCAGATAAGCATCTTAAACACCTGTCACATACGTTAAAATAAAGTCAATACATAAAATGTAAAGGTGAGCATACAAGTTTGATAATAGCATATAGAGTTCGAAATAGTTTACGCATAACCAACACATACACAGAGGAAAACGAAGCATGTTAATTATCGACATGGATCTGTCGATACCAATGACTATAGGTTGACTGCCCGAGGCAGTTCGCAATACATGATTACCACCGTAATCCATGCAAGTAATTGTCCTTAACAACCCCCGTGTGAACGGGTGCTGAGTCCCAACTATAGTACTATCGTCGTTAAGGCAGGTAGACAACATTCCACGTGTAAACATAACAACAAGCATTCATTTAGTCACGTAATACATGCGGTAACGTTAGCGTTTAAAGTAATTGAGTAGTGTGTCGATTGTGATTTAGAATAAGTAACGTATGTAACACCCAAAAGTGCTAAGCAAAAAGGGTTCAAGTATACTCACAGTGATTGATGGATTAAAGGGAGCACTTGACAGTAGGGTTAGCCTGAATAGTTTGATAGTATAACGATAAGCAACGCGTAAAACGGAAAACAAGTGTTGGAGGGTCGGACAGCTGGTCGATCGGACGGTAGTCCGATCGGACGGTTGACCGTTCGGCTTGACAGTCCGTTCGGACATCTGTCTGGTCGGTCGGTAGGCCGATCGGATGGCTGTTCGAGTGGATTGTTTCTTCCCTTGAGAAGGATGTGTTTGTGTATGATGGTTTGACTTTTGAAGTTTTCGTTGTAGCATTTGAAAACATTGAAGTATCTTTACCTTTCAGGTCGGTCGATCGGACGGTTGTTCGATCAGCCGGCTAACCGATCGGTTAGGTACTTCAGCAGACAAGTTCTTAGCAGGGTGTCACCTGATCGGACGGCTGTTCGATCGGGTGGCACTCCTAGTGCATTGAACACGTTGAAAATCGACTAAGTGTTGAAGCATAGTATCTCATGATCCGAAGAGTAATCCAATCGGACGGTAGTCCGATCGAACAGCAGTTCGTTCAATACTAGACTTCAATGAATTGTTCAAGTGTGGGACCATGTGCTAGCCGATCGGCTGGCCTGGTCGATCGGGTGACTGTCCGATCGGCTGGCTGTCCGTTCGGACAGCAGTCCGATCGGTCAGCATCCTGACCTGATCAGCCTGTTCGTCTAACACTTGGCTGTTCTGATTGTTTGTCGTTATATCGAGGTGTTTTGACCACAAGTTGAACCATAGAACCCTCGTTCTTACTTGTTCCTCTTGATCCGACAGGAATCACCCAAATCCGGCCGGTGAACCGTTCGGAACAGATTTTAACGTTCAACCCGAAATCGGTGAACCTCGTGGATAGAATCCAGATCTTGAGTCTTGCAACCACCGGAATGATTTGCAAGTCGGCACAAGTTCCGTTTTATCAGTTTTGAAGGCACTGAGTGTAAAAGAGTTGAAAGAAAGTTGGAAAACCATCTTTCAATCCTTTTCACCGTGTAAATGTTTAGATCTATGAAAGATCCTTGTTTGTTTATGTGGAAATCGGCTAGATCCAAGTTATTCTTGATGGATTGAAGCCAACCATGAAGTCTTCAAGAACACCATGATGACATCACCATAGAACACTTGATTCTTGATGATTTCACGGTTAGAAATCAAGATTTGAAAGATAAAGACGTGTAGGAGTGCGTGTAGATCAAGAAAGTACAATATTTAGGATGAAATCTTACCGGAATCGAGAGGAATCTGAGAAAAGAGGGGAGCACGAGCTGGTCGGTCAGAGGTTTCCAAAAGTAGAAAGTTTGAGAGTGACAAGGGGTATTTATAGGATGCCACAAGGGGAAAGTGCTGGCCGATCGGTCAGGCAGCATGATCGGACAGCAGTCCGATCGGCTGACTGTTCGATTGGCTGGTAGCCTGATCGTTCAGCTGCACGATTCGAGTGTTCGGTGCGACGATTTTTGATATTTCGATCTCGATTGCGATTGATGAGAATACGATAGAGTTTCCTATTCAAATTACTTTTAATCCCAACCACTATATCTAACACACAATCATCTATATCTCGCGCTATCTCTTCTCCACCAATGATCTTCATTCGATTTCGATTGAGTTTCGATTGATTATCACACACCACGTAAAGTAGACACGCACAAGTAACACATAAGGCACACACACACGTATATTAATACCAAAATTCGCGTAATTCGAGTCTCGAGTTCGATGATGATTAGATTAGCTCGATTATTGATTAATTGACTTTATCGCATTGTTACTTCCTATCATTCACAGTCGTAAAGCGGTTCGCATCGATAAATAAACTTCGATTAATTCGATTGTAATTAATTACTCCACATAATACAACTAACATAAAAACATAAAATAGACTACTTACCGTCAAAGAAGTCAATCTTGACTTTGACTTTGACTTTCTAAAACACGGGGTGTTAAAATAATCATTTTGTGAGTACTTCCATTCGAGCAGATAAGTTTAAGCTAGTATATGTGACTTTGTCACCTTATTTGAGTTAGTGAATGCATCTTGTATTTCATTTGTTATTATTTGCAAATACACGCTTTTTCTTTCGGACTTCAGATTTGCATTGACCACTTCAGGGGTCGATATATAATATGATGCTTTTTTTTATGTTACTAGTCTTTCATTTTCTTGTCTCCCTAAGACTGGGAATACGATGTACTTATCCCATTTTATATGTTATGGTGGTGCTACTGGTACATAAGCTGCACAACAAAATATATATAAAAAAATGGAAACTTGGTTCTCTTCAGGAGACCAGTTGTAATGGGGAGTATTTGTGATAAGCAGTTGGTTTTGAATTGATATAATCAATCGACGAATTCCGTCTAGACTACGTATGCCTCTCACTATATTTCACATTGTGCCCAACAATGGTCCCTACAATTGGGCTGTCAAAGAACCATGTTAAACCATGTCAAAAAAACAACGTTCCATAGTGTTGGGCATATGCTACATACGGGTAGCTAAAAACTCACATGTAACCATGTATGAATGCCACAATCCACACAACTGTACATTTCAATGGTCCCATATAAGAGGTATTGTTTGTAGGAGTTTATTATTTGGAAGGGCATAAAAAATTATTTGCCACAAAAAAAAAAAAAAAAAAAACTAACTAGACATATGATAAGGCATTTTGGGAGCAATGTTTTTAGATTATTTAGAGGTGCTAAGGTACCGGTTAGCATGTTTGATTGTTTAGCATACCATGATGCTATCTTGATGACCTATTTGGTCATGCCATGTGGTGAAGGTATAAATATTCTAGTAACTTCTGGTTACTTACCATATTTGATTTAATGGAATATTGTGGAAAATTAGTATCATTTCTAGTAACTTCTAATATAGTCTTCTTTTCCATATTTACTATATGATATATTTTAGATATTTAGTACATTTTCTTTTACATCATTCCAAGGTGATGACTTTTCATTCAAGCATAGTGGAAACTTAATAAATTTTTTCGGTATACATTAGAATATGATGCATTATGAATTACAAAATTCGATATCAGCGGGTAAATTATTGATGCTCTTCTGGAGCATTTAATATGCTATTAACGTATCAATAGCGTCTCTACCACCCGAAAATATTATAGTTTTAGCCTTTGTTTAGAGGGAAAACATGTACTTTTCATAAGGTTTTCCATCACTAGGCTATATGTTAGCCAAAAACGCCAAGTGCGATGAACTAAAGTTTGGGTTGAACTTGAAAAATCATTATTAAAACAAACGGGACTTTGTATACATTTGGGAGAACTTCGGGTTCTCAACATTGATTTAGGATTCATGTGAAATTCAGTATAAATGAGCATCAACACTAACTCAAATGAATTATTATCTATCAATTTAAGTAACTAACATCAGAGTAGTTTACTTATGAACAAGAGAACAAACATAAGAAAAAGATTTCCCTCATCATTTACCATGATCATGACCTTTATAACGATCATTATATCATCACGTTCACTTTTAGGGAATGGATTATAACCACACAACTTTCATAGTGCTATCATTACAATTGCTTTTGTTATGTACATGATCTCAACCTTTCACTAATCTATCATTGCATTTACCTTAAGGAATGGCTTAGAGCCACACAACCTTCATTCTGGTTGTTTCAAACCTTATATATATAGGACAAAGATCCGTTAGGAACCACCTTTTATTGCGAGAACCGCGAGAACCAATGTGAACACAACCAAAAATGCCTAAAAATAGCTAAAAAAACACACAATTTTTTTTTAAAATTTTTTTATTAGAAAATCGCTACTTTTAGTAGCCAAAAAAAACATTTAAAAAAATTTTTTTTGGCTACTAAAAGTAGCGATTTTAACATAAAAAATATTAAATTTTTTTTTTAGATTTTTCTAGGTTTTTTGAGAGTTTAGTTTTTAGCATTTTAGCTTGGAGGGTGGGGGGGGGGGGTTAGGTTTTTTTGGGGGGGGGGGGGGGTGGGGAAGGGGGGTTTAGGTTTTTTTTTTTTTTTGGGGGGGGGGTGGGGTGGGGTTAGGTTTTTTTTAGGTTTTTTGAGGGTTTTAGTTTTTAGCATTTAGCTTGGGGGGGGGGGGGTTAGGTTTTCTTTTAGGGGGGAGGGGGGTTGGGTTTTTTTTTTTTTTTTTTTTTTGGGGGGGGGTGGGGGGTTTAGGTTTTTTTTTTTGGGGGGGGGGGGTTGGGGGTAGGTTTTTTAGGGTTTTTTTTAGCTATTTTAGGTTGTGTTCACATTGGTTCTCGTGGTTCTCGCAATAAAGGTGGTTCTCGCATGAACCTTACCCTATATATATATATATATCTAGGGGGAGGTTCATTTGAGAAGAAAATTAAATTGAGAAGAAAAAGAACAAAGGACATATTAGTAAAATACTGTTTCATTTATAACTCATATCATTAATTTTTGTCTCTTTAATTAATTACTCAACTAATCATTAATTATCCTATATATAATCTACAAAACCTACACATATCAAAATTTTCCTACATATACCCTACACATTATAGAATTTTATCCTACGCAGTCGAAATTTATCTTACACACCTCGAAATATATCCTACACAACTCGTAATTTATCCTACACAATTAATAATTTATTCTACATTTTAAATTAACTTGTTTTTTTAATTTGGAAAAAGTATTTATTTTGAAAAGGAGTTACAAATTTAATTTAGTTAATTATTAAGGAGGAAGAATACAAATTAATGATTTATGTAAGTTTACCAATATACCCTTATATTAAAATTAAATACAAATATTAAATGAAGTAAAATGAAGCATTCTTATTGGTTGAAACTTCTTCTTTTTTCTTCTTACAAAAAAATTCTTCTCATTTGAACCTTCTACTATCTATATATATATATATATATATATCTATATATATATATATATATATATATATATTACTACTTCATAAGCATATTTGAGGTTTGATAAATGGAAAATTGTTTTATTCAACCAATATAAATAATCTTTTCATCACATAACCTCAACTAGCCCCATCAAAAGAGGCACCACATAGCCTACTAAGTATGCAAGAGTCATGGGTGGTGAAAAGTCTAACATAATTAGAGACTTAATTTTGCCATAAAATCTCTAATCAATTGTCATAAAAGACATCAATACACCACATGAAAGTACTTAATTTTGCCATAAAATCTCTAATCACTTGTCATAAAAGACATCAATATACCTCATGATAAGTACTTAATTTTGCCATAAAATCTCTAATCAATTGTCATAAAAGACATCAATACACCTCATGAAAAGTACTTAATTTTGCCATAAAATCTCTAATCAATTGTCATAAAAGACATCAATACACCTTATGAAAAGTACTTAATTTTGCCATAAAATCTCTAATCAATTGTCACTTTAAATGATTTCTTTATAGCTCTTTATGGCTAATTTAAATGATTTCTTTATAGCTCTTTATGGCTAATTTAAAAATTGAATTATAGTAATTAGTTACCATCCCGTTTCTTCTTAACCCCCCTTTAATTTCTTTGGTGGTTTTAGAAAGCAATCGGCCAAACACAAAAGCATAATTCTAGATCATGTATATCAAATTATCAATTCCAACGAGATTTCAACCGGTGAAGTATATGGCCGATTAAATACATAGAAAATCAGGTTTCTGTTGGTGCACTACATCTGTCGACTTCGTCTTGTATCGAGTCTTACATTGAATTGTATAGGTTAGGGCGCGTTTTACGAAAAAACAGGAGATTGTATGTGTCTTAGGAGATGATTTCGCTCATATGGTCATAGCTAGGGTTTCGCTCATGTGTCATGTACACTAGAGCGAAATCACCAGGCCTATATATAGGTGTGCTATGAGCGAAACATTAACGTTGCCTTGTATTCCATACCGAAGTGCTGCCGGTGTGAAGAACTGCGTGTAATCGAGTGATAATCAATACAATTAGCAGTTCTAGTGAAGAATCAGCTGTTTCTACCTCCGTTTCTTGTTATTCCGCACCTGAAACGAAGTTTAACACCTCTGAACGACTCGTTCGGGTCAGATCACGATCCTACAAGTGGTATCAGAGCTCAGGAGGAGGAGTTCTGCAGAGATTAGCTGGAATTTATCGAGATTTCTTACTTCTACACCTTCTTTCATCATTTCAGAAAGTTTTACTGGTCGAAATTCGCTCAAAATTTCGTAGATCATAGATAATTGGACATTAACAAAACCTGGAAAGTTTCGGACCTAAATACGGACTAAAAATGGATCAAATTAACCTCCGAATAGGTTTCGCTCATACGGACATCTTGTGATTTCGCTGATTTGTACACCTGATTTCGCTTTTGTGAACAATCAAAACCCTGATTTCGCTCCTGTGTCACCAAAAATTGAGAGGTTTCGCTTTTGGGTGCATCAGATTTCGCTCTTTTGTCACAATATTAGGGTTTCGCTCATTTGAACTTAGGGGTTTCGCTGTTAGGATCTCTAGGGTTTCGCTCTTGTATACAACATCTGATTTCGCTGATAAGGTCATCTGGGATTTCGCTTTTAGTACACAGACATCTGATTTCGCTTATTTGTCACTGATCTTGAAAAACGTGCTAAGTCATCATGGATACCGAGTTCTATAACGCGTTTGCAACACCGTCTGGTCCAGCTGCTATTGTCCAAGCAATGAGTTTAGAAAACAAGACGGGAACCATCCAAAAGCCCCCGAAATTGATGAGTATCAAAGAAAATTACGGGTGGAAAGATAGATTCGAGAACTGGGTTCAGGCTAACCATCTTAGGTCATGGGAATGTATATTGAAGAAATATGTGTTGCCTCGAACAGATTTGCAGGTTCTTAAAAAGTTATCAGAGTTTACGGATCAAGAACGGGTTATGTACAAAGCAGAAAAGATGATGATCAGTCTGCTTCAATAAGCTATCAAGGAAGACATCTTCATTTTGCTACAGCATGACAAAACTGCAAAGTCAATCTGGGATGCACTTAAAGTAAAATTTGAGGGTAGCGAGAATATGATTAAAAGCAAGAAGGCGTTGCTAAAGAAAGAGTTTGATCTGTTCAGTAGCTTACCGGGAGAGGATATGAAGAAGCTGATTGAACGTTACTGCCACCTTGTACGATCAATGTCGATGTTGAGTATTACTAAAGATCGTGAAGAGTGGGTAGACAAATTGGCTGATGCGTTACCACAAAAGGAGTGGGGAACGTATTTGATGATTCTGAAGAACACGGGTGTTTATGATGGATTAACTATCTCTCAGTTTATTGAAAAAATCGAGAGTCAGGATTTGGAACAACAGAAGATCGCTAGGATGAATAGTCCGAGTGGTTAACAGGACGTGAAAATGTACTATAAGGGTAGTATTCCGGTTCCAGAAGCTGAGAGAAGCCTGAAAATTCAGACTGCATTTAGTGCTGGGGATTTATCAGAAAAAGCTGATCAGAGTTCAAACAAAAGTAGCAGTGGATTCTCATCATTTCCAAGTGTCAATCCTAAAGAGTCAAATACAAGTTTTTCAGTCTCAAAGCACAAAGACAGGAAATGGTTATGTAATTCAGTGCAATATCGCTCTAAATCTTCCAGAAGGTCAAAGTTTTTCTGAGGAAACTGCTAAAGACCACATGGCTCTACTTGGTTCTGTGTTGTTATCTTATGAAGGTCTAGTTGCTGGTCGGATTGGAAATCCTATGCTCACAAAGGAGGATTACGACCAGATAGACGCCGAAGAGATGGAACTGATGGATATCAAATGGTGTCTAGCGAGTGTTCTTAGACGTGCTGAAAAGTTTAAAACGATTACCGGGAGAAATGACTTTCTTGATGCTCATGTATCTACTTTAGGTTTTGATAAATCTAAAGTTACTTGTTTTCGATGCAGGGAGAAAGGCCATTTCAAGCGAGAGTGCAAGAACAGGGAAGCCAGTGGCGCTCAGAATCCGTTGGGAAAAGACGACTACTACCGGAAAGCCATTTATCAGCAAGTTGGTCAATCACAAGTTTCACAGACGGCTCATGGTAGAAAGATTGAGGATTCAAAGAGAACGTGTTTGGTAGACTTCAACTGGAGCAACTACATATCACCAGAAAGCAAAGCATGTATAGTCGATCAAGAGGATGAAAGACTACCTGAAGGCTTCAGCTGGGATATGTTTGTTGATGAAAAAGGAGATTTCAAAGCTTTCATTGCTAAAATTGTTAGAGAAGCAGACATGTTTGCCACCTGGATGAAGTCTATTGGAGAGACTGTAAAGAGTGTGGAGGAAGAGTCTGTTACATCTGATGAAAGTTCAGAAAGTGCTGATGAAAACTCACAGAGTTCAGATGAGAGTGTAGAAAATGATGTTAGTTCAGAGAAAGAAGTTGTATTTGATCAAACACCCTCTGATTCTGGTTTATCAGATGCTGATTTTGAAAAATCTGTTCAGTTTGATCAGTCACCAGTTGATAGTAGCAGTGATGATGAGGAGGAAAAACACATTAATGTTGCTAAAACTCATATTTCTCCTGAAAGTTTTCATTTCTATTTTGCAGATCGCTTGGAGAAACTGAAGGAGAAAAGAGCTGCAAAAGAACAACAACAAAGGAATGCTGGAGCTGTTGTTCAGAATGAAAAGGTTGAAAGTGTTGCTGAGAAGGTAGCTGAAGCTTAGAAGGTGAAAGAAGAAGAGAAAGTAGTAGAAGTGGTAAAGACAATCGAAGTTGAGAAGATTGTTGAAGTTGTCAAGCCTTGCACAAAGTGTCTTGAAGCTTGCAAGGAATGTGCAGCAAACAATGACATAATTGCTGAGTACGAGAAGAAGAAGGAGCAGTTACTGTTCAACCTTAACTATGTAAAAGAATCTTATGATGTCTTGAACAAAACAGTAACTGGTCTCCAAAAGACAAATTCAGAAAGAGAACAAGCACTTACGAGGATGAATGCTGTGATGATGACAAAGCAGAAAGCCATCAACTTTTACATCGAAGAGAGTGTTAAATGGAAGCAAGAGTTGGAGACAGAGAAAATTGAGAATGAGAGAATTAGACGTTTGTTACAAAACTATTCTAGTTCTGATTATCTCATTGATCGTATTTACCCAACTGTTGCAGGTATGGAAGCTTTTCAAGATGAGAAGCCAAAGAAGAAGAAAGATTGTGGTAAGAAACCGACTGTTAGTTATAACAAGTGTCCGCCTCCAATTTGGGAAGGGTATTCTCCTAGAAAACCAAACGAGGAGCAACTTGAAAAAGCAGTCAATATAAAGTAAAAAACCAACACAACTGATGTTTTACCAGATAACATTGATGTCACGTTTACCTCGTCCGATACTGATCATGAGTCTGAGATAATCAAAAAGGTGGTCGATCAGGTGTTGGATACTGATATGAGGAGTTCAAGTCAAAGTCTGAGTCTGGAGGGTCAAATTCGTTAGTCAACAGTCAAAAGTCGTCGGTCAAACGGTCTTACAGTAAAGAATTTTTATTATCAAAAGCAAATTTGGATGATGAAACATTTGAAGTTGCATACACTTTAAATGATTTGGACAAATTATACTATGACAAAGAATTTCCAATAAGAAGTGTTCGTTTTGACATGATCAAAAAGGTTTTCAAAATAACAGAAATTAATATTTCTGAAATAAAAGATTTAAATCTTACTAAAAAAACCTAAGAAATACACTTCAAGAGTTCAACAACGTTTAAACAAGAAAAAGGGTTACAATTCTGGTCCTGGTTTTCAAAAGAAACCTAACCAAAATCGTAGTTACAAAAAGAAAGGTTTAGGTTTTATTCCACCAGAAAATCATAAAAATGTGAAAAATTCTAAAACGAAAACAGAATTTGTGTCAGGTGGAAGTGCTGAAGAGGAACAGAAGAAACCGTTCTGGAAACAGTCAAATCAAGAGTTTCTTGCTGAAAAGAGAAAGATTGGATCTGAAGTGTCACATCCAAAGGAAACTCGCACCTGTTACAAATGCAATGAAGCCGGTCACATTGCATGGAACTGTCAGAAAAATGTCAAAACAAAACAGGGAGTTTCTAGAAAGTTGAAAGAAAAGGTTCTTGATGTTGAACCACCAACCGAAAAACTTAAAGTTTTTGAAAACTCAACTTATGAGGTTGGTGAGTGTTCAAAAAAGAATTTTTATAAAAAGAAAGAGAATGACAACCAAGTGTGGGTTGTTAAGAAAGTTGATGTGAATGTCGGCGATGAATCTGGTTCCACAAAACCAGAAGAGCCACAAGTTGAAGTGAAAATTTCAGTAAATGATGAAGAGTTTCCATCATTGAAATTTGAAGAGGTTAAAAAGAAAGTGGGTAAGATTGATATCTCGAATCAGTTTTACAACGAGAAAACTAAGTTTGATGTCGAGAAAACATTCAATGGGAGTGTAAAGAAAATTTTTGAAAAAATGTTGAATGGGAAAGCAAAGGGGGTTAAGGATTTTTATGCGACTAAAAAGGCAACATACAACCCCACTGCGCAAGAACTGAAAGCCATCAAGTCTGAAAAGACTTGGATGGAAGTCTGTTTCCCTTGAAGTCTCAAGACTACGCCAGAGATCCCAAGTTTATATCGTGGATCAGGAATCGGCATCTTTCTAGTGTTTGAAAAGTTTGCTTGAAAGATTTTGAAAGTGTTTAAATTTTACAGGTGAATGACTACGCCGGAGATCCCAAGTTTATATCGTGGATCAGGAATCGGCATCTTTCTAGTGTTTGAAAAGTTTGCTTGAAAGATTTTGAAAGTGTTTAAATTTTACAGGTGAATGACTACGCCGGAGCTTCCAGGTTAATAAGTGCGAAGCAGGAATCGGTATTCTGATTGGTAAAATGATGCATGTAGACGTAACATTCCTACAGTTGGTATTGGTTAGTCATACCTACAAGTGGTATTGTTTGTGATCTTACAAGTGGATATTTTTACAAGTGGTACAGAAGTTACTTCATTGCAAATGGTAAATCAGGGACATTAAGTTGTACTTGATTTATTACATATCTGTTTGATAAACAAGATGATGAACCATAACCCCGAATCTTATGATAATTTTACAAGTGGTAAACACAAACTCATTTTCTGGAAAAATCATTTTGATTAAAACAAACTTAAGTGTTTTGAGATCTAAATGAGAAAATGGTTTGTTGAAAGGGGGGAGTTCTGATTGTTTATGTTGAGTGAATGGAGATTTGATGTGATTCGATGTCAGTTGTCAAGTTTTTGTATAGTTTGTTTTACTTTCTGTGTTTTCAAGTGGGTCAAGAGCTTAGCTATTTTCAAATTTCCTTTGAAATGTGTTTGCATTTTAGGGGGAGTAAGAAAATTTCAGAAAATCCAAAAACATTAGAAAATTTGAAAAAGACAAAAACATGATAAAATCAAAAATGAGTTTTGTTGTGAAAAGAGGAAATGATAGTACATCAGTGGGCTGTCACAACATGCTAAAGAAATGTAAAGATAAATGTGATAAACAATCTTACTGTGGATATGTCAGTAGGTTTTCGCACATTTAGTAGATTGTGACGAGATATAAACCTAAAAATTCAAACTTGCTTGTTCTGTGGGTTAACAACTTCTTGGATATATAGGTAACCCCTGAAATCTTGTTTGAAAGGTCCCTTATTCTTAGATACTAGGTCTTTATGCTCAGTGATATCTGGGGTATTATCCCGGGACTTCTGCTGTATGGAAGTACTGACCTAGTCCCCGGATAATGCTTTCCGCAAATGCTTGAAATATAGCATCGCCCTCAGCAAACTGATGAAACAATAAAATTGATAGTCGCTGTTGTTGTAATTAAAAGATCCTCTAAAGGGGACACACCGAAAAGTCGAAGCCGTCATCTCTCTGCGTATACGGAAGTATCGACCTGAGCTCTCACGGCCCTTGCATCTAACCCCTGAACAGATATCATCTGTGGTATACTCACCTGTAAGACTGAATATTGGGATCTGGATACGGGAGTATATTCAAGTAGTAGGACACACGAATAAGTTAGTATATAAGACATTAATATTGTATCTCAGATCAATTGAACTTTGTGTGAAAATTTAAGTGGACCAATATACTGACAATCTAGGTGAATTGTTTAGAACTGAAAATGAAATTAAGCTTAACGGTGTTAGTGACATGTCTCATAAACTGATATGATCCTCTTACACGAACTCACAAAAATATTGTTTGTAAATATTTTATTTCTGCATTTTCTTGTTTATTCAATTACTGTTGGTTACTTTCTTTCAAAAAAATCAAAAAAGATTTTCGACAACTGATGTTGGAAAGCTGATTTTCAAAATTCCATGTGCTAAACATGATGGCATTGTTGTGAGGGGGAGTATGTCTTATCTATCAAAATATGGTTTTTAAATCAACAAGTGGTTCATCATATGTGAATGATCTGAGGGAAAGTGATTGTTGATGCATATGAGAGGGAGTCATCTGATTATATCAGAGTGTTGGTGTATACAAATTCTTAAATTGTTGAAATCTTATTTGTGGGATAAGAATGTGCAAGTTTAGCCAGGTTTCGATCTTGGATATATAGATAAAGAGCCAGGTTACAATATCTGAGGACTCTGATTGAAGAAAGCCAAGTTTCGATCCTGAAAATTAAAGACTTGCAGATAGAGCTTGAGCCAGGTATCGATCCTGGAACATGAAGAGCCAGACGATGATCCTGAAGCAGATATTGCTGAAGAACAAAGGAATGCCAGCAAATCGAGAGGGGGAGTCTGAAGATATTCAAACAGATATTGTTAAAAGGAGAATTTGATGAAGATAGAGAGAGAGAGAAAAGCCCAGAGACTGATCAAGACTATAGAAGTGAAGACACAGCATTGTTGTGACTCGATAGTCGACACGTCAACATCTGAGGGGGAGTCTGTTGGTGCACTACATCTGTCGACTTCGTCTTGTATCGAGTCTTACATTGCATTGTATAGGTTAGGGCGCGTTTTACGAAAAAACAGGAGATTGTATGTGTCTTAGGAGATGATTTCGCTCATATGGTCATAGCTAGGGTTTCGCTCATATGGTCATAGCTAGGGTTTCGCTTATCTGGTCTTGTAGGGGTTTCGCTCATGTGTCATGTACACTAGAGCGAAATCACCATGCCTATATATAGGTGTGCTATGAGCGAAATCAATAACGTTGCCTTGTATTCCATACCGAAGTGCTGCTGGTGTGAAGAACTGCGTGTAATCGAGTGATAATCAATACAATTAGCAGTTTTAGTGAAGAATCAGCTGTTTCTACCTCCGTTTCTTGTTATTCCGCACCTGAAACGAAGTTGAACACCTCTGAACGACTCGTTCGGGTCAGATCACGATCCTACAGTTTCTTCGGCAAATATTAATTAGATATATGCAAATTAACTTGTTTTCAAACAAAGTTTATTAGGCTCATCATCTTAAATACAATTTCTTAGTTGAAATCAAAATGTCAAAATAATTCTTAATACAAACAAATAATTTATGTGCACGCTGATGATCATATTGACCCGTTACTAGCAAATGTAAATACTATGTACAACATTTAAACTTTCATACATTTATAATGGATGAATAATAGATTATGACTAGTTAACCTAGGCAAGATTTTCATCGAGCCCATATAAAAACAACCAAAAGAAAAAATATACATAAAAAAATAATGAGGTCACTGATGAAACAATGGTTAACCGGGCAGGGTTAACACACTGGTCTCGTCAAGAAGGGTTAATCCCTTCCTCTCGGAGATCGCTGGCTGGGTCACCGGTGGATGATCTCCTGCACAAGGAAACAAGCCGTGACTCGTAACAAGGAGGATGGGGTGGGGGGTGCTCCTTGTTACCACTCTCCGGCGTGAGAATCAGTAGTTTGCTTGGGAAGCAAAGCAAGATAATAGTAGTAGTTAGAGAGTTGTGAAGAGATACCTCAAACCTGGTTTGGGGTTGGTATTTATAGCCGAGGAGTGAAGGAGGAGATTGATGGATGGGCTGACGACGAGCTGCACCGTTGCAGGTGTGTCAGTCTCGCCGGCCGTGGGGGTTACGCCACGTCAGCCCATTGCTTTAATAGCTCTGACAGGGGACTGTCGCCGGCGCCACTTGCCTTGTGGTGTCAGCCACTTGCCTGGCGTGTCAGTCCACTTGTTGGATATGCAGGGTGCGGTGCGAGCCGCATCGCTGCATGCGGTAACGTCTGAAGTTACCGCGTCTCCTACTTGTGCTCAAGAAATACGCGAGATGCGGTGTTGGCCGCATCATCGCATGTGGAGACTATTTGCTCGCTTCCCTTGTCGTGACGAAAATGGCCATATGATGCGGTGCCAGCCGCATCGATATGTTCATCTTCTTTCGTACTTGGGTCAAGCTATTCATCTTCGAACCGAATGGGTTCGAAGGATGTGACCGCATGGGTGCGGTTTGCTTACTGGTAGGGGTTTGTTTGATGCGGGTAATGGTCGTTTTGGGACCATACCCCTTCAAGTCCCCCCAGTCTAGTGTTGCTACCTTGTGCAAGTTGCACATGGGAGGAGTACTGGACTTATGGTGTAGGAAGGTAGTGTGGCAGTCTGGAGAAAATTTTAGGCCAGATCAAACTGGTGATCTGGTAAAAAATCCGGCTATGCCTCTTCCGTACCGGTGAAGGGGTTTCGCTTGATGCGAAATTCTCAGCCGTTGCATGTCATCAGGTGGGTTGCCACCTGTTGTTGTGTTGAAGGCCTGTTAGGGACCTTCATAGTAATGCTGCACAAACTTCGAACCAACCTCTTGGATGGTGGTTCGAAGGTTTGCACATGTTTCGAACCTCTTGGAGGTGGTTTCTTCTTCGAACCATTTGCCAGAATGGTGCACGAAGAAGAAAAGAAAAACTTGTAAACCAACCTTTGCGGTCGGGTTTGAAGGTTTTGGATGTTGTGTTAGAACTTTGCTCAAGTTCTATGTTCAGCATCCTATGATGAGATGACCATCCCTTTTTTGTGGGGTGTTCATGTTCGTCTTGATAGCTCTCAAGTAACCGTACGTTCTTTGCGGTTACTTCGTTGCGTCATTGTTGGCCCTGTTTGGTCGAACAATGTGGATCTAAACTATGGGTAAATAAACATGGTCATAGGCAAGGTGATGCCCATCGTTGTTTATTCCATGCGATCCATTGGTAGGTAAGCAAAGTCCTAAGCAGACTTGTTACCGCGGTCCGTTGGCAGGTAAACAAAGTCATAGGCAGACTTGTTACCGCTGTTCGGACACTTGCTGCTTGATAAGTGCTTGTTTAGAGCACGTATCTGCGTTCTTTCTGGAGCCACTTTCCTTCACGCTCCAATACCGAGTTTATAACGAGGTAGCCTCGTTCGGTGATGTGGAGTGAGCTTTGCTCTTCCGTAGCAACCACTCTGCGGAAGCTATGGTTATGTCTGTAGCTCCTTATGGGTGTCTGCGATGTTGCAGTCCCATATTCGCTCAAAGTGTGCTTGTTGCACGGATGTAACTCTTGAAGGTTCAGGAGTCAGGGCTGCTGATGTGCGGGCGCGTAGATTCCGTTCCTTCTTTTTTCTGAAGAAGTTGTTCATGCACCCTCTGTGGTTGTGAACCGGACAGGAGGGATTTGAAGCTTGAAGAAAAGGAAGGCAATGCGCTTTGCCTGTTCCTGAGATGCGGTTCAGTCCAAAGAACAACACTGGTTCTGAGCATCTGACACATCTGAATGGGTTCATGTGTGTCAGTTCCGCATATTTCACGTGTGCTCGTGAGTGATGCGGAAAAGGTAATATATCCCTTTATAGTATAGATAGATATATTTCTACCTATTTTTTAGGGTATATAAAAAAACGACATGCGGTATGGGTTATGGTGCGGTAAACCAGAAAAACCGCATGCCGCTTATGTGTTTTGGATAATGTTGTCGCTTTTTCTTGCCTACGTGGCTTGATCGCACGTGTGAGTTGGTAGAAGTTGGTGAGACGTTTCTGCATGTGCTGAAATGGAAGGACATTTGCACTGCCCGAGGCATTAAATGCACTGTAGCAGAGAGTGTAAACGTCTTCTTTGTCAGGCGCGTGGGCGGCCACGCGCGCGTGATAACCGTCAGCTGAAACGGCGCTCGACACGTGTTGTTGCCAGATACGCTCTTTTTGAACGTGATGATTTGCTTTCTCCCTCCGCATTAATTGCGATGGGTATATAAGGGGAAAACCGTTTGTGGTTTCCTCTTACCTGGTCGAAAATTCAAAAAATTTGCCGTTTGAGAGAAAGTTGTCATCTGTCTTCTCCGACGATTTTTTCTGAAATTCCGGTGAGGTTTCTAGTGTTTCTGTTCACCATCTTCTGTTTCTTTGATATTTTTGATGGCTGAACCATCGAATCCACACAATGTGGAGGGTGAAAACCCTGAACAGCCGATAGTGGCTGAGGAAGAAGACGAGGATGATGATGTTGATGTTCCCGGTGGTGGGTTACCGGTGTTGAAGTGGACAAAAGGTAGTTTTAAAACCCTGATGGCCACTGTTCAGATGGCCAAAGACTGGAATGCTACTTACCCACAAGTGGGGGACACCGGTGCCGATGCTCCGGCCGGTTATATAACCTTGTGGGCGGATTTTTTCACCCACGGTAACCTTAGGTTGCCGGTGACGGTGTTTGTGGCGGAGGTATTGGAGTATTATCACCTCCATATCTCCCAGCTTAGTCCTTTCGGAATGTTCCGAATTCGGAATTTTGAGTACACATTCCGTGCCCATGGCCTGCCCATTTCAGTGGAGAATTTCCGGCGTTTCTACCAGTTGACGGTGAACACCGGTTTTTTCTCGTTCACTCAAAGGCATGGGAGTCTGAAGTTGATGACACCCCCTAAGGGTGTGACAGGCTGGAAGAAGAGGTTCTTCTACGTGAAAGCCTGTGCGGTCTATGCTAACATGTCTTTCAGGAACGTCGATGTTGGAGTTTCCGATGAAGAGATTCCGGTTGCTTCCGCGAAGACCGCGGACTGGTTCTCTAGGCTGCGGCCTATTGAACTCAAGAAGTTGGATAATGACCAACTATGGATATTGCGGATGATGCTCTCTAGACCGGATAGGAAGGAAAGGCCCGTGTTGCGGGAACAGGGTGGTGGTAAGCTCGTTACCCTTTGTTATTTTCCTTATTTCCTAAGCCTTTGTGATAACCTGCATGCATGTATCAGCGGATGCGGTTGGCTTGTGGAGGATGTTTGAGCCTGATTTCAAGGGCCAGGTTGAACTGATCGCGGTTGAGCTGAAGAAAGGTTTCAACCTTGAAATTCTGAAGCACTTCCGCGTACCATCGAAAGCGGTGCTGGAAGCCCCGGTTCCGGGAGACGCAAGAGGTACGTCTTACGTGGCATTAGTTTTTTCAGTTTATCTTTTTGACTGGTTCTGTTGATTTTGTGAATCCAGGTGTCCTTGCGGATTTGGGGAAGTTTGAGAAACGCGTCCCCAAAAAGACTCTGGAGAAGAAAACGGTAAAAAAGACCGTGCGGGGTCGTGGCAAGGGGAGTGTGGAAGGCTCAGCTGCCCCTTCTTCCGTTTTCGAAGCCGCAGGTACCTATCAATCTTGTTCTCGGGGATATACCGATTACGTCGTAGTATCTGACACCCTTGAGGGTTTGGGTGTTATAGGTAGTGGTGCGGCCGTGGGTGGAACTGCTGTGGTTCCCCCCGTTGTTGGAGAGAAAAGGGGGCCAGAGCAGAAAGCTGCTGGTGGTGGTGGACCGAAGAGGCGGAGACTGCAGACCAGGAGAGTTGCTCCGGTGCAGAAGAAACCTGCAGTTGCTGCTGGTAAGTATATCCCTTTTCTTTGTTTTGTATGTACCATGGGTGGGAAATACTCATTGAATACTCTTTGTATTGCAGAATCCCGAAATGCGGGGTATTCTTTTTTTGACATTCCTGCGTCTCCTCCGCACACCGCTGCCGCGGGTGCGGGTGTAACGAAAGAGACGGTCGCGCCCAAGGAGCCTGTGGCCCCTTTTGTTGGGCCAGTTCGTGATCCCCCTTTGGAGAAGACGGTGGAGGCGACTGTTGACCGGATTTTTGATACTGTGGACTCCTCTGACAATCTAATCTCTCCTGATGAGGGTGATGGATTGAACTTGAGGTTTTCAGATGCCGGTAAGCAGAAGTCTGATGCTGAGGTGCGGCAGCAGGATGCTGAGCCACAGAAGTCTCCTGCTGGGGAGAAGGGTAGCGGCTCGTCTGCTGGTGATGCAGGTCACGACGGGCCTCCAATTCAGCCTGGGGAGTCTGAATTGGAGTATTACTACCGCACATATTCCCCGGGTCGCAGTATGGTGTATCACCGACCTCCCTGGACTGTTATGCAGGGGGATGATATCTCAAATGACCCTGCGGCCTGCAAGGAGATTCTGGGTGGTCTGGGCACCCCTTTTGAAGTTGAGCGTGCCCGTGCCGCACCCCGAGAGCTGCGTGTAAACCAGCTCTCGTCAATGCTGGTAGGTACTTCCATCGTGGCTAATGCCATTTTGGAAGATTATAAGGTGCTGGGCCGCCGCGAGGAGGAGGCTGCTCGTATGCGGGCGGAAGCCGAGAAGTTGGTCGAGGCTGCTCGTGCGGGTGCAGAGCAGCTCGAGAAGGATAAAGCTGCTTTTGAGAAGCAGAAGCAGACTTCTGAATGGGCTGCTGCTGCCCAGCTGAAACAGGTGCGTACCCTTGCTAAACTTCTTGCTGATGAGCGCAAAAGTTGGAATGAAAAAATGTCCAATGAGCGCAAGAAGTGGAATGCATCATGGGCTAAGCAGAATGACATTCTATTTCATGCTCGGCAGGAGCTGACAAATGCCAAGGCAGCGAATGCTACCTTAAGCCAAGAGAAGGCTGCGGCTGAGGCCATTTCTGTGAAGGCGCTGCAGGCGAAGGCCGACGCCTTGAAGGCCCTTGAAGAGGCCGAAGAAGCCGGGGCTCGTGCCTCAAAGGCCCATGAAGAGGCCGCAGAGAAGGAGAGCCGTGCTTCTAAGGCTCTTGAAGATGCGAATGCGGAGCGCATTCGTTTAGGCAAAGTTGTTGAAAGCCTGCAGGTACGTTTCTTTAGCGTTGTTGCTTTCGTCTTTATTGTTTTGAAAATATTCATTGAGTGAACTGTTTGCTGTTCTTGTAACAGGCTGAGGTTCAGGCCCGGGAGGTCGCGGTTACGGACCTTACTGCCCGCGTGTCTGATGCGGAGAAGCGAGCCGACGCTGCCGTTGAGGCCAAGGATGTCTTGGTGTCCTCTTTTAACCAGCTGGAAGCTGACCGTGAGTGGCTGCGGACTCACGGCATTGCGCGTGTAAGTGTCCATTGTCTTTACATTTGCTTGGATTAGAACGCAAGACTTATGATCTTTTTACTGCAGATTGTCGAGGCTATAATGAATGCCCCTGAGACCTCATCTGGATTGGACCTGGTCAAGGAACGTGCGCGCGAGGCTGGCTTCAAGGCTGGTTTTAACCGCTGCATTGGGCACATCAATGTACTATCCGCAGGCGGTTATACCGATCAGGCATCCGGGTTCCGTGATGTGGATACCGAGGGTCGTCTGGAAGCGGCCGTAGCCTCCTTTTACGACACGCCCCTTGCCTGTGTAGGGGAGCTGGACGAGTGTTTGGAGGTTGCGGACTATGTCGACCGCTTGCGGATGCTTTATCCGGATGTGGAAGAGGAAGAACCCGCTGGTGGTGTCGGAGGCGACGCGGGGACCAGCGGTTCAAAATAGGGTTTAGGTTGGCTAGTGTGCCTCCTTTTTTGTATTCCTCTTGTATAGAATAGGAACTTTATGTAAATTCCGTAAGCATCATGTGGATACTTGAATTTTTTGAATATAAAGTTTCTTTGTTCAGTTTGTACAAGTGTTTTTAATTCTTGCATGTCTGAACGTGTGTATGCGTGATCTTTACCCATTTATGAACGGGGTCAAGTATCCTCCATACTTTAGTTGTATGGGTATGTATCAATTCCGTTATTTACCGTGTGAGGGTTTTTAGAATTGCGTAAACTTTGTAAAAGCTTATATTACCGGAACTCTACCCATTTGTGAACGGGGTCGAGTGTACTCCATACCTTTGTCGTATGAGTCCGCGTCAATTCCATTGTTTGCCTTTTTGGGCTCAGGAATTGTGTTGAGTGTGTAACAAAAACTTGTGTATCCGGCCGGATAAAACATGCAAGTCTTTTTGCCTTTTGCTGGCCTATTATAATAGTTGCGTGTGGCTACCACTTTGTATAGGTATCGTAAATGAAGATTTTGCCAATCTGTTTTTTGGATACCGCGAAGTGGAAACACGCATTTGTAATAGTAGTAAACAAACAACAATGTATAAAATGACGTTTATTTATTTGCAAATGACCTGCGGTCCGATAGGTTACATAGAGAGTGTAAGAACATAGCTTACATATAGCAGCGTCTAAGCTGTTGTGCGTTCCATGTTCTGGCGATAGGCTCGCCCTCTAGTGTTTGTAACCTGTATGCGCCCTTCCCTAAGACCTCGCTGATGAGGTAGGGTCCTTCCCACTTGGGGGCAAGTTTTCCTGGGCGCTCGGCATTAGATGCCTCGTTGTCACGTAGGACGTAGTCCCCTGGAGTGAAAGTACAAACGCGGACTCGCGCGTTGTAATACTTTTCCAGTTTGGATTTGTATTTGGCCTCGTTGATGGCGGCGTTCTCGCGCCTTTCTTCTAGGAGGTCCAAATCGATCCTACGTTCCCTGTTGTTGTCTAGCTTTTCGATAGCCAACATTCTAGGAGATGGGAGGCCCATTTCCGCGGGTATCACCGCTTCAGACCCGTAGACGAGGCTGAAAGGTGTTTCCCCATTGCTTGTTTTTGGGCTAGTGCGGTGAGCCCATAAGATGCTTGGGAGTTCATCGACCCAGCCACGCCTGGCTGTTCCCAATCGTGCTTTGATTCCGTCGACTAGGCCTTTATTTATACTCTCGACTTGGCCGTTCCCTTGCGGGTGTGCGACTGACGAGAATATGTGTTTGATGTTCAGTTCTTCTAGCCATTTTTGGAATTCGTCGGCAGCGAAGTTGGTGCCGTTGTCGGTAACAATGTACATTGGTAAACCGAAACGGCAGATGATGTGCTCCCAAATGAACTTTCTTGTTATCATAGCAGTGGTTGAAGCGAGTGGTTTCGCCTCTACCCATTTTGTGAAGTAATCAACCGCCACTATGATAAATTTAACTGCACCTGGTGCGTCCGGGAATGGTCCCACTACGTCGATCGCCCATTTTTGAAAAGGCCATGCAGTAGTGACGGGGACCAGATTGTTTTTTGGCCGCAAAGTTTTTGGTGCATGGCGCTGGCAGTCCATGCATTTGCGTAATTCTTTGACGGCGTCCAGGTGCATGCCGGGCCAGTAATACCCGGCATTCATGATTTTTGCCACGACCATGCGTGGTCCGGCATGTATGCCGCATATGCCCTCATGTATCTCTCGGATAAGGTATGTGGCATCTTGTGGATTAACGCATCGGAGGAGCGGTCCGAGGTATGACTTTCGGTATAAGATACCGTCTCCCATTTGATAGTGGCACGCTTTGTATTGCAACTTACGTGCCTCTGTTTTGCTCTCGGGAGTCACACCTGACTGAAGGTATGCGATAATTGGTGTCATCCATGACGTTGTTCCGTATTGGATGACGCTGATCTGGCGGAGAGGAACCGAAGGATTTTGCAAAATCTCGATACGTATCTCCTTTGCCAGGTGCTGGAAGCTGGTGGATGCAAGCTTTGATAGTGCATCCGCGGATTTGTTTTCGCTTCGATTAATGTGTCGAATATTGAATGAAGCGAATTTGGATTTTAGCTGCAGGGCTTGCTCGAGGTAGAGGATCATGATATCCCCTTTGGCGGCATAGTCGCCGCGTACCTGGCCCGCAACTAACAAAGAATCGACGTGCGCTTCCAGATGTTGCACGCCGATTTTGACTGCTAAACGTAGCCCGGCTAATAGTGCTTCATATTCTGCCTCGTTGTTCGTGCTTTTAAAATCGAGGCGGATGGCATATGTAAGCTCTTGGCCGTCAGGGCTGACGAGTCGCAGACCTGCGCCCGCGCCTTCCTCGTTGGATGCACCATCGGTAAATAGTGCCCATACTTCTGAGGAGGGTGGTGGGGGCGCAGGATTTTGGGATTCTTCGCATTCTTGGATGCGATCCGCTGGTACTTCAGCGGCGAAATCAGCTAAGATTTGGCCTTTGATGGCAGGGCGCGGTTCGTAATGTATTGTATGTGCGCCCAGCTCAATTGCCCATTTTGCTAATCTCCCAGAGATGTCGGGTTTGGATAGGATCGGGCCGATCCTGTAATTGGTTAGCACTGTGATGATGTGGTTTACGAAGTAGCGTCGTAACCGTCTTGAAGCATGTACCAGTGCTAGTACCAATTTTTCCATTATCGAGTATCTCGTCTCCGGGCCGTTGAGCATTTTGCTGATATAATAGATGGGTGTTTGAACCCCCGCTCGTTCCACTATTAATACCGCGCCCACTGCGTTGTCTGCAGCGGATAGGTATAAGATGAGTGGCTCATCTTTGCATGGTGCGGTTAGTGTTGGGAGTTGTATCAAACACTCCTTCATTTCCTGGAAGGCCTTTTCGGCCTCTGTGGTCCACTGGAATTGTTCTTTCTTTGAACAGCTTCGCAGGGTCTTGATGAAAGGGTATGACTTGGCTGCGTGGTTAGCCAAGAACCTGTTGAGTGCCGCCAGCCTTCCGGCCAGGCGTTGCATATCTTTCATCGATGCAGGCGATGGCATGCGCTCGATCGCCTGCACTTTTTCCGGGTTTACCTTGAATCCATCTTTGGTGACGATGAACCCAAGGAATTTGCCTTCTTCCATTCCAAACGAGCATTTCCCTGGATTGAGCTTCATGTTGACGCTTCGCAGAGTTTGGAATGTTCTGTCTATATCGGTGAGCATGGTATCTTCCTCCATGCTCATGACGACCAGGTCGTCCATATAGATTTCGACACTTTTGCTTATTTGACCGCGGAAAGTGTCGTTCATCAGTTTCTGGTAGGTTGAGCCCGCGTTGCGCAACCCAAACGGCATTTTTGTATAGCAGTAATTTCCGGTTGGGGTCCGGAATGCCGTTGTGTCTTCATCCTCAAGTGCCATTTGTACCTGGTGGTACCCTTTGTAGCAATCGAGGAAACACTTCCACCTAAATGGTGCGAGGTTATCGACCTTTTCGTCGATTTCTGGAAGCGCGTAACAATCCTTGGGGCAGGCCTTGTTAAGGTCCTTGTAATCGACGCACATGCGCCAGCCCCCGGATGGTTTTTCTACCATGACAGGGTTGGATAACCAAGTCTGGTACTTGACTTCCCGCAGTATACCTGCGGAGAGCAGTTCTTCGATCTGCTCTTGCATCGTGTGACAACTCGAAATTTAGAACCTTTCGTTGTAACTTGCTTGAACGTTATGTGACTAGTTAAAATGATAACGTGAACCTTTTTATGTGATAAGTGCTTTGTTATGTGTGTATTGTGTATATATGTGTACGTGTTAAATGTGAACCGAGAACCCGACACGAAACAACAAGGAACCCGACTCGAGACCATGAGGTCTCGAGTGACTAGTAATCGGTTTTGGGCCTTGGGCCGAGAACCTTTGGCCGGTTGGGCCATTGGGCCGAAAACCCTTAGCCGAAACCCATAGGGTGCACCATTTGGAACTTGACTATAAATACACCATCCTTAGTTAACTTTGCCATTTTGTTGAAACATTACACCCACACACTCTCCTACTTCTCTCTCTCACCTAAACTCTAGAACACAAACACACTCCATCATTCTTGGATCTTTGGACTTGGATCGGCTCACACACACACCCGGTTGGAAGCCTTTCACACACCCTCGAAACCCATAACCGGTTAGTGTTCTTAATGCTTTGTTAAATGTTAGTGTGTTTATGTTATGTTTGTAAGATGAGATTATGTGACAATATGTTAAGATGAGTTATACATAATGTTTTGAAAAGAAATCGGTTCATGAATGTTTCTTGAACTATACATAAATATTTGATGATGAAAATGGGTTCATTGTATGTTAAAAAGGGTGAATGATGATATTGGTTGCATTTGGGTTTGATCCGAAAAGTTTGGGTATTTATACTAAGAAAAATCGGCTAATAAATATGGTTGTCAAGTAGGATGCATGCTAGTAAATTGTATCTTGATAGTTGTTCATGATTTTGGGTGAATAAGTGTTGTTTATGTTATGAAGAACTTGAATATATGCTTTGAATGTATGAAGAACACTTTGAATGATAGTTGAAGATTGAAAACCCTTGTGATTTTGATCCATCTTTGACTAATAACCTGATTAGGAAATATGTTAGTGGAATTCTATTGGTTATTTCCGGATTTGGGCCTGATTATACTGTACCATTAATCTGACCATCTGCATCAACACGTGAACTTGACAACGACAGCTTACCGACTCGCAATCACCCGTTGCGACTCGCAACCACAGCGTTACAACTCGAGACTACGCGGTTGCGACTCGCAACCATAACAGGACAAGCCGAAACCACAGGTTACGAGTCCCGTTGCGACTCGAGACCTCAGCATGATGAATCGAAACCATGGTTGCGACACCAGTTGCGACTCGCAACCATCCATGATCAACACACAGCATGACTCGAGACCATGCTTGCGAGTCCGGTTGCGACTCGAGACCACACTTTTGGGCCTTAGTTAATGGGCCAGACTGATGGGCTTCTGTGTTAACTGCTTTTACGTGTTTGGGCCTAAGTAGTTGGGCTGAACTTGTGAACCGTATGTGCTTCTATTGACTGTTAACTGTTACTGCTAAACGTGCTTGCCAAACGTGTTGAACATTTGTACACTACTTGGTTCGAATCTGATTATACGTGATATCCGTGTTAGGACGTTATTGACTACTTGCGACTTGATTGACTTTCTGTGTTTGACTGCCGAGCAAACCAAGGTGAGTTCACACCCTTTACAAAGCATGGGATTCCCTGGGTTGGGAACGGGGTTAAGGAACGTGGGTTCCTCGTCTACCTCGGGTAGGACGTCAGTGGTTCAGGAATGTGATTCCTCGTCCGGATGGACGGATAAACGTACTAGACTAAAACTCTATCACGAAGTCCCTCCTTTTTGTATCGACTAATCGCCGGGCCAATGGCGAGCGGGTCATTAGTTAGATAGCGCTATTTAGGTCTGACAAGCCTCACACCGTGCCGCAGAGGACGGGCGTGAACTAATGGATCTGGGGCACGTCAATGATGATAGACATTGATGTTTTCAGGGCACATAAACATGACTACAGTCAGCAATCGATACGGTAACGAGTCTAGTATACACATGGGGTAGCCCCCACGGCTGGAGAGCCAGATGATACACATGGGGTAGCCCCCACGGCTGGAGAGCCAGATGATGTACATGGGGTAGCCCCCACGGCCGGAGTGCCGGAGTAACTGGGAATGAACTGGTCACGTTTTTAAAACTATGGGGTAACCCCCACGGCAGGATGCCAGATAAAGTAAACTGTTTTCGAAAACAACTAAAACGAACGCCCACCCGTGAACTCACTCAACTAGTTGTTGACTCGTTACTACATGCTTTGCAGGACCATAGGTACTCAGTGGGAGCTTGCATGGAGGAGGATCGTTGTGGGACAGGGATTGCTACAAGACTATGTTAAACTTGAAACTTTTGGAACTTATGTTATAACTTTAAACTTATGCTTCCGCTTGCAACTTAAACTTATTTGTTTTGGAACACCAATCGTGATGGTTAAACTTTTATAACTACTTATATGCTTGTTCAGTATGATTGGTGGCTGGATCCTGGTCAGTCACGCCTCCAAGCGGTGGTACTCCGCAGGTGGGATTTTGGGGGTGTGACAGATTGGTATCAGAGCCATTGGTTATAGTGAACTTGGTTTTAATAAAGGAGAAACGTTTTTGTTAAAACCAGACTATAACCGGTATAGCGCTCGACGGTCCACAACGACACTTCGCTCCTCATGCAAGGCTCGACGTTCTAGGTAATATGATGTATGTATATTGCCTACTTGTTAGTTGCGTAGTACACTGCTCATGGTATGCTTGATTAGTATAGCTACTGTTGTTTGAACACGTGCGTGCTTACTCTGTCCTACTATCGTGCTTTCGCGAACCTCTCTCACACGTGTTACTCTTGTTATGAAGAACCATGTCTGGACGCGTTAACATGACACAAGCCCAGTTGACGGCTTTGATCAACGAACGAGTTGCCGCAGCGCTCGCAGCTGCACACGCAGGAGGTATATCCTGCAGTCCGAAATTGTTCTAGGATCATTTGGATCCTACTCTCGTGAACCAACCTTTGTGTTTAGTCTCTGTCTTTTCTTTCACCTACCTTAGGTCAGTATGCTCAGGCACCGGTGTGCACTTTTAAGACCTTTATGGACTGTCGACCCACGACTTTTAGCGGCACTGAAGGAGCAGTAGGTCTCCTACACTGGTTTGAGAAACTGGAGTCTGTGTTCGAAATGTGCGAATGCCCTGAAGCGCGCAGGGTGAAGTATGCTACTGGTACTCTCGAGGGTTTGGCCCTCACGTGGTGGAATGCTCAGGTGCAGATGTTAGGGTTGGTTGCTGCCAACGCCACCCCATGGGAAACTTTCAAGGAAATGATCAGGGAGGAATACTGCAGTCGTGACGACATTCACAAACTGGAAGATGAGTTCTACAATCTTAAGATGTCGGGGTCAGAAATTGAGGCATACACTAAGAGATCGCATGAGCTTGCTTTGTTGTGTCCTACTATGGTGGATCCTCCCTATAAGCGAATTGAACTCTATCTCAAGGGCTTGGTGCCAGAGATCCAAAGTCATGTGACTTCAGCGAGGTTGACTACTATCCAGCAGGTTGTACAGTTGGCTCACCGTCTCACTGACCAAGCGGTGGAGCAGAACAAGTTACCGAAGCGTATAGGTGCTGCAACTACTTCTGGTACTTCTAGTGGGGATAAACGGAAATGGGATGGAACTTCAAGCAGGGGTTCAACTTCAGTGCAAACTCAGTCTCAGCAGAGAAAGACGGACGATCACAAAAGCCCCAGTCAGCAATCGTCTAGTGGTCAAAGTCATGGTGGATACAAGGGGAATCACCCCAAGTGCAATCGCTGCAGCCTACACCACAGTGGGCCATGCACCAGGGGCAACTGTCATCGATGCAACAAGCCTGGTCATGTTGCAAAGGATTGCAGAAGCGCATACCCCGTCAATCAGAATCGTCAGCAACCTCAGCAGAACCAGCGACAGCAGCAGGGTAACAACAAAGGATGCTTTCAGTGTGGAGCTGAAGGCCACTTCAAGAAGGATTGTCCCCAACTGAACCAGAACAACAACAATCAGGGGAATGGTAACAATGGGAACAACAACAACAATGGTGCTAGGGGACGTGTGTTCGTGATTGGTCAAGGTGAAGCAAGGAATGATCCCAACGTGGTGACGGGTAAGTTCCTTCTCGACGACTTTTATGTTACAGTCTTATTTGATTCGGGTGCCGATACTAGCTATGTGTCACTAGAAGTTAGTAAGATGCTTAAGCGTATTCCTACACCCCTGAGCGACAAGCACACCGTAGAGCTAGCTAATGGTAAGAGTTTGGAAGCCTCGCACGTAGTCAAGGGTTGCCAGCTTATTCTCGCTAATCAGACCTTCGCTATCGATCTTATTCCTATTGTCTTGGGTAGTTTCGACGTTGTCATTGGGATGGATTGGTTATCCCAACACCGAGCAGAGATTCTTTGCAACGAGAAGATCGTTCGTATTCCTGGTTTAGGTAGTGAACCTCTCATGATTCGTGGCGACAAGAGAAGTGCTGTTGAGAACATCATCTCTCTTCTTAAGGCTCAGAAATGCTTACGAAAGGGCCACACTGCGATTTTGGCTTTAGTTACTGATACCACAGAAAAGGAGAAGAAGTTAGAAGATTTTCCCGTTGTACGCGACTATCCTGAGGTATTCCCTGAGGAATTACCTGGTCTTCCGCCCCATCGCCAAGTCGAGTTTCAGATTGATTTAGCTCCTGGAGCCGCGCCTGTAGCCCGTGCACCTTATCGTTTAGCGCCATCAGAGTTGGAAGAACTCTCCACGCAACTACAAGAACTCTTGGATAAGGGTTTTATTCGTCCTAGCTCATCGCCTTGGGGAGCTCCAGTACTTTTTGTGAAAAAGAAGGATGGTACCTTCAGAATGTGTATCGACTATCGCGAACTCAACAAGGTGACTGTGAAGAATCGTTATCCTCTACCGCGTATTGACGACTTGTTCGACCAGTTGCAGGGGTCGAGCTACTATTCGAAGATCGATTTGAGATCGGGATATCACCAGCTGAGAGTTCGGGAAGAGGATGTCTCTAAGACGGCTTTTAGGACTCGTTATGGGCACTATGAGTTTCTGGTCATGCCGTTTGGGCTGACGAACGCACCGGCAGTTTTTATGGATTTGATGAATCGAGTGTGCAAACCGTACCTGGACAAGTTTGTTATAGTCTTCATCGACGACATCCTGATCTATTCTAAGAGTAAAGAAGAGCACGAACAGCATCTACGACTTATTTTGGAACTCCTTCGGAAGGAACAGCTTTACGCAAAATTCTCGAAATGCGACTTCTGGCTTCGTGAAGTCCATTTCCTAGGGCATGTGGTGAACAAGGATGGGATTCACGTTGATCCATCCAAAGTGGACTCTATTAAGAACTGGCCTGCGCCTCGCACACCAAAGGAAATTCGCCAATTTTTGGGATTGGCAGGTTACTACAGGAGATTCATTAAGGATTTTTCTAAGATCGCGCAGCCTCTCACCTTACTAACACAGAAAGGCGTTGTTTATCATTGGGGAAATGCACAAGAGTTAGCTTTTCAGCATCTAAAGGATAGACTTTGTAGTGCACCTATTCTTTCACTGCCAGAGGGCACAGACGATTTTGTGGTTTACTGTGATGCATCAATTCAGGGTCTTGGTTGTGTATTGATGCAACGAGATAAAGTCATAGCCTACGCCTCACGACAACTCAAAGTCCACGAGAAGAACTACACTACGCATGATTTAGAACTGGGAGCTGTTGTTTTCGCACTTAAGTTATGGCGGCATTACCTGTACGGGACAAAGTGCGCCATCTACACCGACCACAGAAGTTTAGAACACATATTCAAACAGAAGGAACTGAATATGCGGCAGCGACGATGGGTCGAGCTGCTGAATGATTACGAGTGCTCTATCAGGTATCACCCGGGCAAGGCCAATGTAGTGGCGGACGCCCTGAGTCGAAAGGACACTACGCCTAAGCGTGTAAGAGCTTTACAACTCACGATACATTCTAGTCTACCTTCGCAAATACGAGCTGCTCAGATAGAAGCACTGAAACCAGAAAACGTTAGAGCAGAAGCTCTACGCGGGTCAAGGCAACGCTTAGAACAGAAGGAAGACGGTGCTTATTATGTAACAGGACGCATTTGGGTCCCGCACTATGGCGATTTACGGGAACTTGTGATGGATGAAGCGCACAAATCTCGCTACTCGGTACACCCTGGTTCGGACAAGATGTACCACGATATTAAAACTACGTATTGGTGGCCTAGCATGAAGGCCCACATAGCAACTTACGTCAGCAAGTGTTTGACTTGTGCGCGAGTCAAGACAGAATATCAGAAACCTTCAGGCCTACTTCAGCAACCAGAGATACCACAATGGAAATGGGAGCAAATTTCCATGGATTTCGTTACTGGCTTACCTAGATCCCAGCGCGGAAACGATACTATCTGGGTGATCGTGGATCGACTCACGAAATCCGCACATTTCTTGGCAATCAAGGAGACGGATAAGTTCTCCACTCTGGCGGAAATATACCTCAAGGAAGTTGTTTCGAGGCACGGGGTGCCCACTTCTATCATCTCTGATCGAGATGCACGTTTTACTTCGGAACTGTGGCAGGCAATGCACAAGTCTTTTGGCTCACGTCTAGATATGAGCACAGCGTATCACCCACAGACGGACGGGCAGTCCGAGCGAACTATTCAGACCTTAGAAGACATGCTTCGTGCATGTGTAATCGACTTTGGCAACAGCTGGGAAAGGCATCTGCCACTCGTGGAATTCTCGTATAATAACAGCTACCACACCAGCATTAAAGCTGCTCCGTTTGAGGCATTGTACGGACGTAAATGCCGGTCACCCCTCTGTTGGGCAGAGGTGGGGGATAGTCAGATCACTGGTCCAGAACATGTGGTAGACACTACTGAGCGGATTGCTCAAATACGACAACGCATGGCGGCCGCTCGTGACCGTCAGAAGGCATACGCCGATAAGGACAGGAAACCACTTGAGCTCCAGGTTGGGGAGCGGGTATTACTCAAAGTTTCACCCTGGAAGGGTGTGGTTCGTTTTGGTAAACGAGGGAAACTCAACCCACGGTACGTTGGACCTTTTGAGATTCTTGAGAAAATAGGCAAGGTGGCCTACAGACTGAAATTACCAGCAGAACTCGGGGCAGTTCACAACGTTTTCCATGTGTCAAATCTGAAGAAGTGTCTGTCAGATGAGACGCACGTAGTTCCTCTGAAGGAACTCACGATCGACGAACAGTTGAAATTCGTCGAAGAACCTGTCGAGATCACGGACCGGGATGTTAAGGTCCTCAAGAACACTAGAATACCTCTTGTTCGAGTTCGTTGGAACTCACGTCGCGGCCCAGAGTTTACCTGGGAGCGCGAAGATCGGATGAAACAAAAGTATCCCCAACTGTTTGAGAACAGTACAAACGCTACTGAGGCTGAAGCTACGGAATTTCGGGACGAAATTCCAGATCAACGGGGGGTGGATGTGACACCCCAGGATAACCGGGAAAACCTTGCAACCTAACTAGCTTCCTCAGTGAGTGCCGTCAAATTTCGGGACGAAATTTCTTTCAACTTGGGGATGATGTGACAACTCGAAATTTAGAACCTTTCGTTGTAACTTGCTTGAACGTTATGTGACTAGTTAAAATGATAACGTGAACCTTTTTATGTGATAAGTGCTTTGTTATGTGTGTATTGTGTATATATGTGTACGTGTTAAATGTGAACCGAGAACCCGACACGAAACAACAAGGAACCCGACTCGAGACCATGAGGTCTCGAGTGACTAGTAATCGGTTTTGGGCCTTGGGCCGAGAACCTTTGGCCGGTTGGGCCATTGGGCCGAAAACCCTTAGCCGAAACCCATAGGGTGCACCATTTGGAACTTGACTATAAATACACCATCCTTAGTTAACTTTGCCATTTTGTTGAAACATTACACCCACACACTCTCCTACTTCTCTCTCTCACCTAAACTCTAGAACACAAACACACTCCATCATTCTTGGATCTTTGGACTTGGATCGGCTCACACACACACCCGGTTGGAAGCCTTTCACACACCCTCGAAACCCATAACCGGTTAGTGTTCTTAATGCTTTGTTAAATGTTAGTGTGTTTATGTTATGTTTGTAAGATGAGATTATGTGACAATATGTTAAGATGAGTTATACATAATGTTTTGAAAAGAAATCGGTTCATGAATGTTTCTTGAACTATACATAAATATTTGATGATGAAAATGGGTTCATTGTATGTTAAAAAGGGTGAATGATGATATTGGTTGCATTTGGGTTTGATCCGAAAAGTTTGGGTATTTATACTAAGAAAAATCGGCTAATAAATATGGTTGTCAAGTAGGATGCATGCTAGTAAATTGTATCTTGATAGTTGTTCATGATTTTGGGTGAATAAGTGTTGTTTATGTTATGAAGAACTTGAATATATGCTTTGAATGTATGAAGAACACTTTGAATGATAGTTGAAGATTGAAAACCCTTGTGATTTTGATCCATCTTTGACTAATAACCTGATTAGGAAATATGTTAGTGGAATTCTATTGGTTATTTCCGGATTTGGGCCTGATTATACTGTACCATTAATCTGACCATCTGCATCAACACGTGAACTTGACAACGACAGCTTACCGACTCGCAATCACCCGTTGCGACTCGCAACCACAGCGTTACAACTCGAGACTACGCGGTTGCGACTCGCAACCATAACAGGACAAGCCGAAACCACAGGTTACGAGTCCCGTTGCGACTCGAGACCTCAGCATGATGAATCGAAACCATGGTTGCGACACCAGTTGCGACTCGCAACCATCCATGATCAACACACAGCATGACTCGAGACCATGCTTGCGAGTCCGGTTGCGACTCGAGACCACACTTTTGGGCCTTAGTTAATGGGCCAGACTGATGGGCTTCTGTGTTAACTGCTTTTACGTGTTTGGGCCTAAGTAGTTGGGCTGAACTTGTGAACCGTATGTGCTTCTATTGACTGTTAACTGTTACTGCTAAACGTGCTTGCCAAACGTGTTGAACATTTGTACACTACTTGGTTCGAATCTGATTATACGTGATATCCGTGTTAGGACGTTATTGACTACTTGCGACTTGATTGACTTTCTGTGTTTGACTGCCGAGCAAACCAAGGTGAGTTCACACCCTTTACAAAGCATGGGATTCCCTGGGTTGGGAACGGGGTTAAGGAACGTGGGTTCCTCGTCTACCTCGGGTAGGACGTCAGTGGTTCAGGAATGTGATTCCTCGTCCGGATGGACGGATAAACGTACTAGACTAAAACTCTATCACGAAGTCCCTCCTTTTTGTATCGACTAATCGCCGGGCCAATGGCGAGCGGGTCATTAGTTAGATAGCGCTATTTAGGTCTGACAAGCCTCACACCGTGCCGCAGAGGACGGGCGTGAACTAATGGATCTGGGGCACGTCAATGATGATAGACATTGATGTTTTCAGGGCACATAAACATGACTACAGTCAGCAATCGATACGGTAACGAGTCTAGTATACACATGGGGTAGCCCCCACGGCTGGAGAGCCAGATGATACACATGGGGTAGCCCCCACGGCTGGAGAGCCAGATGATGTACATGGGGTAGCCCCCACGGCCGGAGTGCCGGAGTAACTGGGAATGAACTGGTCACGTTTTTAAAACTATGGGGTAACCCCCACGGCAGGATGCCAGATAAAGTAAACTGTTTTCGAAAACAACTAAAACGAACGCCCACCCGTGAACTCACTCAACTAGTTGTTGACTCGTTACTACATGCTTTGCAGGACCATAGGTACTCAGTGGGAGCTTGCATGGAGGAGGATCGTTGTGGGACAGGGATTGCTACAAGACTATGTTAAACTTGAAACTTTTGGAACTTATGTTATAACTTTAAACTTATGCTTCCGCTTGCAACTTAAACTTATTTGTTTTGGAACACCAATCGTGATGGTTAAACTTTTATAACTACTTATATGCTTGTTCAGTATGATTGGTGGCTGGATCCTGGTCAGTCACGCCTCCAAGCGGTGGTACTCCGCAGGTGGGATTTTGGGGGTGTGACACATCGCCTGGTTTTTAGCTGACCCAAGGTGGCGTTGGCCTTGGATCACTGGTTTGATACCTGGTTTGGTATTCAAAAAGTGCTGCGCTATTTCACATGGGACCCCTGTCATGTCTGCGGGAGTCCACGCGAAGATGTCTTGGTTCCTGAAGAGGAGCTCCTTCAGGTGCGCTCTGGTGGTCGAGGATAAGGCATGACCCAATGTGACCTTCTGTTCCGGATGCGTTGGGTTGAGAACCCATTTTTCCGGTTGGTCGACGGGGGTGGGCCTTGCGACCTTTGTCGGACGTGCTTCGTCCGTCATCATGACGTCCTTGCGGGCGTAGATGATTGCAACCCCCGATGCGGTTGGGAAACCAACCGCGGAGTGGGGGACGGATGTGATCATATTGAAATCTCCTTGGGATTCTCTCCCAAGGAGGACGTCATAATTGGAGGTGTGGGGTAAAACCATGAAGTTAACCTCCTCTGTCCGCGTGTGTTTACCATTGGTAAGACGCACGGGAAATGTGATTTGACCTAGGGGAAAGACTGTTTCCCCTGCGAATCCGGCCAGCGGGTAATCTACGGCTTGCAACCGATCTTTGTCCTCTTGGTCAAATTGATTGAAGCATTGCTCGTAGATTATATCGGATGTACTGCCCGGGTCGATGAACAGACGCTCGGTGCAGTAATGGGCCAGCTGGCCTGAAATGACGACGGCGCGTCTGTCACGCGGTCCGCCTCGGACTTTTGGGAAGACGACTTGCTCGTCTTTCCAATCATTGTCCGGTCTTCGTGCCGCTTTGCGCGGCCTACCCTTGCCTCCGTAGATCATGTGGGTGGAAGCCACGTACATGGCTTTCTTTCCGGAGGAGGTACCTTCGTTGTGAGGGGTGATATGCTTGGTGGGCTTTTGTCCACCTGGTAAAAGGTGTTGCAGTTTCCCCTCTTTCAACGCCCGCTCAATTTCCAGCCGGAGACTGATGCAGTTGTTGGTGGTGTGGCCCGAGTCCTTGTGGTACTCACAGTATAGTGTGAGGTCCTGACTTTTCTTGGACTTCATTGGTTGGGCCGGTCGCAAGAATTGTGGGTCCGCGAGGAGGACCTCTCTTGGCGACTGGTTGATCTCGGTCCATTTGCGGTCCCGAGATTCTTTTCTTGGTGCCCGAGTGTCTCGGGCCGGGTTGTAGCATTGTGGGTCAAACGTGTTGGGTTGCGGGAAATACGGTTTAGTAATATCCCGATTGCCCGCATCCCGGTTTCGTTTGTTGTTACGTTTGGACCCTTGGTGGGATGTTTCAGCTTGGGGTTTTGCCTTTTTGACGTGCGGTTCGAGCGACCGCTGTGTCTGGGCATATGTCTTGACTGCGGTCATAACATCCTCCCATTTTTTAGGCAACCCCTCCTTGCCAGAGATGGTCATAATCATCTCTCTGTCTTTGACGGCCCGAATAAAATGGTTTCGCGCCATTTGGTCCGCCACGTCGCCTATCTCTAGGCATTCTTTATTGTAACGGATGACGAATGCCTCGAGCGATTCGTCATCCCTTCGCCAGATGTTCATGACGTCCAACGAATCGCGTTCGTGGCGTCGCTGTTGGCTAAAATGGGCGAGGAACTTGGCGCGCAAGTCCTCGAAAGAATCCAGTGATCCCACTGGCAAAGAATCAAACCATGCCCTCGCCAGACCGATAAGGGTCTGGGGGAAAAAATTGCACCAAGTGGGTTCGTCCCACCTGCCATTGACGCCTGCGCCTGTGAAGATGTTCATGTGGTCGTCCGGGTCGGTCGAGCCACTGTATTTCCCAATGTTGATTGGGAATTTTGTCGTTGTGATATCGGCGTTGGCGATGTGCGGGACGAATTTTGAATTTTCGGCCGCGGCCCTTGGCCTGTATGGTTCGTGCACAGGGCGCTTTGCCGCCCTGAGGTATGTAGTGCGGGGGTGACTGGGAGGAACATAGTTGCGTCCCCCCGGTCTGCTGTTGGTGTCGTGAGACTCCCCGCGGTAGGTTTGATCGTCAGGGTCTGTATGATCGTACCCTTCCGTGTAAGGTTGCGGGCCCAGTCGGCTCTGGATGCCTGGGCCGCGCCTGGAGGCTGACCGCCTCCTATCTTCCCCATAGGGGCCCAGGCGGGTATGCACTGGCCCTCTGGAGCGGGACTCATATGAGGAAGTATCCTCATTGAGTGTATGGACCGAACAGTAAGATGATCCACGGTCGTCATGTCGGCTTCTGGAAGCCTGACGTGAGTGTAACCTGCCATCGTATTGGAGTATACGGTTGGCAGGTGTGTGTTGTATTGGAGTAGGCCCAGCTTGTACGTTTGCTTCCGTACAAGCGCGGTTGTAAGCCGCTATCAGCAGGTCAGTCTGCTGTTGGTACCAGGAGTGTAAGTCCACGCCTGGTGGAAGCACAGTTGGGGCCTGTGATAAGTCGTGTCCGAACGCAAAGGATGGGATCCTTTGGGTGGACGTGCCAATGTGTCCGGGTTGGGGGGTCGAAGGGTGGACCCCTGTTGGGACCGGGGGATTTGGGTTATCCGCATTGGTGTTTTGGTTATCAGTCATGATTTTGAGAGGGAGAGGGATGGATTAAAAAGTGCTAAGAATCACGGTGGGCGCCAATGATGAAACAATGGTTAACCGGGCAGGGTTAACACACTGGTCTCGTCAAGAAGGGTTAATCCCTTCCTCTCGGAGATCGCTGGCTGGGTCACCGGTGGATGATCTCCTGCACAAGGAAACAAGCCGTGACTCGTAACAAGGAGGATGGGGTGGGGGGTGCTCCTTGTTACCACTCTCCGGCGTGAGAATCAGTAGTTTGCTTGGGAAGCAAAGCAAGATAATAGTAGTAGTTAGAGAGTTGTGAAGAGATACCTCAAACCTGGTTTGGGGTTGGTATTTATAGCCGAGGAGTGAAGGAGGAGATTGATGGATGGGCTGACGACGAGCTGCACCGTTGCAGGTGTGTCAGTCTCGCCGGCCGTGGGGGTTACGCCACGTCAGCCCATTGCTTTAATAGCTCTGACAGGGGACTGTCGCCGGCGCCACTTGCCTTGTGGTGTCAGCCACTTGCCTGGCGTGTCAGTCCACTTGTTGGATATGCAGGGTGCGGTGCGAGCCGCATCGCTGCATGCGGTAACGTCTGAAGTTACCGCGTCTCCTACTTGTGCTCAAGAAATACGCGAGATGCGGTGTTGGCCGCATCATCGCATGTGGAGACTATTTGCTCGCTTCCCTTGTCGTGACGAAAATGGCCATATGATGCGGTGCCAGCCGCATCGATATGTTCATCTTCTTTCGTACTTGGGTCAAGCTATTCATCTTCGAACCGAATGGGTTCGAAGGATGTGACCGCATGGGTGCGGTTTGCTTACTGGTAGGGGTTTGTTTGATGCGGGTAATGGTCGTTTTGGGACCATACCCCTTCAGTCACGAGTCATGATGATTTAATGATGATATTGGAGGAAATCTGAAATACTACAAATCTAAAATGTAGTAAATAGTATGAAAGAGTCCGATTTTATAAAGTAGAAGTCACACATTTTTGATTTGATGCTAATGAAGAACGTAAGCAATTGCATGAAAAAAAAATAATCTTCAAAGGCTGTAAACGTTGTTATTTATTTATTTTTTTAAAACAAATCAAATATAATTTATTTTTCAGTCATTTTCTCCTCAGTTACTTTCATGCCATCAAAATATTCACAAAACTAAATCCAAATTTTCTAGTTATGATTATATACAAAAACAATAAAATGAGGACAAAACATGGAGCCATGAAGTCCAAGGTGAAAGGCTGCAGGTCAATTGTTTCTACTCTTAATTTCACTTTTCATGGATACGATAACATTATTCAAGATGTCTAAAATAATAAAACAATTACTAAGTAGAAATATGAGCTTTGTGTATTGTTACCTGAATGGATGAAAGAAAAACCAAATCATGGATATGAAGATTCAAATCATGGATATGAAGATCTTGCAGCAATTCGTGCTGATAACGTGTTGTAAAGCAATCGTCTATTAGCAATCCATATACAACTGTACTAAACATGAGAGAACAAGACTATAGAAAATAAGTGAATATGAATTCTTTTTCATTGAGATATCAACATACAATACAAAGAACTCTATATATAGTGTTCATACATTAATACAAAAACAATCTAATAAATGATCATTTTACCCTTATTTTTTTAATTTCAAGTTTTCAAATATGCTCATCTTTTAACTACATATTTTTATACAATACATTTATAGCTGAAATTTATTTTTACCCATTTTTGATATAATTTTTTTTTTACCCTCCTCAGACCCTACATTAGCTTTGTTATTGGTGAGATTTATTGAGTATGATGATAACGACACATATGAACGTATTACACAGAAATTGAAATCATACCGTTTAATTACTTGTCATACGTTGCTTTTCACGTTTTTATAGCACACCGTTTCTATATATTTTTAGAAAAAGTTAAAAACTTTAAGATTAAATATTCAATCCAACTAGATGGAAACACCCCTGCATTGCGGCGGGGTACAACCGTACCAACAACATTAATAACACACCATCGCCAACGCCAAGCAACACTAAAAAAGAAGACGTAAAAACGTTAGACCACGCATGTTCGTAAGAACGTGTAGAAAATGACGCATTAATAAAAGTTGTTACACCATAATCATGCACGTACCTTAAGTATAAGAGAAGTTACAACCATTTTCAGAAAAGTAAGAAACATTTTGTAGTGCATTTTGTTACTACATATATGATGATATACTAAACCCCCACGTTGTAGTGGGGAACATAAAACCGTGTCAAGTTGCTCCAATGTTATACTACCGCCAACGACCATCAACGCAGAAAAAACTCGTAAAAGAAAATAAATAAAAATGAAAAAAGTAACATTGGGCGAAACATAGATGTAAAATCATTGAACCACATACATGGTTTGCGGCGTGTTAATACGAAAAAATTAGACCAAAACGTAAAACATAGAAAAGAATAACTAAGACGATATAAGACTTGCGAGTTGCGACGAACCTATCATATGAGAAAAATAGACGTAAAAACATTGAACAACATACGCACCTTACGTCGTGTATGGACACGAATAAAATTTAAATAAAATAAATTAATGTGTATTATAAAAATAAATACATGATTTAAATAAGTAAGAATACTAAAACAAATAAATCATTAATGTGTATTACAAAAATAAATACATGATTTAAATAAGTAAGAATACTAAAACAAAGAAATCATAAAATAAATAATAATAAAAATAAAGATAATAATAAAATATAATGTCCTATAGACCTACAACCAAACATTTTTTAAAAACTCATAAAACATAAGGTACGATACATATATACAACCATAAAACAATAGGTGCAACCAATCATTGCAAAAAAACATCCTATAAGCACAAAGTACAAACAATGATGTATAGCATTGTTTTAAATTAATAGTATATAAATTAATAGTATATAAATGATTATTAAAAAAGATATTTTACACAAAGTTAAAATAAAAAACAGAGACATCTATCTTAAGAATTGAATTGATGCATGATTTTGAAATGCGAAGTGTTATTTCTTTTCGTAACATTTAAGAGAGTAATGATAAGCGCTAAAACACATTTACAAAAACGTCGAGTTAGTCAATTGGTACATAAAACTCTAATACTATCAGGTTGGCTGGTATAGGGTAGCGCCCCCTCCCCCATTTCCACGGTGTAATTGAGGGATGCTATTCCCTCTATCGCAAACACAATAATGATGGCCAACGGATGCCCACTTCACTTTAAACGTTAAACCAAAAGAAAAACATGGTGAGGTTCGCCATTCTTATGCTTTTACCTAATATTTCTTACTTGTTAAAGAGATGACGCTATTAAAACCTATTGCTTATGTGTCGATGATGTGACATAATAAAGCTCTTAAGAAGTACTTTTTCACCCAGCCCTGGCCTTCGAGAAACACTAAAAACCCCAAAAAGCTTTTCCTGGATTTTATATATTTATTATAATAAATTATTTATATTTTAATTTGATATGATTTTTAATATAGTAGCTTTTTTTAATATATCTTTAAATATTATATGAGTAGTAGGAAAATTTAAATTTGAAAATTGAAATTCAAATATTAAATATTACATATATAATATATTAAAAGTTACAGAAATTAAACATTACAACAATTGCATTTGTCCAAACAAGTTTGAGTCTGGATTGATGATTGCAAAACGCAAGATTTGGTTTGTGTTTTCATCGAGAGGCCCTCGTTTAACAGCGAAGGGTTTATATTTAGCAATTCGAAAGACAAGTTTGAGTTTTGGATTTATGATTTTAAGATGTGTTTTAAAGTTTAGAAAATAATTAAACCGAGAGAAAAACGTGTTTGAAAGCGTGGTAAAAAAATAGTAGACAAGGGTTTGTATTTATAGTGATTTTGTTTTGGGGGAATTTTAAAATTTAATTGATGAAAATATATGAATGTATTAACATTTAGGCTAACTCACACACCATTTAATTTTACTCTTAAATCTATTCTTATATTTACAAAGAGACTTTTCAGACTCCGAATCCAATAATATTTTGAGAACTACGAGAAAAGCGTAAGGATGTAGAGAGTGGTTAGACATTTGAAAGTGGTAAACTTCAAAATCAGCCAATGAGAGTGTGCCATGTCATTCAACCTTAATTGTTTAAACTATGCTCAAAAGTGTTGGCAATGGTTAGACACTTCATGAATTGGTAAACTATTTAAAAAAAGGAAAAATGTGTGATTGGTTGAGATGACATGGACTCCATCACACACGCCCCCTCTCTCTCCTTCCCTCCCTCTCCCTGCTTCGGCAACCGTTCACCAAATCACCATCTTCACCGAGCGGCAAAACCCACCGGCGGCGGTGTTACCGCGCGGTAAACCGGCTTTGCCGAGTGGGTTTGCCGCCCATTCCGGACACCCTAATGCACTTAGACAAAGTACACTGAAAATAATCAAAGTACTAGGAGAGAGAGAAAGTGAAGTGGTTATGAAATCATTTTATGGATCAAAGTCAAAACAGTTTAAAATCAATATCAATCGAAGAAGCAGGTGTTGTCCAGCGTTACTTTGGGTGTCAGGACGGATAAATGGAACTAGGATTTGGATCCAACGGGTACGTTTTCGGTTAAAAGTCTAAAAAATAGGCCGCAACTCGCTAAGTTTAAGGATCTAGAAAATGATTTTGTATGGAACAACTGGATTCCATACAAAGTAATTGTTTTAGTGTGGAGGATCTCGTTAGACAAGGTACCGACTTTGGCTGCTCTTGTTAAAAGAAATATCTCTATTGGGTCATCTCAATGCAGAATTTGTGGGCAAGCAGAGGAGGATGCAATCCATCTATTTATCAACTGTGGGGTGACACAATTGGTGTGGGACTTTCTATCACAATGGTGCAAAATATTGGACATATATGCGTTCAGTGTAAAAGATTTGCTAGGGTGGTACAAGCGAGTCCGCGGGAGTAAAAAATGGAAGAAGCTGGTGTATTATATAATGCAAACTGCTGTGTGGGTCTTGTGAAAGCACAGGAATGATCTGATGTTTAACCAAAGGCATTTCAATATGGCTCGGTGATAGAAGAAATTAAGCAGCTGGGTTTCCTTTGGATCACAACCCGTTCGACGCTGAAAGGTATACAGTGGGAAGAGTGGAACGCCTTTGAGGTTGCGAATAGATGTAGCTATCTTTTGAGTATCGGGTGTTGTAATGTAACTTGGTGTGAACTAACTAGTTTGTTAGTTCTATGTGTTAATAAAATTTCGCTTTGTTGGCCGTTAAAAAAAATCGAAGAAACAGCAAAGAAAGTGAAGGGAAGTAAGCGTGAGTTGACATGGCAAGAAGTAATTTATTAACTCCCGTCACGTTCCCTCTTCAATCCACAATCCAATCCTCGTCCCTTTTTTTACGTAATCCGTATTTGTTCACATGCAACATCTTTTCCCTTTTATGCATTTTTTATACCATTTATATTCGAATATTTCGTTTTCATTATGATATCCAATCAAAATTTTAAATTCAATATACTTATACCATGTAAGCGACCGTATGAATTAACACAATATCTATCTCACACCAGGTAAAAAAGTTTCGAGTTAAATGTCATTTTAGTCCTTGTGGTTTGAGCTATTTTGACATTTTAGTTCAAAAGTTTCATTTTTTGTCTGTGGGTCCAAAAAGGTTTCACCGTTGCCATTTTAGTCCAACTAGAATTACGACCCGCCGCAATGCGGCGAGGATTCTTTAGTTATAACTAAGTCGATTTAGGACGTAAACGTTATGTTGAACCTGTCAAACGGGAAAAAATAGACGATGTAAAAACGTTCACCCACACACGCACGTTGCGTCGTGTTAACTCGCAAAATTTAGAACGAAACGTAAAAACCGAAGCATAAAGCGAAAAATTTGTAGAAAATGAAAATTATAAAGGACCAAAGTTGAAAGTAAAAAAAGTTGTGAGGATGGATTTGTAAAAAAATCAAAGCCAAGATTACAACACATAAGTAAAAAAAATCAAAGTGGTTAAATCGCAAAAGATGGAAACTTTTGAATTAGAAATGAAAAATCAAGTTAATGAAAGGGGTTAAATTGTATAAGATGGAAACTTTTGAATTAGAAATGAAAACTCAAATTAATCAAAGGAGTTAAATTACCAAAGATTAAAACTTTAAACTCAAATTGTCAAAGATTAAAACTTTAGGGTTAAAAGGGAAACAAAGATTAAACTTTAAACATAACTTGCCAAAGCTTGAAACTTTAGGGTTAGAAATAAAAAATCCATTTTTTTTTGAAAAACTCCCAAAGCCAATTTTACAACTACTATATGCATAAACTTGTTGGTTATTTATAAGGTTTTAATAGGTTAGCTTTATCCATTTTTTCTGTTAACGAGAAGGGAAATTCGGTCATTTTATATGGCCGTATTGCCCTTCTAGTTAACAGAATTACATATAAAATGACCGAATTGCCCTCCTCGTTAACAGACAAAATGGATTAAGTTAATCCAGTAAAATGACAACGGCGAAATATTTTTGGACCTACAGGCAAAAAATGAAATATTTGGACTAAATTGCCCAAATAGCCTATATAGCCCAAACTATAGTGACTAAAATAGCATTTAACTCAAAAGTTTGTTATTGCCCCAATACAAGTTCTTTTAGTAGACATAAGAAAACCAGATATCATGACTTTGATAAAAATACAAGTTAATGCTGTCTTAACAACCTGTGACAATGGACAAACTCATAAAGTTGTTAATAATTTAATGAGGGTGAAGGGGGTGCTCACCTAATAGGTGAGTCCCCTCTCTTACGCCAAACCAATCCCCGTGTGCCACGTCAACTCCCCTCTTAAACTCCCCTAACACCCCCATTTGATGGCGCCACTCCCCTCTTAACTCCCCTTATTTTTTTATTCAAAAAAAAAAAAAAAAAAACCAAAGAAAATCTTTGATTGGTTGAAACTGGCATGGCCCCACACAATCAGCCTCTCCTCCATCGGTGAACCCACGCCCAATATACACCCCGAATCGGGACCCCGCTTTGATAGCGGCGGTGTTCCCGATCGGGGAAACCTATCACCGCAACCACTCCCCGAAGACGCCCCGTTCACCCTGACCATTAGTACAAAGTAATTTAAAAATATCCTTATATGAGTTCATTTGAAGTCCCGAAGGACAAAAGGATAGGAGAAAGTGAAAGACAAAATAGAAGAAAAGACACATGGGTGCAAGTGTAAGAGCATGTGAATGACAGGGCCTTGCGTGCGGGATCTTACATTTACAAGTAAACCAACATATCATTTGTCAGCAACATCTATGCCCCTGAGGTTAGGGGTCATTGGCATGTCTACCCCCCTAAGGAAATAATTGCAATTTTACCCCCTACTGTTCACTGTTATGTCGCAACCTTACCCCCTGTTAACAGATTCTGTTAAGTCAACGTTTGTTTTGACTGTTATAATGTGTGAAAAGTCGTTTTTGCCCATGTCTTATTAAAATTATATAAAAAATCAAGAATCAAGTTCATCATCATCAGTTCATTCTTCTTCATCTTCATCTTCATCATCATCATCATCAGTTCATTCATTCTGGGTGTTCTAGATCCACAAATCACCTACAAACAATTACTCTCATAATTCATTCAACATCAAATTTACACAAATCATCAAACCCTAAGTGCCCTAACAACAACAACAAATCCATATCCACAACACAAATCACAAAATCAACGAAACAAGTTCATCATCATCATCATCAGGTTCATCATCATCATCAGTTCATCACCACCACCACCACCTCCTTCTCCTCTTCTGACCACCGCCACCATCATCCCACCACTGTTCATTCTTCATATTCAAAATCCCCATACAAAACAAACCCAGATCTAATAACCCAAACATCTTCATACAAAACAAACCCAGATCTAATAACCCAAACATCTGCACATGAACATGAACACAGATTCATAATCAATCTTCATACAAAACAAATCCCCTTTGACTTGTTCATAATCAATCTTCAAAAAACCCAGATTCATAAACCCAAACCGACTTAATAACAAAACATCTGCACATGAACATAACAGATTCATACAAAACAAACCCAGATTCAAAAAACATCTTCATAATAACCCAGATTCAACTGATGATGATGTTTCATAAAAACAAAACAAACCCAGATTCAAAAAACATCTTCATAATAACCCATATGCACATGAACATAACAGATTAAAAAACATCTTCATACAAAACAAACCCATATACATAAACCCAGACATGCTAAGTTCATGTGCAGATTCAACCCAGATTCAACTGATGAAGTGGCGGAGACGGTGGTGGTGAGGAGAAGTGGCGGCGGAGACGGTGGTGGTGAGGAGAAGTGGCAGAGACGGGGGATGGACTGGTTCAATCGCAGAGGGGTTTCAATCTTTGTGTGATTGAGTTGAAATTTGTGCCTAGGGTTTCAATTTAGGGTTTGAAACTGATTGATTGGTTAACTTGGGGATTTTGGTGGAGAGTTGGGGAAATTGTCAAGAAATGGGTTCGATTGTTATGGATTGTGGTGGGGGTGGCTGGTGAGGGTGGTGGTGGCTGATGGTGGCGGTTCATTCTTGCAGATTCTTGCAGCAGTGAGATGATAGTGGGAGGTTGGATGTGGTGAGAGAGACCCAGGTGAGTATTCGTGAGAGAGAGAGAGAGAGAGAGAGAGAGAGAGAGAGAGAGAGAGAGAGAGAGAGAGAGAGAGAGAGATGTATAATAATAATAATAAATATTGGGTAAGATTACCAAAATACCCTCACCTATAAAGTCAAACTACCGTCGACTGTTAACAGGGGGTAAGGTTGCGACATAACAGTGAACAGTGGGGGGTAAAATTGCAATTATTTCCTTAGGGGGGGAGGGTAGACATGCCAATGACCCCTAAACTCAGGGGGTAAAATTGCAGTTTACTCTACAATCAATCATACTACAATTTTTTTTCAACGAAAAATTTCTTTTATTCCATGCTGTCCGTGTGATTTTAATCCAAGACCTCTCGTTCCAAAGTGTTTAAAAGGTTTTGTTTTTGCCAATGGACTATAAGCCCATTGGTAATCATACTATATGTATCTAATATCTTTATTTCATAAACCAATTACACATATATACACACACATTCACACTTGTGTATACTAGAGTATGTGATGTAAGTCTCTCTTGTGAACCAATCCGAAAAGGACACATTATCAAGAAGAGTACGTAATTTTGTTTTGATATGTCTCGTTGGTGTAGTCTTCATCAGGACATGATTTAGTCCCTAGTTCGCCCATCTCTTGAGTGTAAATTTCATCATTTTTGTTGAAAGATGTGATAAGTAAAATAACTAATTTAGTTGGTGTTCATTTGCGTAATTTCTAGATTAGCTTCTCTATTAATCTTCTTTTATAAATTATCATTTTAACTGTCACAAATTCTTACATCAAATCAATACGCGTCGTATGTGTCAAAATAGCCATTTTTTCCATTAAATTTAACCATGACTCGGTTATGATACTTGTCAGTGTGTTATTTGTTATATTGTGAATGAATATAAAAGTATTAGACTTTTTCGTGAATCCCTAATCAGGGCGATTAGATTTTCTATTAATTATATCATATCAATGTGTTATTGGTTCTTAGTTTAGTCGTCATAAAAATGGCAGGTTTTGGTGGTGAAGAAACGTGTACCGGAAGTAAGGATCTTTTGGGGGAATCTGGGTTTGGTTACCTCTCATGACAACTATCTGGGTTTATGAACTGCAAAACAAAATACCGTTAGGCTCACCAAAGGAATGGGGTTGTCCCTGTGACTACTCTCCGACGTGAGAATAAGTATCTACTGAGAGAATGAAAATATGTGTGAAAGAGAGAGAGAGAGAGAGAGAGAGAGAGAGATACCATGTACTTATAATCATTGGTCAATTAGGGTTTTTTTCCCTTAGTGGTTGTATTTGTCTTAGTATTCTACTTTGAAAAGTAGGAGATATAGAAAATCTTTCATACCTTTTAGATATCTTGTTAGAGTAAAATGCACGGATAGTCCCTGTGGTTTTGCAAAATAACAGCTATAGTCCCTAACTTTTGGAAATTACACCGGTGCTCCCTGTGGTTTGACAGTTTATTACTCGGATAGTCCCTGGAGTGGATGCCCGTTAGTTTTCTCTGTTAAGTAGATGTGAATGACAAAATTACCCTTCATCTTCTACACTATAAAAACAAAACAACCTCACCCCAACCCCACCCACATCCCACCTTTCCCTCAGTTTCACACAAGAACTCTTCACATATATTAAGATCTACAATCTAACAACAAACCGTAACGATCTTGAAATCAAACACGTAGAAAGACTAAGAGTTTTGAAACTATTATACAGTAGCATTTGACAAGAAATCCAAAAATGGAGGAAATTAATGTAAGTAGAAAAACTGATAATCTCAAATTTAGCAACTAGACGGAAGACAAAAGCTGGCTTTAGATCCCAGCAACAGCAAGAAGCTAAAGAAAATGGCAATGAAATATGACTGAGTCTTCTATCAAACAAATTTTGATTGATGGTTAATCGAACTCAATTTGCAAAACCTGATTGATTATAAAAGATTGAGTAGTGGGTGAAATGATCGGTTTCATAAACTAAAGAAACTCAAATTGGGAAAGGTGATATTAGGAAGGTGGGGATGGGTGGGGTTGGGGTAGGGTTGTTTTGTTTTTATAGAGTAGAGAAGATGAAGGGTAATTTTGTCATTTCACATCCACTTAATGGAGAAAACTAACGGACATCCATTTCAGAGACTATCCGAGTAACAAACTGTCAAACCACAAGGAGCACCAGTGTAATTTCCAAAAGTTGGGGACTATAGGCGTTATTTTGCAAAACCACAGGGACAATCCATGCATTTTACTCTTTAATAATATATATCTCTAGATATTAATAATGTTCCAGAATATTTAGGTTTAAACAGGTGTCGACCGGTTTATTATTTAGTGAACCAAATCATACCTGTCATTGTAACGCCTCGCTATTCGCAGCTGTTCGTTTTTAGAAATATTGTATGGTGTTTCTATTTTCAGAATTTCTCTTGTAATCGTAATTCGTTTCGAAACGTTGTAAAAACCGAGACTTTGATCATAACAAAATGGATCTTTTTATATGAAATATACATTGTTTATACATTCATTGATACGTTCAAACATTTGATTCAATTGTAAGCTCATGGCATATTCGTATCATGAACATGTTTAACGTACAAACGATTAATCGGAAATACGTGATTTTAACATTCTACAAGTACATATACTTGTTTAATCGTTTCAACACTTCACTTACTTCTTACAACACAAAAACCATGTTTACATACTCGTTAGCCACTTGATTTCATGTTTTAAATACATATTAAGCCTTGTTACATGCTAGATAAACATTAATACATATTGGATATGTAACATACACTACAATTATACAAATTATATGTCAAAAAAATATAAAAATAATAAGGCTATTACCAGCTGCGATCGGAACGCACAAGCAGCATTAAGTCCTTTCTTTTATTGTTTAACTCCCAACTAATCGTCTTTAATGCACAACTAACTAAACCCTAATCCCTTCCCTATAAATACCCTACTTCCCCATTCATGTTTCCACTTTACAAACACTTTAAACACTCCAAAACACTCCCTAAACTTATCTAATTTCCAGCAGAATTAAGAAGAAAGTTTCAACCACTCTAAGTGAGTATTAACACACTTCTTCTTCTATTTCTTTCTTGTTTATTCTTCTAAAACACTTGGATAACCTCTAGCAAGGTTTTCACAAGTTTTCTTGGGCAAACTTAGGTGAAACCTCACCATTTTTGAGATCCAAAGTGCACTTTATTTTCTGCTTGTTTTTAACTTCTGGTATCTTCATGTTTTTGATAGAAACTAGGTGAAATCTTGTTCCCACCAAGCTCACAACTTAGTCTATGGTTGTGGGTTTGTGTTGAGGTGATTTCCATCAAATTTTTGGGTTCAAACACCCATTTTACTTCTGTTTATACATGGTAATTGAATGATGAAAGCAAGCACAAGACATCATCTTCTATATGATGAACTTGTAACTTGTGAAGTGTGAACAAATGGAAGCCTTGGCTTTCCAAACTAAGTTCCACTCCTTCATTTGAATATTGTATGAACACTCAAAGTGACTTACTAGAATCAAAGTACCTTAGCCCTGTCTAGCCCTGCTCACTTAGTTAATTCTTTCCATGATGTGTTGGCACACCTGGGTTGTAGTGTACTTGGTCACTTGAGCATTGTTAGATAGGTTTATTTTCTTGTTATTCATGACCCTCCGAACTATCTTCATGATGGTTTGTGTAGTGGTGAATCATATAATGAGGTTTTAACCTCCATGCTTGACAATACATGATACTACATGATATTCTTGATTGGACTTAGTTTAGGTTATTATTATTATAACTATATAAGTATATAAACTATATAAAACATAGCTGATTTTGTGATGATAATCAAGTTATGATTATTCGTCATAAACCTAGGCTAATATATCTAAGATTCTAAGATACTTGTTATGGTTCTAATGGGCAATTTGGGACCCATGAAACCACTTAAACATAGTGTCATAAATGAGTGATTAGAACTAGATATTACTTTGGTATACGTACTTTGGATACTTTAAATTCTAAATCCTAAATCTTACCACTTCCTAAACATCACGTAACCTTACCATGGAATCCTTATTCACAACAACTCGTCGCTTACAGATAATCGGAAGCATGTGCAATATTGTGTGTACACTTGACTCATTTTCATTTTACACATTTTTTGGTGCAACATGTTAGCTTATTAAAATCACAACACTTAAACTCTACTTTTATGCACAAACAATCCAATACATGCATGCATACGTTATTCTTGATACGTTTATCTTGGTTAGTTCGTTTTGTGATTGAACTTATCATTAACTTCGATCAAGCCTACCTTAACATGTATAACGCTATAGGCGTAACACACCGCCTGTGAACGTTGGGTTATGTTAAGAATCTTTTACTTGCGTGAACTTTGGTTTGACTTGTTTATCACATGCTAGATTTACATTAATCTTGAATAACATAGTTTGCCATGTGGATTCGTTTAAACATTTTTTTATACTTATGCTATGTACTTAAAACTTGTGCACTCGCCAATACCTTTGTATTGAACTATGCTTTTAAAACATGTTGCAGGTGTATGATGATGTTGATGATGCACGGAACATAGTAGGATGCCTAGAAACGCATTTAAACTTTTATACTTGTTGTATTGTAATTGATTCCCTTATGAAATGAAATGAATTTATTCATAAATACTTGTCACATGTTAGCGTTATGTGTATTGAGCGATCTCGTTTTCGTCTCACTCCGATGTTTCCGCCATCGGTTGGGGTGTGACAGATTGGTATCAGAGCCATAACTATAAGGAATTAGAAAAATTGACATGCTTTTGACCTAGTAAATAGTTAAGCACCATACTTGACCATACTTGATTTATGTGCTAAATTCTTGAAATGCCCTTTTGTGCTCATACTTGTTTTACTATTCCAAAACATACGCCTTTCCTAAGGCCATTTTACACGATCATGTTAAACTCAAAAACACTCGTATTATACAAACGAGACGACTTCACCAAAATAGGTGTGAAACCCACAATTTGGTGAATGATTCTCAATCCATTTATTCTTTTTACACAAAATTCGTTGCCAAGTTAGGAGTGAAATCCTCACCTTGATGGAGAATTTCCACTTTAAATCTAGTGGACCCTCGTCAACGTGTCGCAAATTAACTTTCATCCCGACGAGTACTTACCACACTTAGGGTGCGATGTTGTCAAGTTAGGGGTGAAACCCGCATCTTGTCAACTAGTCCCACTCCTTGATTTTCAAAATCCCGCCAAGTCTTGAATTTTCGATTGATTTGGAACATGTAGTAACCGGAAGGGTGAATACCATTAACCGAAATTTCGGCGAGAGTATTCCACCTATTAGGCCAAAGCATGCTTCCAAAACTCAAAAGATCTTTCGACCACTTTGGTTTAGTCAAAAATTTCATTTTGGAACAATTGAAGTTCTAATCAAACCTCCATTTTACTATTATCAATCTTATGCTTAATACGATACAACCTTTTCTTTTCAAAATTCAAATTATTCTCAAGATTTTTACATACACATCATACTAAATCTTTTCATACACTCATACATTATCCACATGCATGATTTCAAAATGTCACCAACAAGATTTACATTTCCCGAAATCCCTAAATGGAAGCATATCATCAAGATAGGAGTGATTCCTTGACGATTAGCCCCGCTCCTTCCCTTCTTAAAAACGACCTCAACAACGGGTTAGGGGTGATTCCCTTACCATTGGTGATCGTTACCAAACTTTCTTTTTAAAAGAGACTTTGTTATGCTAACCACACGATCAAATTTAATACCTAAATCATTTCTCGTTTTGTCAAATCCTTACTCATGCAAAATTTCAAAATTCATTGTTTTATCAAACGTATTTATTATCCTACAATCTATTTTACATAAATCCCATACCCAAAATTTCCTCATCATACCTTAAACGTTTTATTACCCGATTTTCAAAACTTTATGAAATGCTACCTATCAACATAATCGTTCTAATGAATCTCATGCCCACGAACTTCATACTCGACCTAATCACTAAAACTTCATTGTTCATTGTTCAATGTTCATTTTATACTTATATGCTAGTACCCCAAACTTCATACTCGACCTAATCACTGAAACACACTAATAATAAAGACAAATGCTCTCAATCGAAAACCAAACCAACTTTTTCCCACATGCTTATAAAATCTTATAGATATTATAATGCCATTTTGCTAAAACTCTTCTTGAAATCCCTAAGTCATATTACTAAAAATTCTTTTCAAAGATCAATGTTTTCACGAAAATTTCCGAATTTCAATTTTTCTTTTTTTAATACAAGATCCTTTAAATGATGCAAACATACTGTTTTCATAAACCTTTTCATACATCGCTCAAAACATCATTTCAATTTCAAAAACGTGGGCAAGGAGACTTCATAGGAACCTACAACCTTCGAGATATGTAAATTCCTTTTTTGAAACAAGAGTAGCATTTCCTTTTTCAAAACACAACTCATGTAACAATCAGATGCTTTATATTCTTGGACATTCACAAACTTGATTCTCCATTCTCTGTCAAACTCAGTCTATTTTGATTCAACAAACACGATGATTTATTTAAACAACTATACATGCATATCATCGTACACGTTTTAGTCAATATTTCACGACAACCTCACACATATCATTCATCTTTACATAATCAAAACTTTTTGATCATTTTATATGCTTACATTCGTTGTGTTTCAACTTATACAATACACCCAAATGCTATCATTCATGCTTATAATTATACTTATAAATATGCATTCTCAATCTTATACTCATCCTCATACATATACTCATACGCATACTTATATTCATACTCATATTCATATTCACACTCATACTCATATTCATACATTCGTATCTATACGCTAGCGTAACCCGAGGGGTTCGCTTACGATGGAATCGTACATACCTAAACATAAACATACTTACACACTACATTCTTATACGCACGCATTCTTATTTTCAAAGTTACTGTATACCCTGACTCATACACAACTAGTACAAACTATGTGGATTATGCGACGACCAAAATAATCGCGGGTGCACACGGGATTATAGTGGTAGGCGTATGAAAATCATAAGGTGTACTACTATGTATGTTAAGACACGGAAGGTAACATGACACCGAATAACGAAACGGACGTAACATGGTTAAAACATGGTAGATACGCCGCTGGTACTTCCTATATATAAGTGTTTTCACCATGTTACCAAACTTTTGTAAAACGTGCCATGAGAAATTCGGTGTTTTGCAGACCTTATTTAGACACGGTACACAAACTTTAACAAGTCACAAACGCATTGTTAAACGTGCGATATCTGATTATCCATGACGAAACCACATCCTCAACACTTCATATTCACATTGTATCCAAATAATCATACCATTCCTATCCTTGCAGTCATCTACTAGATCGATTATTCACTCTCATACCTCTACTATTCCGAGTTACTCTTTGACTTTTATACAAACCTTATTTGCAATCAATTGATTTAAACGTTCAAATCCTAAAATACTTCCTTGCTTTTTATAATATCTTCAATTCTTTATTTACGCGCAAACATACTTAGACGGTCCGTTAATCTCAAAACTTTCTAATAAATACCTAACCTTCCCATTTCTCACCAATGAACAATTTTCTATAAACATGTGATTTTACAAATGCTCCTTAAAACCGATAAAACTTTCTTACAACTTACGATGGGGCCACACTTTTCATCAAAATACAAACTATTTTATACGAAAACTTTTCTTCTTTAACATCTTTTGAAATACTACTCCCATTGGTCTACTCAAACTTAATCAAACTCACTCTGCCTTACACACACTTGCACGTTTTACTAATGATTAATGCGTCAATTCACCTTAGCTAAACGAACCCTTTTACAAACCTATCCTTTCGTTCCTCAAAGTTTCATCCATTTTCAACACACTCCGAAACTTCAAAATCTCGATTTTAGTTAATCATTTTAAAATTCCTTTTTACAAGGTCTTCCTCTTGAATACATTTCGGGACGAAATTTCCTAAGTAGGGGAGACTGTAACGCCTAGCTTTTCCCAGCTGTCCGTTTTTAGAAAGATTGTATTATATTTCTATTTTCGCATGCTTATTCCTCTTGTAATCGTAATTTGATCGTAATAACCGAGACTTTGATCGTAATAAAATGGAGATCTTTTTATATGAAATATACATTGTCCGTACATTCATTCATACATTCAAACGTCTGATTCAATTGTAAGCTCATGGCATATTCGTATCATGAACATGTTTAACGTACAAACGATTAATCGAAACTACGTGATTTAAACATTCTACACATACATATACTTGTTTAATCATTTGAACACTTCACTTACTTCTTACAACACAAAAACCATGTTTACATACTCGTTTAGCACTTAATTTCATGTTTTAAATACATATTAGGCCTTGTTACATGCTAGATAAACATTAATACATCTTGGATATGTAACATACACTACAATTATACAACTTATATGTCAAAAAAAATATAAAAATAATAAGGTTGTTACCAGCTGCGATCGGAACTCACAAGCAACATTAAGTCCTTTCTTTTATTGTTTAACTCCCAACTATCATCTTTAATGCTCAACTAACTAAACCCTAATCCCTTCCCTATAAATACCGCACTTCCCCATTAATTTTTCCACTTTACAAAGGCTTTAAACACTCCTAAACACTCCTTAAACTCATCTAATTTCTAGCATAATTGAGCAGAAAGTTTCAGCCATTCTAAGTGAGTTTTAACTCACTTCTTCTTCTTCTTCTTCTTCTATTTCTTTCTTGTTTATTCTTCTAAAACACTTGGATAACCTCTATGAAGGTTTTCACAAGTTTTCTTGGGCAAACTAAGGAAACCTCACCATTTTTGAGGTTCAAAGTGCACTTTATTTTCTGCTTGTTTTTAACTTCTTGTATCTTCATATTTTTTTATAGAAACTTGGTGGAATCTTGTTCCCACCAAGCTCACAACTTAGTCTATGGTTGTGGGATTATGTTGAGGTGATTTCCATAAAAGTTTTGGGTTCAAACACCCATTTTAATTCTGTTTATACATGGTAATTGAATGATGAAAGCAAGCACAAGACACCATCTTCCATATGATGAACTTGTAACTTGTGAGGTGTGAACAAATGGAAGCCTTGGCTTTCCAAACTAAGTTCCACTCCTTCATTTGAACCTTGTTTAAACACTCAAAGTGACTTACTAGAATCAAAGTACATTAGCCCCGTCTCGCCCTCCTCACTTAGTTAATTCTTTCCATGATGTGTTGGCACACCCGGGTTGTAGTGTACTTGGTCACTTGAGCATTGTTAGATAGGATTATTTTCTTGTTATTTATGACCCTTCGAACCATCTTCATGATAGTTTGTGTAGCGGTGAATCATATAATGAGGTTTTAACCTCCATGCTTGACAATACATGATACTACATGATATTTTTTATTGGACTTAGTTTAGGTTATTATTATTATAACTATATAAGTATATAAACTATATAAAACATGGCTGAATTTGTGATGATAACCATATATGATTATTCGTCATAAACCTAGGTTAATATATCTAAGATTCTAAGATACTTTGTTATGATTCTAATGGGCAATTTGGGACCCATTAAACCACTTAAACATAGTGTCATAAACGAGTGATTAGATATTACTTTGGTATACGTACTTTAAGATTCTAAGATACTTGATATGTCTGTCTAGGTTTGTTTGTTTTGTGATTGAACTTGTCATTAACTTCGATCAAGCCTACCTTAACATGTATAGCGCTATAGGATTAACGCACCGCCTGTGAACGTTGGGTTATGTTAAGAATCTTTTACTTGCGTGAACTTTGGTTTGACTTGTTTATCACATGCTAGATTTACCTTAATCTTGAATAACATAGTTTGCCATGTGGATTAGTTTAATTTTTTTTATACTTAGTAGGATGCATAGAAATGCATTTAAACTTTAATACCTGTTGTATTGTAATTTATTATTTTCGACTTTTTGTACTTTATTTCAACCAATGTAATTGATTCCCTTATGAAATGAAATGAATTTATTCTTAAATACTTGTCACATGTTAGCGTTATGTGTAATAAGCGATCTCGTTTTCGTCTCACTCTGATGTTTCCGCCATCGGTTGGGGTGTGATAGTCATGCCCCTAGTCTAGTATTATGATTAAAAATAATGAAGTCGTACTTTAAATGGAATAAAAGGTGTTATTTCGTATGAGCAATGATGTAAGTGTCACATCGAAATGGGGCGGACTAACTGACAGCGTATGTCAGAATACCAATTGCGTCAGCTACAACTATTATGTCCCTGTAATTACGTATGACACATCATGATTGGTCAATATTTAAAATCCAAAAAAGAAAAACATGGATACCAAACCATAATATGTGTGTGTATATATAGCAGCTGGAAAGGTGAAGAGTGACAAAAATTTTGTTTGCATGCACCTCGTTCTTGTATCTTTTCTATGACCATGGTATCAAAAGCAAACAAAAACCTGAAATTGCAAACCGGTGTTACGGATCTACATTGTGAATGGTCAACGTCGTCATTTGAGGCCTTTTTGACTGAATATGGTATATCGCCTGACTGGAATCCAGAGATGCCAAGATCAACAGATGTGGCGTTTCCGTTGAAATAGGGGAAGGTGAAGTTGTACAATGACTTCTTAAAATTTTTCTTATTTTGACATATGATTACAAAATTCTGTAAATAAATCATTGATTATTACCATATTCATGTCTAACAACTGCACCTGTTGGAATTGTTAATGGTGCGGCATTTCGAACATGCATCCTTTAGTTTAGGATTCCTTCTAAAGCTTAGTGTTTTTAGGGCTATGTATGGCTAATATACAAGAAATAGTTCTTTACCTTTGATAACCAAAACACTTGTGTTACTTCTTAAAATCCATCCCATCAAGTTCTAAGGATAAGTCATGGCGGAGGAGTTGTTTTTTTGCCACCATGATCCCTAAAGAGATGGTTATACGCGCAACCAGTCCCAAGGGAAAAATTGATGATGTAGAACCCGGGAAAGATATGTACCAAGAAAGTTGTTGTACAAAGCTTTACTTACGTGCCCTACTGGGTGTTTACCCATACCGAAAAATGTGTTGGTTTTTTTGGGGATGAGCCGCGTATGGTCTAACCTGGTAGCTAATCTGTCATTCTCTCGATCTAATGAAGGTATGTTTTATTTTTTTGTATAACTTTTAGATCATCTTTGTAATCACAAACTTCGTCTCATGTTTTAGGTAAGCAATCTTTCTATGATATATTAGATTCAAAGGAGTTAGAATTCTTGAAGCCTCTTGATCGCCCTCTTGCTGAGGGTGAGTTTGATGTATTAGATCGGCATATAGAACAATTATGTTTTTCAGCATCCAGAGCGGTGTCGTCTAGTATGCTTCCAATGGCCTGTAAGTATCTTGAGCATTCTGTAAAAAGGAAAGGACGTCGACGGGTTGTCTTACCTATCAGTTTCGTGCGCAGGAGTGCTTATTCGTGCGAATGAGTCATTCATCTGCACGAATGAACCCTTGTTCGTTTGAAAAATCGTGTTCATCTGCACGAACTAGTCTTTCACCTGCACGAATCAACCATCATCCGCATGGAAGGTCCTCATCCGCACGAACCTGCTTATTCGTTCCAAATCTATCAAGATATCCACATGAAGGATTCATCCGCACAAATGAACATGTTTCATCCGTGCGAATAAGTTATAATGCCTAAAGAAATTTGGTGATTGAAAAATTTAATATACCAAGACATGCGCACGAAGGAATTTTTTGATCGTGGTGACGAGACGTGAGTCTAGAAAAATTTTGGTAATTGAAATTTGTTTTAGAGATTTTAACGTTAATACGGGTTGTTCGGGGACACCGTTGGAGGATTCAGAGAATAGATATGATAATGAGATCACATAATGTTGAAGTTAGTGGGGTAGTCATGATACCTATGCATAATGTTTATCATCTAGGTTAAGTGACTATTAACGGGCCAAAACGTAAAATCTGCATTGCTGAAAAATGGACCTTTGTGGCCCATCCCCTCCATTATTAAGGGTGTGGTCACCATCCCCTCCATTATCCACTCCTTTAATAAAAAAATCTCCACTCGTCTTTAAGTCCAATCGCTCATGAGCATCATGGAGAAGTCCACCACCTTCACACTTCACTAATGAAAACGTGGTGTTCACTAGAGGCCATGATGCCACATCACCTCTACAACCCCCTTCACGAAACCATACATAAATCTCTTACTATATTACACATCTTGTTAAGCCAAAACATTGACCAGGTATTGAAGAGGTATGGTCCCAAACCAATGCACACATGGTAGGGACCACACCGCTTTTTCTCCAGCATGGCGCCTACATCAGCAGGAGGCATCTAGAAGCTTCTGGAAGAAATCGCAGGTGACATAAAAGATGCTCTCCCAGACATAAAGGACGACACGTGTCACCTATGGATGCACGCCAGCTGTACCTGCAAGATATCTATAGGACAGGTCGACAGCCACTACCAGAATTCTCCTAACTGGACGAATAAGAGCACGTCACGTCATCCACTACTCTGGTGACAGCAGAGGAGGTCAAGAGGATATTCCTCTTGGTCGGACAGCTGGCTCTCGCTGGCAGGTCGCCCCATTCCCTCCTTCATCCTTCGGCTATAAATAGAGGCCTCCTCCTTCAGGTTTAACATTCCACTCTATCTATATTTCACCTACAACACACACTATTCTCCTCAGAACAGTACTTATTCTCACGCCGGAGGGTGGTCACAAGAAGAACCCCCCTATTCCCCCTCCTTGTGGCGAGTCACCGGTGTCCTGTTTTACAGGAATCCGGCGATTGGCGAGTGGAGGAAGAGATTGAACCCTAATACACGAGACAACCCAGCTGGACAACCTTGTGTTAACTAGTGTTTCATCATTGGCGCACACCGCATCTTTTACAACCATTTTCATCTCTTTTTTCTTTGAAAACACTCTCTAGTGGCTGAACCAAACCCCTCTCTTCCCATTGACGGCAAAAGTGTGACATCTGTGTCACTCCGGCCATCGAACAAATACTAAACCAATGAAATATTGTGTTTCATACTTGGGATTTGTATAAACATGTGTATCATTTGCACATATCAACTCTTGTTCGATTTCGGGCTTTAGATCGCTTTCTGGAGGGTTATAAGCGCACTGATGCGTAAATATAACCAGTTTAATGCAACAAACACTCCGGAATAGTGACATAGGATTAACATACCTTAAATAACCTTTACATAACTTAGAAATAAGTTTTGGATGGTTTGGTATGCCGAAATCAAGTCTATTCGCTTACAGGGACTAAATTCGACAAACTGCGAAAGTATGTCAATTTGTACTGTAACAGACATTCCGGAACTTGACCATAAGTTAAACATACCCAAAATATCCTTTACATAGCTTAGAAATAGGCTTTGAGGTGTTCGGTGTGCTAAAATAAACTTTTTGGTCATTCAGGGACTAAAAGCGTCAAAAGGTGCATAAGTTTGCATTTTCCCGCATAACTTACGTTCTGAATACTTCCGGACATCCAAAAATTTATGTAAGCATTAAAATATTTTATTTTAGTGTTTGGCATGAAAAAAATCCATTCGTCGCGTAATTTGGATCGTCTTTCACGCTTATGCGCATTCCGTCGTAATTAAGCAAACATCGCGATTGTACGACCAAACGAACCGGCATCTAAGATATTTTTGATCATGTTTTGAGTTCCCTATACCTTAACTTCATTTTAGAGCCTTGAAATGAGGTTAACGGGGCTTAAACGCATCAAAAAGGGGCTTAAACACGTGCAGGGACCATTTCTGTCATTTTTGAAACTTTGCTGTATCTGGCACATGCTAGCGTAGCGCGAGCACCAAATGCCTACCCGGTGGTGCTACGCAAGCAACTGATCTGGGCAGAAACTCCATTTTTGAACTTGCAGGTCCATTTTCAACACTTCTCTTGAAGTTTAGGGTCTATTTTGTAACATTTTCAATACCGTTTGCTGGTTTTGGGGCACCCCTAGTATCCCAAAACCATGGGCCATATGTGTACGGTCCAGATTGATGCTCGTTTATCGAGGAACGATCTTAACGGTTCTTGATTCTCTATAAATACCCACCTCCTCTTCACTTCTTCTTCACACATTTGCTCTCAACTTCTTCTCTAAGTTGAAGATCCCCTTGTGGAACTTCATACCTGAGAAATTTTGGGTTCAAATGTTCAAGGCTTGGACCCGTTGTCAGTATTCTTTCGTGCTTTTCGTTCGTTTTAGCGTTAAAGTCAAACTGCGTTTGACTTTTTGCATTGACCAGTTTATGGTCAACGCGAAGTTCGTTTGAACTTCATAACGTGAGCGTAATCACGATGGTTATAGTCCCTAGTGACTATACCTACTGATTACCACGTTATTTAGGCTCAGTGACGAGTCGTAGTTTCGGCCAAAATGCGTTTTCTCGCGTATTTTGTAACCAAACTACTCTAGGGTATCAAAACCGTTTGTTTTGATACCAAACCTGTTTTCTAACTTAATTAAACATGTTCTAGCATGTTTAGCTCGTCACTTTTAGATTTGTGCTTATGTAGGGTTGTTAGGTAAGCGATCTAATCAATCGCTTATACTTTCGAACCCGACCCGTTTGGTCGATCATTAGGATCTGACCAAACACATTAGGTGACCATAGTTGTATAGGGAATAACCTTCCGAGGTTATACCTTATGGTCACGTCGTTTAAGTAGTTGTATGATAAATAGTTTTAAGCCTATGTAACATAATTTTTGACATCTAAACTGATTTAGCAACAATATTAAGCATGTTAAGGCATATCTTGCTTGTCATAGGACTAGTTAGGCATTCCAAACGCGTTTTACGCGAACGACGCGTTAAAGTAGCATAAGCTACCTAAACAGGTCGTAATGGGTCGAAAGCACTTAGGTTAGGTTTCATTTTAGTATGTGGGCTTTGATTAACCATATCATATGAGTTCCAATACTCATTTGGTTTACGAAACTTCATACTATCCAAATCCCCCGATTTAGGTCCGGTTAATTATGTAGTTATCTATATAGGGAGCCGTTTGATTCCGTGATCCCTCTAGCTTTGCTTGGTTGTTGTTCAAGACTTCTAAGCACCCTCAAGTGAGTACATAGTCCCCTCTTTTACTGTTTTTCAAACATTTTGGGGTGAAACACATGTGCTTACTTGTTACTTTCATGTTATCATATATACTTGCTATTTTCATTAGTACACTATTAGTACATGATTTCATTATGTTTTTGCTATGTATGTCCATTGTGTGCATACTTAGTACATCGTTTTACATGACATTTCATGCTATGTATGTTCATCATACTTAGTACATCTTCATTTCATCACATGCTTACATTTTGGGTATGGCATTTGGTTTGTTTAAGTGGGACAATATACATTCATTAACATTAGCTACGCCGCTCGTTAGTAGGTAGTGGTACCATAGGAATTGACAACTCCCATTCCTGACATCCTAGGTATGTTTGGATGGAAGGAATGACCGAATTCGATTTAAACATAAAAACCGATAGACCTTTAATTTGTTTAAAGGTTTATCACCACAGTCACAAGGCTTGGATGTATGCATTTTCACAATACCGCATAAATATCTGTATTCATTATAGCATGCATTTTCCACAAAACATAACGTTGATTTAAACCACGTTTTACTTCAATACATTGTTTTGGGCATTTTTGCCTATGGTTTAGTTGATACATATTTCACTAACCATACATGACATTTTGTTTACACATTACATGATTGATATTTGACATAGACATTTTGATATTGATATACACATTTGACAACATTTTGACATAAACATTTTGACAAAGACATTGGACAATTGGTTTAGACATGGGCGATTTACATTGGTGGTTTGTTTGGGTAAGTGATTTAAGTAACGAGACGTGTGTAATGTGATACAATCATGGTGGATACGCCGCTGGTACTTCCTATATATAAGTGCTTGTATTGTATTACATGTCGTAGTGTTATTTAAATCATTCAATTTGGACTTACACATTTTTACGAATAACATATTTTTCTCAAGATATCGTTTTACAAAAACAGTTAGTTTTTTTTATATAAATTCATTTTACTGGTTATTCATTTAACCTTACATTATTCTTTTAAATACACATATCTATCTTCGCTTTTCAAACAATTTATAAAACAAAACATTTTACGAGGATCATGACTGATTTTTATTAAACAACTTTTTTTTTAAACTTATAAGTCATGAATCCTAAATTAATAAAACCTATGTACTCGCCGGCATTTTTATGCTGATGTATTTTCACATGTGTTTCAGGTACTATAGTTGATGATATTGATACATGCTCACATAGGATTGGACGAGGCCTTAGTGACATTAAAAGATGCAAGACTAGTTAATTATGTTATACTTATTTGTTTGTTAAGACATTGTAACTCTTTTAATCAATAAAACAACATTTCAATTTTCCATGTGTTATGAAACAATGATTCTGTTACAACACTCCCCGACGATTCCGCCACGTTTTGTTGTTTTACGTGGTCGGGGTGTGACAGAAAATTTGGTATCATAGCTCATGGTTATAGGGAATTAGGTTATTAGTAATGCTTTGACCTAGTCTATAACCTTCCTAGGACCCTAACGCAAGTTTACTTGCTTTTAGTCATAAAACAATACTGTCACCTATCCTTAGGCGACAACCATAACAAGAACATAAATTTCAAATCCGCTTGAAAAACTAATCATCTGTTCTAGGATGATTGATTACTAGGTTTTGAACCCTTCGTTATAAGGTTTTGAACCCTCTAAGTTTTCAAAATCCCGTCATGGTTTTGGGTTCTAAATAATGTGATCACGTGCAAACCGGAAGAGTGAATGCTTGTACTCTGAGTTTTCTGTCTAAGGCTAGAGTGTTCGTACAAATCCGCAGTATCGGACCAGTCACTCTTACCTCGGAACTCTTGGGGTGAGTGTTCACTTATAGGCAAACATGTCTTCAACAATACATTATTATGACCCGCTTGCTTTGATTTGTCACCATCTCATTTGTTTGCCTTAGGTAGCAAACAAATGATCGCAATTCGTATGCATTGCCTTTCTGTTTTGCTTATCCGATAACATTTCATTTGTTATTCCCTATGTCTTTCATTTTCTTCTAGAATGTCTCTTTACCTCAGCAGCGGTCAAATGACCGAGCAAAGAGCCAAATTTGCCCAGCAAATAGGCGAAGTGATACTGAAGTCTGTAGATCTAGGCATTGCCATGTCTCGTCTCAAAAATGGAGCTACTCAAGAGTCACCAAAGGAAGCAGAAGTCAGGCCTGCACCAAAATCAAGGAAGCGTAAGGCTTCAAAGAAACCCGCAGCAATTACACCTAATCAAGCGGGACCTAGCCAGATAGCGACGCCACCAGCTAGGAAGCCGTACTTGGGAGCTGCCCCATGGTGCAAGCGATGCAACCGTCATCATTTAAACCTCATACCCTGCTCCAAATGTACCTACTGTGGACGGTGGGGACATTTAATTAACATATGCCGCTTTGCTATCCAAAACAAAGTTGCTATAAACCTTGCTGCTACCCAACTCCAAGTCAATCCTACTCGAGTTCGTTTCCCGTCTGGTACTTGCTACAACTGTGGTGAGACGAGCCATTTCAGGAACAAATGCCCGAAGATTGTCAATGCAAACCCAACCCTTGGATAAGCATTTGGCCAAGCAAAAGATGTTGTTGTCTTATGCCTTTGTTTCTTTTGTTTTCTTGTATTGTGAAACAATCTGTTTTGTTCATAAATGAAAGTCGTTGTTCGCAATTCTGATGTACAAGTGTAGTTACATGTGTGTATGGCATTTCCCTATGATACCTACATCAAGGAACTATGTTCTTTACAAACTACTCTTGTGATTCTCCCTTTCAAGTGATCGCTCATAATTTCCTCGAAAGTTCTAAATACTTGTTTCATTCTAAGAAACGAAGTACATGAAATGAAGTGACATTATGAGTAATCGTGCTTTTTCGCACATCTGTGCCTTTGAATCCTTGGTTAAATAACTAAGGGTATTTTCAAATCTCATACCCATTACGTTCTGATTTTTCAACATGCATAACATAAGTTTTCAAAACAACCTTCATGATTTCAAAAACATTTTATATATAGTTCAAAAACGTTTTTAATATAGTGTATTTACTTAACATATCATATGCATGATTTCAAAAATATTGTCTATATTTTCAAAAACAACCTCCATGATTTCAAAAACAATGTCTATGTTTTCAAAAAAACGGCCTTCATGATTTCAAAATGTTATTAATACAGTATAATTACTTACATCAAGTGCATGATTTCAAAAAGCACCATTCATATTTTCAAAAATGTTATACATAATTTCAAAATTCGTCTTGCATGATTTTAAAACATTTTCTTTAAATATACCTACCTAATACACCTACTTTATGATTTCAAAAGTATTATATATAAGGTTTTCAAAAACATTGAACACATTTTAGAACCCCATGCATAGTTTTCAAAGTATTCTCCTCATACATTAACTTAACCTTCAAATTCCGCTTCATATGTCGCCTTGGCATATCTAGCATCTCAACTTCATAAGCATTTTTTACTTCATGTTTTGACTTAAGCACATCCAGTGCAAGGTTTCAAAACATCTTCAATTCCCAAAATCCATATGGGATCTTTTTATCTTCACAATTAGATCCTTGTGGATAATTGTCATTCAAATCAGAATCCTTAATTGGATTCCTTGTGTACCTAAATTCGAACATTTTGATTCCTTATAATCGAAATCGAATTTCCTCTTTAGGATCTTTCTATCTTCATAGTTAGATTCTTGATAATGTTTAAAGTACCAAATGAAATCCACGGAATGGATTCCTAGTGTGCTTTAAATACTTGTGCACAATTAGCAGAATGATAACAAATTTAAAATCAAGTTAAACAATTATGTGATTATGTGTTTATGCACTTTGTGTTTTCTTTTATGCATTTTTGTGCTTTTGATATACTCTGGATATTCGTTATCCAAATCCTCATAGAACCTTTCATATCTTCATATGAGGGATTCGTAGTAGGATATTCAAAAAGGTACTACCTTAAATCCTTATTGGGCTTCTACGTGATAGTCAAGACCCTTGGATTATATAGTACCATTCCATGATTCAAAAGAAGACCCTTTGAGTGGTCTAGTCAAAGGATTGATTCAGAATCTGGTTGAAAATGACATGTGATGATATAACCTGAAAATACTCCTTGGCGGTCTGGAGATCATTTATTGACTCAATTAAAAAGGACCCCAGTATGGTCAAATCACAATCATCACCGGCTCGTTCATTGTTTCCTTCCCCTACACATTATAAGATGCACTACGTGACTATGCAAGGAATTACGTAATTATGGATGCATACATAATTACGAAGTTCAGTGCACGAAAACCATAGTAAGACTTAATATGTGTAAGAACCAATAGTGGCGACCGTAACAAAATGTAAACAATGTAATAGAGGTACGGTGGACGCACCAATAACGCTTTATATACTTGTATATAAGTGACCCTCTCATGTTGCAAGCATGATGTTATTTAAGGTTACTAGAAGTTCAGGACTCTAACCAGTGTTGTTCGATCTTTTCAACTTCATGTTTCAAGCTCTCACGAGTTTCCTCTAAATAAATTTCGGGACGAAATTTCCTGAAGTAGGGGAGACTGTGACATCTGTATCACTCCGGCCATTGAACAAATACTAAACCAATGAAATATTGTGTTTCATACTTGGGATTTGTATAAACATGTGTATCATTTGCACATATCAACTCTTGTTCGATTTCGGGCTTTAGATCGCTTTTTGGAGGGTTATAAGCACACTGATGCGTAAATATAACTAGTTTAATGCAACAAACACTCCGAAATAGTGACATAGGCTTAACATACCTTAAATAACCTTTACATAACTTAGAAATAAGTTTTGGATGGTTTGGTATGCCGAAATCAAGTCTATTCGCTTACAGGGACTAAATTCGACAAACTGCGAAAGTATGTCAATTTGTACTGTAACGGACATTCCTGAACTTGACCATAAGTTAAACATACCCAAAATATCCTTTACATAGCTTAGAAATAGGCTTTGAGGTGTTCGGTGTGCTAAAATAAACTTTTTGGTCATTCAGGGACTAAAAGCGTCAAAAGGTGCATAAGTTTGCATTTTCGCGCATAACTTACGTTCTGAATACTTCCGGACATCCAAAAATTTATTTAAGCATTAAAATATTTTATTTTAGTGTTTGGCACGAAAAAAAATCCATTCGTCGCGTAATTTGGATCGTCTTTCGCGCTTATGCGCATTCCGTCGTAATTAAGCAAACATCGTGATCGTACGACCAAACGAACCGACATCCGAGATATTTTTGAGCATGTTTTGAGTTCCCTATACCTTAACTTCATTTTAGAGCCTTGAAATGAGGTTAACGGGGCTTAAACGCATCAAAAAGGGCTTAAACACGTGCAGGGACCATTTCTGTCATTTTTGAAACTTTGCTGTATCTGGCACAAACTAGCGTAGCGCGAGCACCAAATGCCTACCCCATGGCGCTACACGAGCAACTGATCTGGGCAGAAACTCCATTTTTGAACTTGCAGGTCCATTTTCAACACTTCTCTTGAAGTTTAGGGTCTATTTTGTAACATTTTCAATACCGTTTGCAGGTTTTGGGGCACCCCTAGTATCCCCAAAACCATGGGCCATATGTGTACGGTCCAGATTGATGCTCGTTTATCGAGGAACAATCTTAACGGTTCTTGATTCTCTATAAATACCCACCTCCTCTTCACTTCTTCTTCACACATTTGCTCTCAACTTCTTCTCTAAGTTGAAGATCCCCTTGTGGAACTTCATACCTGAGAAATTTTGGGTTCAAATGTTCAAGGCTTGGACCCGTTGTCAGTATTCTTTCGTGCTTTTCGTTTGTTTTAGCGTTAAAGTCAAACTGCGTTTGACTTTCTGCATTGACCAGTTTATGGTCAACGCGAAGTTCGTTTGAACTTCATAACGTGAGCGTAATCACGATGGTTATAGTCCCTAGTGACTATACCTACTGATTACCACGTTATTTAGGCTCAATGACGAGTCGTAGTTTCGGCCAAAATGTGTTTTCTCGCGTATTTTGTAACCAAACTACTCTAGGGTATCAAAACCGTTTGTTTTGATACCAAACCTGTTTTCTAACTTAACTAAACATGTTCTAGCATGTTTAGCTCGTCACTTTTAGATTTGTGCTTATGTAGGGTCGTAAGGTAAGCGATCTAATCAATCGCTTATACTTTCGAACCCGACCCGTTTGGTCGATCATTAGGATCTGACCAAACACATTAGGTGACCATAGTTGTATAGGGAATAACCTTCCGAGGTTATACCTTATGGTCACGTCGTTTAAGTAGTTGTATGATAGGTAGTTTATATGCCTTAGGAAAATTACCAAAATACCCTTTTTGCGCCAAAATTCATTTTAAGCCTATGTAACATAATTTTTGACATCTAAACTGATTTAGCAACAATATTAAGCATGTTAAGGCATATCTTGCTTGTCATAGGACTAGTTAGGCATTCCAAACGCGTTTTACGCGAACGACGCCTTAAAGTAGCATAAGCTACCTAAACAGGTTGTAATGGGTCGAAAGCACTTAGGTTAGGTTTCATTTTAGTATGTGGGCTTTGATTAACCATATCATATGAGTTCCAATACTCATTTGGTTTACGAAACCTCATACTATCCAAATCCCCTGATTTAGGTCCGGTTATTTATGTAGTTCTCTATATAGGGAGCCGTTTGATTCCGTGATCCCTCTAGCTATGCTTGGTTGTTGTTCAAGACTTCTAAGCACCCTCAAGTGAGTACATAGTCCCCTCTTTTACTGTTTTTCAAACATTTTGGGGTGAAACACATGTGCCTACTTGTTACTTTCATGTTTTCATATCATATACTTGCTATTTTCATTAGTACACTATTAGTACATGATTTCATTATGTTTTTGCTATGTATGTCCATTGTGTGCATACTTAGTACATCGTTTTACATGACATTTTCATGCTATGTATGTTCATCATACTTAGTACATCTTCATTTCATCACATGCTTACATTTTGGGTATGACATTTGGTTTGTTTAAGTGGGACAATATACATTCATTAACATTAGCTACGCCGCTCGTTAGTAGGTAGTGGTACCATAGGAATTGACAACTCCCGTTCCTGACATCCTAGGTATGTTTGGATGGAAGGAATGACCGAATTCGATTTAAACATAAAAACCGATAGACCTTTAATTTGTTTAAAGGTTTATCACCACAGTCACAAGGCTTGGATGTATGCATTTTCACAATACCGGATAAATGTCTGTATTCATTATAGCATGCATTTTCCACAAAACATAACGTTGATTTAAACCACGTTTTACTTCAATACATTGTTTTGTGCATTTTTGCCTATGGTTTAGTTGATACATATTTCACTAACCATACATGACATTTTGTTTACACATTACATGATTGATATTTGACATAGACATTTTGATATTGATATACACATTTGACAACATTTTGACATAAACATTTTGACAAAGACATTGGACAATTGGTTTAGACATGGGCGATTTACATTGGTGGTTTGTTTGGGTAAGTGATTTAAGTAACGAGACGTGTGTAATGTGATACAATCATGGTGGATACACCGCTGGTACTTCCTATATATAAGTGCTTGTATTGTATTACATGTCGTAGCGTTATTTAAATCATTCAATTTGGACTTACACATTTTTACAAATAACATATTTTTCTCAAGACATCGTTTTACAAAAACATTTAGTTTTTTTTATATAAATTCATTTTACTGGTTATTCATTTAACCTTACATTATTCTTTTAAATACACATATCTATCTTCGCTTTTCAAACAATTTATAAAACAAAACATTTTACGAGGATCATGACTGATTTTTATTAAACAATTTTTTTTAAACTTATAAGTCATGAATCCTAAATCAATAAAACCTATGTACTCGCCGGCATTTTTATGCTGATGTATTTTCACATGTGTTTCAGGTACTATAGTTGATGATATTGATACATGCTCACATAGGATTGGACGAGGCCTTAGTGACATTAAAAGATGCAAGACTAGTTAATTATGTTATACTTATTTGTTTGTTAAGACATTGTAACTCTTTTAATCAATAAAACAACATTTCAATTTTCCATGTGTTATGAAACAATGATTCTGTTACAACACTCCCCGACGATTCCGCCACGTTTTGTTGTTTTATGTGGTCGGGGTGTGACAAAAAGCTCTTCTTTTGGACTACATATGGACACCGTTCACATCCAAGGGCACCAAAGGAACGGGGTCGTTAGAGAGGAACCGACAAGTAATGAAATTCCCGACTTCTTTGGAAGTGCCTCCAGAGTTATCAATCAAACAACCCCGGGAGTCATCCATCAGACTACTCCTGGAGTTCAGAAGCCGAACCATGGTGCAGGCCCTTCAGCACCATTGGCACATGCACAACTAAACATATCAGCTATATTGGGGCTACCTAAAGGAGAAACTCTAGCCTCCTGGTACGCCTAACAAACAGCATCACGAAACTTGGTCTATGCGCAATTAAGCGCACAACAAGCATTACTCCAGGCACAAGCTGCTACGTCTGCTTTTCTTACCCCATCTCAAAAGCAGGCAAACACCCAAAATCTGCAACATGCGCATGCGCGGACCCAGCAGCATGAAACATCATCCACCATCGGGAGACAAAGCGTGCACGACACGTGCGATACCTATGGTAGGACAGAAAGTAACTATGAGCAATACACCCATTAGCAGAGAAAACCTCCGTTGTACAGTCGTCTAGGCCCACGCAATATCAACAATGAATGGGGGAATTACAACGAAGAAGACCCCCCTTACAGACTGGAAGAAACTTGTATTTTCAGCAGATTGCCACCAAACCACGAAGCATACATACCCCCGCGCGCGGGGGACATAATTCAAACGCTGAACATGACTTCACTTTGAGCTACTTTCCTGAGGGCGTAGCTGAAAAATCGAAGTTCATTAGAGAAATTTCCATGGCCTCATTGGAGAAGACAAAGATGCCACACAATGTGGGAAAATATAACAGCCTCACAAATCCTGATGATCACCTTCAAGTCTTCAGTAGTGCAGGAGTTGTAGGCGGTTGGTCATTTCCAGTCTGGTGCCATCTATTCGTACAAACCTTCGTTGGCGCAGCACGCACATGATTTGATAGTTTGCCAGAGGGAAGAATCAAGTCCTGGATGGATTTTCAAAACAAGTTTCTAGCACACTTCTTCCAAGAGCGTACACATACAAGAGACTCTGCAGACTGTTTAAATATCTGGAGGAAGGAACATGAGAGCATCAAAGATTTCATCACCAGATATAACAAAGAGTGCCTGGAGATAGGGAACGTCAGAGAACAGATGATGCGCGCACACTTCATGTGTGTTGTTAAGTGCGATGATCTGATTAAGAGAGTCAAAGGAAGAGATGGAGGCCCCAAAGATTGGGATACCTTCATAGAAGCAGCCAAAACCATTGCTAGGACCGATAAGCAACTGACCAGTGATTGCAGCCGTCAGTATAGCTATAGCCAGCATGCTAGTGATAAACGTAACAAGAAAGGGAAGGGTAAACCATGGAAGGCATCTGGCTACAAGGAAAGAAGCCCACCAGTTTAAGATGTGCGCACGACTATCAACCAAAAAAGCTATCGGAAAGAGGTTAAGAAAGAAAACAGGGAAAAGCAATGGACGCCCCTCACAAAGACTCCTTCTGAAGTCTTATCAAATGAAAATCACCAATTCAAGGCCCGTTATAGATGCGCATCAAGAGAGGGCAAGACCCAAATCTCTTTTGTGAATACCACAAGGATACAGGCCATTTGACAGATGACTGTATTAGCTTGAGACAAGAGATAGAACGAGCATGGAAGGGTGGTAAACTTACTCACTTGATAAAAGGGGGCAAAAGAGACACACTCCAGATCCAAAGGAGAGAGGAAGGTATAACAGCCCTAACATAAACTGACACCCTCGTAATTTTTCCGACACCCTAAAAATATTTAAAATATCTGAAAATGTCTTTAAATACACCCCGTATGTGAAAACCAAGCCCGAAATATAACATAACATTAAAAATAAATAAAAAACAAAGAAAATAGGGTTCAGGCGGGCCGCATAAGGTCTCACTTAACCTTTACGCGGGCCGCGAGAGCTTAAAACCTGGCACGACCCTGGGCCGCCACGTGGCCGAACACATGTCGAGCCTAGTTGGTGATCTGGATGGGCTACGCGTTGACCTAGCTTTGACGCGGGTCGCGTAAGCCTTGTGCTTGTTTTACGCGGGCCGCGAGAGACCCAGTTTCAGCAACTATAAATAGAGGCCATCAGATCTCAGTCTGCTTCGTTCAAATTTTCTTTCTCAATCACAAATTCTGAATAGTGGGCATTATACCCGAGTCTCATACCCCCCTAAAATAGCGAGGTTCTGCTACGATGTAAGTATTATAACCCTTGGAGACGTATTAGATACTCTGCCCGATTGATCTAGGGTTCCGTAACGGCTGTCGTGGTTCTGCCCGACGTAGTCGTTAGAATGCCGTCTCGGGGAGAGTATTACTAATGTTAAAATGGGTTATTATACTAACACACGTGCATTTGTGTAATTTATAGATTATCACCAGGAAACCCTAAAGGATAATCTAAGACAGCAATCTGAGTAATCCTCTTTTTGTTAACTATTTTTACAAAACCTTGAATACTTTTCCATGCGAATAGCAGTTATTGAGTATTTGTAAGGATACAATTACAGTCGGTAAATTTGGGGTTTTGTATACAAAATTTGTTACCACCTGGTAAAGGAGTAACATGACCATAAGTCGGAACGACATTACCGTGTGGTGGTAATTGATATAACTTGGAAACAAATGTAATTGCGGATGCGCTCTCAATACTGTTCAATGCGACTTTTTATTTAAACTTGATTAAACTGGGATTCACTCACCAGTATTTCCACTGACAAAATGTTTTTTAAAACGCGTTTCAGGTAACAAAATGTGAAAGCCAAATAAAAGCCAGCTGGACAGCACTCAAGGCTTGGAAAAGTGGCAATAAAGTTACCTAAAAGAAATAGATGTTTTTATTAAATAAAAATAGGATTTATTCCTATGAAATATGTGTACTGAAAACTTGGGTTTTACCCATGTGTTTGATATTATGAAAATGTGGTATTTTACTCTGATTAAATATTTCCTAACTACGGTCCTGATGAAAAATTCCGCTGCCAAATTAGACAATAACGTGATATCACTAAAACTGGCTCGCGGCCGCTCGTTCCCGGGAATTAGGGATCGGGGGCTGTGACAGAAGGTGGTATCAGAGCTATGCCACTGGTTCAGCCACAGAAGTGTTCTGCTGACACCAAAATTCAAAATGTTAGGAAATAAGTTACGGAAATTGTAGGATCGTGTTTCGACCCGAACGAGTCATTCAGAGGAGATTCTATCAAATACAAATGCGGAAAATAAGTATTTGACTTAGAAACAGCTAGCAATTCCCTTTAAACTTCTATTTGCATTGATTTCTGACAGTTTACAATCAAATCCTGGACCGGCAGCACTTTGGTACAGTTTTCAAGACCTCTACCTATGGTTTCGCTTATGTGACTATATATAGTGCCATGAGGTTCGCTTCAATGTACAGGTACGAATAAGCGAACCTTCATTGTACATATAAGCGGATCTACATGTTTGACATAAAAGCGAACCTAACATGTGACAAATAAGCGAACCCCTCTATGTCACTATAAGCGAACCTATCTCTTAACACATATACAATATCCTGTTTTCTCGTAAAACACGCCCTATCTAACATTCTAAGACTAAGACTCGATCCAAGACGAAGTCAACAGATGTAGTGCACCAACAGACTCCCCCTCAGATGTTGACGGAGTTGTCCATCGAGTCACGACAATGTCGGATCTTCACATCTTCAGTCTTGATCAGTCTCTGGGCTTCTCTCTATATCTTCATCTCTTTCTCCTGAATGTTGACATCTTTAAAGATTCTTCATTATCAACATGTGCCCCCCCTCAAATCCTGATTCATTCTGCACAAAACTCTACCACAAACATAAGTTTTATGACAAACATTTAAGCATAAAGATAACATCTGAAACTTATTACAAATTAGTCACCCAATCAGATACTGATGAACCACTTGGAATTGTAACATTTTTCTTATCAAAACAAATACATTCTCCCAAACCAACTGTTCATCCTGTTTAGCACTTTGGAATTTTGAAAATCAGTTATTCAATATCAGTCGTCGAAATTGTTTTTGACTTTTTCAAAATTTATGCTAAAACACACCAAAAATCTTTTTTGATTTTCCGAAAGAAAGTAAATGCAGAAATGAACTATTTACAGACAATACTTTTGTGAGTTCGTGCAAGAGGATCATATCAGTTTTAAGACAAATCACCAACACCATTAAGCTTTAAACATTCTCAGTTCTAAACAATTTACCTAGATTGTCAGTATATTGGTCCACATTAAATTTTCACACAAATTTCAATCGATTCAAGATACGATATTATTGTTCTAGAAGCTTAAACTTAATTGTTTATCACTCCACTTGAATATACTCCCGTATCTAGATCCGAATGTTCAGTCTTTGATGTGCGTGAAGTGTGTTATTATTTTTGATATATATTTAAGCCCTTTTTACACTTTTAGCCAAGTTTTAAATTTATAAAACACGATATTCACTAACACTAAACACACATATGGGCAAGTGCACCCATCGTGGACGTAGTATAGTGTTGGTAAGATACCGAGGTCGTCCAAGGACACAAGAGCTTTTAATACCGGTTTATCCTCAACGTCTAATCAAATCAAAAAGGTTAGAAAAATGTTTTAAACTAAGAAAAATAAAAACTAACTAAATGCTGAAAATAAAAATAAAATAAAAACAGATAGGCAAGATGAATCACTTGGATCCGACACGTGTATTAGTATAACCTTTGATTATTTTCGCACTTTTGCACTTGTTTAAGAGATTATCTTAGTTATTGTAGTAGGCCCCTCTTTTGAAGGCGACGTTACCCTCAACCCAGTAGTTTGAGACAGCAAGGATACAATCCTAAAGGGTCGGATTATTGAAAGATAATGAATTAAGTTATTAATGCAAATTGTGGTAGGCCCCGCTTTTGGCGGTGACGTTACCCTCGGCTAAGTAGTCTGAGTCAGCAGGGATACAGTCCTAAATAGCCGGGTTATAGTATTAATAGTAGTTAACTTATGAGGGGGTCAAAGAGTTTGGATCCCCGCCATCCAATACCAATGGGCATTGAAGGAGATCCTACTAAATTTGACCCAGGTCCCAAGCAGGACCTCTAAACGCTGAACAAGGGCAAGACCCTTACCAAACCGTTCCCTTAACCCCCGACCAGGTAGCCAACATACCTCCATATAGACCGTGGAGATATGAATGGTGAAAATCTTTTATTTTATATAGACAGTAAAATAATGCCAAGACACCACGGACAAACGATAAGGAAAGATCACCTTCAACATAAGTAACTAGTTATTAAAGTCATTAATACAAAACCAAATAAAAAGTGCAAAAGATTAAAAATAAAAAGTATTATACTAAACACTTGTCTTCACCAAGTGATGTAAGAGACTTAGGCAAACATGGCCTTGATTGTCAAGAACTCTTACGATCAATCTTGGATCCCGAGACGACTCACACACTCTACGATGGACAATGGATGATGGTGTTATGGTGTTATGGTGGTGGTGGGTGGTGGATGAAGTGTGAGAGAGGTGGTGTGCCAAGGGATAAGAGAGAATGAAGCCAAGCTCCTCTATTTATAGACTGAACAGAAGGCTGGACACGGCCCCGTGTCCGCTGGACACGGCCCCGTGCCCGCCTGACACTCTCTCTCCTCATTAATTGTAATTGCGAATTACAATTAATGCGCCTGTTGTACTTTCACCACGCCCCCGTGCTCGCTGGACACGGCCCCGTGGTGGGAAATGGAAGCTTCTACTGGTTTGTCTTTTCTGCTGCTTCCTGGGCACGCCCCCGTGTTCGCTGGACACGGGGCGTGTTCAGACTCTGTTTCTTTTCTTTTGCCTTGGGAGATGCCGTTGAGGGTCCGGGCAGTCCACTTTTGTTCCTTTTCTTGTATTTATGGTAGAATTAGCTGTCTTTTTGCTTCTTTTGTGATTTTGAGCTCATTTCATCCTGAAAATACAAAAGGAAGACAAAAACACTCTTTTTCCAACATTAGTACTTAAAAAGGGTTAGTTTTATGCCTTAATTGATGTGATTTATATGTTGCATTTTACACACATCAAATACCCCCACACTTGAACTTTTGCTTGTCCTCAAGCAAAACTCTTTAAATGTGGCTTACACTCCCAAATGGAATAGGTAGAAGAGAAGTTTTTTAGCTTGTCCTAGAGTGTCGGGAATCCAAGGTTTTTATATGTTTTATTTTTTATTTATTTACAATCCTATTCGTTATGATTTATTTTGAACTTTTCATAAGATGAATTACTTATTTGGGCATAGCATGCCTTATTAAAATTCCATTTATATACAAGTTCACATACCTCACGGGAGATCACTCAACACTCGGCCGAAGGTGTATATTTAGTGAATCACTCGAGAGCGGCACGAAACTCACGTCTTCCATAGGCTTGCCAAGCAATCAATCCTCCTCCTTTTTAACTTTTTACCTTTGTAAATATCAAGAGGGCTTTTTGGGTGAAGGCTTGGGTTTAAAGGTGGGTGGTTGGTTAGTGGTTAGTAAAAAGCGCGAAAATCGTAACAAGCGTCGGTTTTCGTGAAGTACCTTGTTTTTAGTGACTTTTTATTTTGAAGTATTTCTCCAAACAAGCTTTTATAGCTTTTGTTTGTTTTTGACTTCATCATCTTCATTTTTTTTTTAATCGTCACATAAAAAGGTGAGTTTACGAAAAAGCGAACTTGTTACTAAAAAAAATAAATAAAAAGGTTTTTGGTGGGTAAAAAAAAGTTTTGGGGTAATGAAATGAAAGGTTTAGGCTCAAAGGGGCTATCTAGGGGGATTTTGGGTAGGTAAAAAAAAATGAAAAATAATGGTTTTGAAAGAAAAAATGGTTAGTCCTAATGCCTCCATCATTTACTTACTTGGGTCTAAGTTGGTAAGGACCGGGAATGTATCGTCGTGGCAAGTTCTAGATTTGTAAGGACCGAGCGGCTATTCACACAAGAAACGAAAAATGAGCATTTAATCTAAATATGTGTATTTTTATGCTCAATAAAGGCTCAAAACTCACTTTTGTGGGAATGGGTTTTTAATGTGACCAAGCATATATAATCGAATTTTAAACTAGACTTGTTATACCGTTTCATAATTTTCTTATGTTGGTTCCTTTTTTATCACGACGCTATCGGTTGTAAACTTGTAAAAATATAACCTTTTTAGAACTTGTTATTCCCAACTTAAACTAAGACAAGTAAATAAAAAAAATGAAAAAGTTTTTGAAAAAAAATTTGGGGTGTTTAGCGGTTCCAATAGAGTTTTGTGTAAGGCTTGTGTTTAGGATTTTGCAAAATTTCAAGGGTTTTAGCATCCCCCCCACACTTAAATTACACATTGTCCTCAATGTGTCCAAAAATAATGTTTTTGGTTGATTAGAATGTATAAAAGTGGGTTAAAAAGCAAGGATTTATGTTACTGGCATTCTGGACACGGCCCCGTGTTCACCGGGCACGGCCCCGTGGTCAAGTGCCAGTAACAAAAATTACAGAATTGAAACAGAAGCCTTTACACGGGGGCGTGTCCGCTGAACACGGCCCGTGTCCAGTTACCTGAACTGGGTGATTTTCTGCAGGGGCTCAGCACGGGGCCGTGTTGGTTGGGCACGGCCCGTGTTGAGCCTTCTGTGATGGAGGTTTTTGTCGGGTTGCTCTGTTCTTCGTGCATGGTTCCATTTTTCTCGTTCCCTTTTTCATCCATTACCACCATGAGTGTGTTTTATTCTCAAAACATCCATCAATCTTAAAAACCATCATAGCATTGCAAATCATAGAGATACATTACATAAAGATAAAAATTACATAAATATTAAACTTATGGAGTTCTAGCCCTATGTTTTATTTTAATTTAGCAAAATTTCCAAGAAGCTACTAGTCTTGGTTAGATAAGGCTTTGTAGAATTCCTCCCTTCGGGTGCGGTTCTCCTCATATGTCGGCAAGCCACTCCTCTACCTCCCTTGGAAGGAGAAAAGAGGGCTCGTTTGCATTGGTTTGAGGAGTTTCAACCTCCGCTGGAACTTCTTGTGGGTTTTCCATAGGAGGTTCTGCGGGAAAGTCTTCCCACCCGGTAGGGTTGTTAACACCGAGGGCCAAGTTCCAGTCTTGTTGTGGAAGGACTGGTTCCATAGGGGGTGCCACCAAAATGTTTAACCTTTGGTGCAAAAGGTTAATCTCTTGGAAGCTGCTTTCAAGTCCCATTGTAAGATCGTTAATACGGTCAATGAGGACCTCCTCTACTGACGTCATTTCGTCGAGAGCTTCTCTTAGCGCTATCACGTAGTGCACAAGTGTAGCTTCAACGGAAGGCCTCCTTCCCCTTCGGCTGTTTGATGAATGAACGGATGATGTTTCGCTGTTTTCACTCGCCATTCTACGAAAAATAAACCAAAAGCAGTTTATATGACGAAACAGTTTCTGGACACGGCCCCGTGCTCATTGAGCACGGCCCCGTGTTCATCTTTCTGCAGAATTTTGGAGCAAGGAATCTTGGGTTTTTAAGTTATTTTCAGAGTTTATGCAAACTTTTTGACAGTAAATAACTTTAAACAATGTTACATAACATGTTTTTACCAAGATTCTATGATCAAAACTCATTGTTCCCTACCACAAAGATTGAAAATTCAAACTTTGCATGGTAGTTCTTGAAGAAAGATGAAGAAGAAGGAAATGTCTAGAAGAGGAAAGGACAAGATGGGTTGTTGGAAACTTCTTTTAGACTTACCTAGGATTGTTTGAGAGAAGATTCCTTCAAATCTCTGTCCCCAAGTTGGTTCAAATGTGCAGGATTTTTGGCTGCATTTATAGAAAACGACAGCCTGCTGGACACGGCCCCGTGTCCGCTGGACACGGCCCCGTTTGCAGATGAAATTCTGACACAGTTTGTCCGTATTCTGACGTTCTGATCAGAGGGGAATCTTTTGGTGGACACGGGGGCGTGTTGGCCGGGCACGGCCCCGTGTCGGAAAGCTGTCTTATGAAGTTTTGTCTTTACTAAGGAGTTAATCTATATCGGGTGGCTCTTGACTTGTTGGAACAACCCCAAAGTGCCTAAGATACCTTAATTGTCCTATACTAAGGCGAGAACGCAAGAGGTTGTCGGTGAGGGTAATTCCTATTTTTATTCTAGGTGGACAAGTCCAACCCTTTCCCGGGCTCTCGTTAAAGAAGGTGTATGCCGAATCGCTCAGGTCTATGTATGCATCGAACGAAGTCGATGGAGAGTCCTTCACGGCACAATCGACACAGGGACGACTATCGTCCGCGTCTTTTCTAGGTAAGAAGGTATTTTCGGGAGCAACGAGGTTGTCGGAATGCGGTTCCAACATTTCCTCATGGTCATCATCTTGGGATGGATCTAAAAAATCCTTCCTGAGTTCTTTTGACCAATTGAGAAGTAGTTCTTCTAGTTGAAATAGCTCGTCAAGGAGCATTTCTCCTAGAATATCTGGCTGGGCGCATTCGAGGGAGAAATAGTGCTTATTTTTACTTTCGCCCCTCTTAAGGTTACAAGGAATCGGTGGGTCTATATAGTGGGGCCTATAAGTGAGGAAAAAACATTTTAATTCCTCATGTTCGCCTCCACATATTCGACACCACAAACCATAAGAGTGCCGAAAGTAAAAAGAATTACTATCACTCATGTTTGTGTCAGAAATTACCAACCGCCGGGATCTAACGGTTCTGTTTTCAGCAACTGAATCTTGGGCACGGGGGCGTGTTGAGTGGACACGGCCCCGTGTTCAGCCTACTGTCTGACTTAAAACAGGATTGCCAGTTCCAATGATTGAGCACGGGGCGTGTTCAGCGGGCACGGCCCCGTGTTGAGCTCTGCAGAAGCTAAAAATCTAAGAAAAAAAATCCTAAAAAAATTAAAGAAAAATAAAAATATGATTAGGCCGTTGATTCCTAACTTTCTTAAAATCCTTGTGTCCCCGGCAACGGCGCCAAAAACTTGATGTGCGTGAAGTGTGTTATTATTTTTGATATATATTTAAGCCCTTTTTACACTTTTAGCCAAGTTTTAAATTTATAAAACACGATATTCACTAACACTAAACACACATATGGGCAAGTGCACCCATCGTGGACGTAGTATAGTGTTGGTAAGATACCGAGGTCGTCCAAGGACACAAGAGCTTTTAATACCGGTTTATCCTCAACGTCTAATCAAATCAAAAAGGTTAGAAAAATGTTTTAAACTAAGAAAAATAAAAACTAACTAAATGCTGAAAATAAAAATAAAATAAAAACAGATAGGCAAGATGAATCACTTGGATCCGACACGTGTATTAGTATAACCTTTGATTATTTTCGCACTTTTGCACTTGTTTAAGAGATTATCTTAGTTATTGTAGTAGGCCCCTCTTTTGAAGGCGACGTTACCCTCAACCCAGTAGTTTGAGTCAGCAAGGATACAATCCTAAAGGGTCGGATTATTGAAAGATAATGAATTAAGTTATTAATGCAAATTGTGGTAGGCCCCGCTTTTGGCGGTGACGTTACCCTCGGCTAAGTAGTCTGAGTCAGCAGGGATACAGTCCTAAATAGCCGGGTTATAGTATTAATAGTAGTTAACTTATGAGGGGGTCAAAGAGTTTGGATCCCCGCCATCCAATACCTATGGGCATTGAAGGAGATCCTACTAAATTTGACCCAGGTCCCAAGCAGGACCTCTAAACGCTGAACAAGGGCAAGACCCTTACCAAACCATTCCCTTAACCCCCGACCAGGTAGCCAACATACCTCCATATAGACCGTGGAGATATGAATGGTGAAAATCTTTTATTTTATATAGACAGTAATATAATGCCAAGACACCACGGACAAACGATAAGGAAAGATCACCTTCAACATAAGTAACTAGTTATTAAAGTCATTAATACAAAACCAAATAAAAAGTGCAAAAGATTAAAAATAAAAAGTATTATACTAAACACTTGTCTTCACCAAGTGATGTAAGAGACTTAGGCAAACATGGCCTTGATTGTCAAGAACTCTTACGATCAATCTTGGATCCCGAGACGACTCACACACTCTACGATGGACAATGGATGATGGTGGTGGATGATGGTGTTATGGTGGTGGTGGGTGGTGGATGAAGTGTGAGAGAGGTGGTGTGCCAAGGGATGAGAGAGAATGAAGCCAAGCTCCTCTATTTATAGGCTGAACAGAAGGCTGGACACGGCCCCGTGTCCGCTGGACACGGCCCCGTGCCCGCCTGACACTCTCTCTCCTCATTAATTGTAATTGCGAATTACAATTAATGCGCCTGCTGTACTTTCACCACGCCCCCGTGCTCGCTGGACACGGCCCCGTGGTGGGCAATGGAAGCTTCTACTGGTTTGTCTTTTCTGCTGCTTCCTGGGCACGCCCCCGTGTTCGCTGGACACGGGGCGTGTTCAGACTCTGTTTCTTTTCTTTTGCCTTGGGAGATGCCGTTGAGGGTCCGGGCAGTCCACTTTTGTTCCTTTTCTTGTATTTATGGTAGAATTAGCTATCTTTTTGCTTCTTTTGTGATTTTGAGCTCATTTCATCCTGAAAATACAAAAGGAAGACAAAAACACTCTTTTTCCAACATTAGTACTTAAAAAGGGTTAGTTTTATGCCTTAATTGATGTGATTTATATGTTGCATTTTACACACATCAGTCTTACAGGTGAGTATACCACAGATGATATCTATAAAGGGGTTATGTGCGAGGGCCGTGAGAGCTCAGGTCGATACTTCCGTATATGCAGAGAGATGATGGCTTCGACTTTTGGTGGGTCCCCTTTAGAGGATCTTTTGTTACAACAGCAGCGACTATCAATTTTATTGTTTCATCAGCTTGCTGAGGGCGAGCTTATATTACAAAGCTTTTGCAGAAAGTATTATTCGGGGACTAGGTCAGTATTTCCATACAGCAAAAGTCCCAGAATAATACCCCAGATATCACAGAGTATAAAGACCTAGTATCTCAGAATAAGGGACCTTTCAAACAAGATTTCGGGGGTTACCCATATATCCAAGAATAGTTACCCACGAATTAAGCTTCATTCAAACTTGCTTAGGTTTATATCTCGTTTCAATTTACTAGATGTGCGAAAACCTACTGACACATCCGCAGTAAAACTTTTTATCACATTTTGACTTTACATTTCTTTAGCATGCTGTGATAGTCCACTGATGTACTATCATTTCCTCTATTATGCAACAAGAACTCATTTTTCAGTTTTATCATGTTTTTGGCTTTTTTAAATTTTCTAATGTTTTTGGATTTTCTGAAATTTTCTACTCCCCCTAAAATGCAAACACATTAAAGAAAATATGAAAACAAACTAAGCTCTTGACCCACTAAAAGTAAATTCAAACCAAACTGTACAGAAATATGACAACTGATATCAAATCACTTCAAATCGCCATTCACTTGGCATAAACAATCAGAACTCCTTTTATCAACAAACTATTTTCCATTTAGATTTCAAAACACTTAAGTTTGTTTTAATAAAAATGGTTTTTCCGGAAAATAAGTTTGATTGATTTTACCACTTATAGGGATGGGTATGTGGTTCATCATCTTGTCTCTCAACAACTTGTAGGAAAATACAAGTACAACTTAATGTCCTTGATTTACCATATACAAGAATGCGCAATCAAATTTTCTAACCACTTGTAAACCAAATACAAATAAACCTCTTTACCGTTTGTATGAATGACGTTACCGAATAAAACTCAAGAAAGATGCCGATTCATGCTCCACGCTTACCAACCTGGGAGCTCCGGCAAGTCCTGAGACTCATTGTTCATAATATGTACCATCCCAGTCACAAACCAGGGATGGTTCAACCTTTTCTTTCTTTGTTTTCTTCTCATAAAATTCTTTAACCCCTTTGACTTTTCGATCAATCATCTTCCCAAAGATATGTTTTACCTTGGTGTTAAAGACCTTCTCAGCATCAAATTCCTGTTTATCATTATAAAATTGGCTAGAAATTTCAACTTTACCAATCTTCTTTTTATAATTCTCAGCCCGAAGTGATGGAAACTCCTCATCATTCACAATCGGAACTGATTTTTCATCTTTTACATCAGCTTCACATTTTGAAACAATTTATGGCTCAACTGACTTTGTGGAATCAGTTTCATCGCCCGAAGATAGCTCCTCTGATTTTGACATATCAGAATCATCGCTAGAGCTTTCATCAACCTTCTTAACAACCTATTTCTGGTTATCAGATTTAGCTCTCTTCTTGTAAAACTTGTTCGAACTCTCACCAATTTCAAATATAGAATCTTGAAACAATTTTGTTCTATCAATTTGTGGTTCGAACTCAACTACTCTCTCTTTGAGTTTACGAAATACTCCCTGTTTTGATTGTATTGCCTTAGAACAATCTTTGGCAATATGTCCAACAGTGTTGCACCGGAAACAGGTTCTCATATCTGTATTCTTCTCAGCCATCTTCTTCAATTCTTCTTGCTTCTTTGCAAGAAACTCACTATTTGATTCCCTCCAGAAACTTGTCTTTTCTTCTTCATCAGTTGATGTGCCTGAAACAAATGACATTTTGGATTTAAAATCATGAACATATTTTTCATTTTTCTGTTTTTCTGTAGGAATAAAACCTAAGACTTTCTTTTTGAAATTACCGTTATGGTTTGATTTCTTTTGGTAAACAGAACCAGAACCGTAATTCTTTTTCTTGTTTAATCTTTGTTGTACTCTTGAGGTGTAGGGTCTTGGTTTTCTTGTAAGATTTTCATCTTTTATTTCAGAAATATTAATTTCTGTTAGTTTGAAAACCTTGTTTATCAATTCAGTTTTGACACCTCTTATTGGAAATTCCTCATCAGAATATAATTTGTCAGAGTCATTCAAAGTGTATGCAACTTTGAACAATCCATCATCCAAATTAGATTTTGATAATAAAAATTTTCTATCATAAACTATTTTGTCTTGTTTTTCTGTTTGACACGGAGTGCTTGATCCAGACTTTGACTCTGACACGAACTCCGACTTTGACACCTCTATTTCATCGTTTTCTAACACATGATCCACAACTTTCTTCATTAATTGAGGCTGTTGATCAGTGTCAGACGATGTGAACACAACATCAATACTATCTGGTAAATTGACTGATGACTCCGACTCCCACTGTAAGTTTGTTGCCTTTTTGACTCTTTCATCGTTTGGGTATCTTGGCAAATATCCATTTTCCAGCGGGGGTGGACACTTGTTATAACTGACACCTTGTTTCTTACCAGAATCTTTCTTGTCAGTCTTTTTCTTCGTGTCATTCTTCTTCTTTTCAGAAGTCTTTTCATCAGCCATTTTTCCAGCTTCCTTCTCTTCTGTTAGCTCATCATCTTCCCATACCTTCATACTTTCAACCGTTGGATAAATCCTGTCAATGACATAAGAAGTACATGAGTAACTTTTTAACAAACGGTTAACTCTTTCAGTTTCAATTCTTTGCAACTCAAGCTTTTGTTCCAAAGCAGCACACTTCTCAATGTAGTTATTCACAACTTTCTGTTTGATCATGAAAGCTCCTTGAAGTGTCTTCATTGCTGTAGCTTGTTCTTCACTTGATTGATTGTACTGATTTATGGACTTGTTTAGAACATCATAAGATTCCTTTAACTGATTTATGTTATTAATCAGTTCACTGTTTTTCTTCTTGAAAATCTCACAGTTTTCACACATCGCAGGAATCTTTTTAGCATTAACTTCAGCATCAACTTTAAACTTTGGAACCTCTTTCATTTTTTGCCTTCTGTTTACAGAAATATCTTCATCATCACTGCTGAGTGGTGTTTTTACCTTTTTCTTCTTCTTTTTCACTTTATCATCATCACTATCACTTTCAGCAAGCAACTTCATATCAGCTTTGAATTTTCTTGCCCAATACTCAGTATCATCATCACTATCATCTTCAACCTTTGCCATGAAAGCAGTGTAAGCTCTATTTTGATCAGGAATATAATCATCCCAAGTAAAATTTTCCCAGCTAATTCCCTCTGGTAGCTTTTCATCTTCTTGATCAATCAAACAAGCTTTTCCATTATCTGGAATATATTTATCCCAGTTGAATGACTTCTTTTGATCTTGATTGACCACACATGCTCTCTTTCCAGAATCTTCAATTATGGGTCTTCCATGTGCAGTTTGTGCTTGTTGTTGATGTTGTTGAGATGGTTGTTGAGCAACTTGATGATAGATGGCTTTACGATAGTAATCATTATTGTTGTTGAACGGATTCTGAGCTCCACTTGCTTGGCGATTAGTGCACTCCCTCTTGAAGTGTCCTTTTTCCCTGCACCGAAAACAAGTGACTTTAGATTTGTCGATACCTAAAGTAGAAACATTAGCCTCACGAAGATCATCTCTCCCCGTGATCTGCTTGAATTTCTTAGCTCTCCATAACACGCTAGCCAAACACCACTTTATGTCCATCAGCTCCATCTCTTCAGCATCTATTTGGTCGTAGTCTTCCTTTGTTAGCATTGGATTCCCGATACGACCTGCAACAAAACAACTGTAAGATTACAAAACCATTCCTAATAAAGACATTTGGTTTTTAGCAACTTCCTCAGAATAATCTTGATCATTTTCAAGATTTAATACAATATTGCACTGAAGTTTCTTCCCATTTTTCGTTGCTGAAATGTTTGGATCAAAAGATGGAAATGATGTAAAACTTGTTTTGCTGCTTGATCCTTTAGATGAGCTTTCAGATGAATTTTTAACACTGTAGGCAGTTTCAACTTTCGGAGATAGATTTGATGATTTCTCATTCACCCCTGCTTTATAGTATAACCCGATATCCTGTTCACCATCAAAATCTTTCATTCGAATAACTTTTCGTTGTTCCATTTCTTGAGCTTCGATCTTTTCAATGAACTTGCTGAGTGTCAAATTGCTAAAACCTTTCTTGTTTCTTAACATCATAAGATATGTGCCCCAAGTTTCATATGGCAAAGCATCAGCAAGTTTTTCGATCAACTCTTCATTGTTTTTCTCAATACTCAATCTCTTCATGTTAGCAAGCAAATTGCAGTATCTTTCGATAATCTCTCTTGTACTTTCATTCTTTAACCCTCGAAAAAGATCAAACTCTTTCTTTAGAAGCGATTTCTTGCTTATGACCATTTCTTCACTACCACGAAACTTTGACCTTAAAGCTTTCCAAATTGAATATGAAGTTCCATTGTGTTGCAAAAGCACCATAATATCCTCTTTCACTGCTTGTTGAAGAAGACTTAACATCATTTTCTCATCTTTGTATTTCTTTCTAGCATCAGCACTTAGATCTTTTATCGGAACAGGCTCTTCATCATCATTCATTGGTCGAACATATTTTGTCTCGACACATTCCAAAGCATCTAGGTAATTAGCTTGTACCCAATTCTCAAAACGACCTTCCCAACCTTTAAATTCTTCTATGTTCATGAGTTTGGGTGGTTTTTGCATTGTACCCGTTTCGTTCTCGAGCATTGTATTTTGTGCAAAAGTGATCGGTGTAACCGGAGTAGCGAATGCGTTGAAAAATTCCTCGTCCATTTTTAATTTTTTTTAACAATTTTCACAACAGCCTTAAAAGCGAAACTAATCACAATGTTCAAATAAGCGGATCTATGTGATGTTCAACCAAGCGAATCTACTTGATGTTCAATCAAGCGAAACTACTTAATGTTCAACCAAGCGGACCAGTATTGTTTAACCAAGCAGAGCTACTTAGTTCAGAAAAGCGGAACTGTCTGTTCAAGCGGAACTCTTGAGCGAAACTACAACACACTGTCTTTGAAGCGAACCCTTTGAAGCGAAACCAGATGAGCGAACCAGATAAGCGGACCAGATAACCGGAACCACTGAAAAGGCGTCTTTGAAGCGGACCTTTTGAGCGGAACTACAATTATGATGACACTGAAGCGAATCTACTTGTACCTTGAAGCGAAACTACCACTAGTCCGTAAAAGCGGAACCTATTCACAAGCAGTTTTGACCCATTTTTAATGCGAATTTTAACACCAAACTTTCCAGGGTTTGTCTATATACTATTACGCACAATTCGTGAGATTTTGAGCTGATTTTGACCGTTGAAAGTTTCTGAACTAAAGAAAGAAGGTGTAGAAATAAGAGAACTTGATCAATTCCAGCTATTTTTTTGCAGAACTCCTCCTCCTGAAGCTCTGATACCACTTCTAGGATCGTGTTTCGACCCGAACGATTCGTTCAGATGAGATTCTATCAAATACAGATGCGGAAAATAAGTATTTGACTTAGAAACAGCTAGCAATTCCCTTTAAACTTCTATTTGCATTGATTTCTGACAGTTTACAATCAAATCCTAGAACGGCAGCACTTCGGTACAGTTTTCAAGACCTCTACCTATGGTTTCGCTTATGTGACTATATATAGTGCCATGAGGTTCGCTTCAATGTACAGGTACGAATAAGCGAACCTTCATTGTACATATAAGCGGATCTACATGTTTGACATAAAAGCGAACCTAACATGTGACAAATAAGCGAACCCCTCTATGTCACTATAAGCGAACCTATCTCTTAACACATATACAATATCCTGTTTTCTCGTAAAACACGCCCTGATCTAACATTCTAAGACTAAGACACGATCCAAGACGAAGTCAACAGATGTAGTGCACCAACAGAAATACGTGCATAATTGTATTTTCTTGTTATGTGTTATCTGACTATTTGTTAGTTTACAGTATGAGCGACCAAGGACCATCTGACGCGTATCGTCAATTGTCTGGTTCGCCTAGAAGCGAAGGCACCTCCTCTTCTCAGCCTGCCCTCGCGGGGTACTCTGCTGATACGGAAGAAGGAATCTTTGCGTTTAAGGCTCAATCTGAAGAGCCATTTCCTCAGAAAAAGAGGGGATGGTTCAGCAGGGGAGCACATGAGCGTAGAAAGCGTATGAAAAAGTTACAGGAACAACGAGTGTTAGCCGCAGCTAAAAGAGAAACCGATGCCTATGCCCAGGATATGCTTAATAGGGGTATAGCCAATATCCATATCTTAGCAACCACTGCAGCTGACCTAAACCTGGAGCAAATGCTAGCACCCCAACCACAACCACCAATCCCTGACCAACCCATGGAGATAGAGAACCCTGAAAACCAAATAGAAATGCCTGATTTTAACCCGGAGGAGATACCTAGGGTACCTGCACGAAATCCCCTAGACCCAAACAATTACGACCCCTGGTGGGACGACGTTAGGGACTATGTGCAACGTTACCCGATACAGGAAAATGTGCCAATGCCCAACCTAGGAGCCTACCCGGGGTTAGATCCTCAAGATCCCTATTACGATAATGATGCATACATTAGGGAGATCTTAGAGAATCCTTACCCATACCAGGCCCCTATACCTCCATAGCAGGAACCCGCACCTCAGATTCCAAACCCAGTCCTAGAACCTGCACCCCCAATGAGTGCAGAAAACGTACAAGAACTTAGGACTTTCGGTGAGGAAATTTTAGAAAGCAGTGAGAGAATGCGACAGGTAGGAGAGCGTCTCGTATGGAAATACGACGAGCGCAATATGGATTTTTGGATGAATCCATATCCGTAAATGTGATGGTGGGAACGGTAGAAATAATAATAATATAATACTAAATATGTGTGTATAAAAAAAACTACGGATGCATACTACTAGTATTGTAGTTTTACATTTCAGTCGGTATTGTAATTTTAATTTCAGTACTGGTGTGTAATAGATGCATAATATATGAATAGAGTAAAAGTCGCAATGCTCGACGCTTTTGACCAAAAGTGCGTGTCATGTGATTGGCTATATTCAAATATTATTGGTGATATTAATATGTGGTAAATGTTTAAAATTCAGATGGACAACAAAGTGAATAAGGAAAACCAGAATGATAATATTCAGAATGACAACCACTTGAATAATGAAAATCTGAATAACGAGAATCCGAACAACAATAACAATGGAAACCAAATGGATAATAGTGTCGTTCAACACATAGTGGCACAAGGAATTATAGATGCAATGCCATTTATTATTCAAACGGTTCAAGAAGCGAATAATAAAAGGAAGCATAGCAATAAGCGACCAACTGAACCGAAACACAGCATGAACAGTGGACCCGTACTTCAAGTGCTCATTCCCAAAAAAAAAAGAAGAACCATGCCATATGGTTGTTCTTACAAAGAATTCTGGTCCTGTAAACCAATAGAATTCTCGGGCAATGAAGGACCCATTGCAGCTCTACGCTGGATAGAGAAAACTGAAGCTGTTCTAAAAATAAGCAAGTGTGCTGAAGAAGATAAGATAATGTTTGCTTCTAATTTATTTAAGAATTCAGCCCGAGAATGGTGGAACACTATCCTCCAGTCAAGAGGAAGTGATAGGATATATAACATGGAATCGGAGGAGTTCAAAAATATGGTAGAAAGGAAGTTCTGTCCTCCCAATGAAAAGGAACAGATAGCAAACAAGTTTTTGAATCTTAGAATGACCGGGGTAGATAGTAAGGGTTATACTACCACATTCTTTGAATATGCTAGAATAGTACCAACCCTTGCATCACCTGAACCGGTATTAATCTCCCATTATATCTGGGGATTAATTGGAGAGATTAGGCATGTAGTCAAGGTAGCTAGACCCCAAACCACAGAAGAAGCTGTAGAACTCGCCAATACCTTGACTGATGAACTGGTACGAACTAGAGAAGAAGACCAGAGGAGAAACCTAACTCAAAGGCTTACTCAAGAATTCCATTCTGGGAATTCCAACCGTAGGAATGTAGGTTCTACCTCTGCACCATACTGCAAAGCCTGCAGAAATAAGCATTCTGGAAGATGCTCTACTTACTGCAATTTCTGCAAAATACCAGGACATAAGGAAGAAACCTGCAGAAGGAAACCAACAAATGGATTATGCTTCAACTGTGGAGAAAAAGGTCACATCAAGCCAAACTGTCCAAAATTGGCTCCAGCTGAAAACAATAAGAACACTAAAAATGCTAGAGCATTTGTTCTAACTGCAGATGAAGCCAAGATGATCTCGGACGTCATAGCTGGTACGTTTTTAGTTAATGATATTTTTTCTAAAGTATTATTTGACTCTGGTGTAAACCAAAGTTTTATTAATACTTCGTTTTGCAAACTCCTAAATCAATCATTAACTAAACTACCACAAGAATGTCTAGTAGAGACCGCAAATGGGGAAAGCATTAGGATTTCTGAAATCTTGCAGGGAGCAAGAATAGAAATTTTTAATCAAAAATTTATTGCAAACCTTTACCCAATGAGTCTGACAGGATTTGATGTTGTGTTAGGAATGGATTGGTTAATAGCCAATAAAGCCAGTATTTTGTGTGATCAAAAGTCAATTCAAGTAAATTCACCAAGGGGTGAAAAGATCACAATTAAAGAAGATAAACCATCTAGATCCACTAAATTCATCTCTGTGATGAAAACTGCAAGTTATATAAGAAAAGGGTCTATAGTGTATTTGATTTCTATAATCACTAACACTAAAGGAAAAGAACTAAAAGACATTTCAGTAGTGTCCGATTTTTCAGATGTCTTTCCAGAAGAATTGCCAGGACTACCGCCAGACAGGGAAGTTGAATTCAGAATCCATCTGCTACCAGGGACAGCACCGATTGCCAAAGCACCTTACCGTTTGGCACCCGCTGAAATGCATGAACTGAAGAAACAATTAGACGAATTGTTGGAGAAAGGATTCATACAACCAAGCTCATCGCCATGGGGAGCGCCGATTTTGTTTGTTAAAAAGAAGGACGGATCAATGCGTATGTGCATTGACTACCGTGAATTGAACAAGGTCACGATTAAGAATCGGTATCCATTACCAAGGATCGATGATTTGTTCGATCAACTTCAAGGAGCTCGATTTTTCTCTAAAATCGATTTAAGATCAGGATATCATCAATTAAAGGTACAGGAAGAGGATATTCCTAAAATCGCATTTAGAACAAGGTATGGTCATTATGAATTTACTGTCATGCCATTTGGTTTAACCAATGCCCCAACCGCATTTATGGACATGATGAACCGAATATGTAAGCCATATTCGGATAAATTCATAATTGTCTCCATAGATGATATTCTAATTTACTCTAAAAGTAAGGAAGAGCATGCAAAGCACTTGCACTTACTTTTAAGTTTATTAAAAAAGGAAAAGCTTTACACAAAATTTTCAAAGTGCGAGTTTTGGTTAGAACAGGTACAATTTCTTGGACATTTAGTTAACCATGAAGGAATTCATGTGGATCCAGCAAAGATCGAGGCGATTACCAAATGGAAAACCCCTGAGTCACCAACCGAGGTTAGAAGTTTCTTAGGATTGGCCGGTTATTATAGAAGATTTATTCGAGATTTTTCTAGAATAGCCATTCCCTTAACCAAGTTAACCTGTAAATCTGTTAAGTTTGAATGGGGACCAAAACAAGAAGAAGCCTTTAGAATCCTTAAGCAAAGATTGACCCATGCACCTATACTAGCATTACCAGAAGGAACTGAAGACTTTGTAGTCTTTTGTGATGCTTCTAAATTAGGTTATGGATGTGTGTTGATGCAACGTCAAAAGGTTATAGCTTACGCCTCTAGACAGCTTAAGAATCATGAAGAGAATTATTCAACCCATGATTTGGAATTAGGAGCCATAATTTTTCCCCTTAAGATTTGGAGACATTATCTTTATGGTAGTAAGTTTACCGTATTCACAGATCATAAGAGTTTAAGATATGTTTTCGGGCAAAAAGAATTGAATATGAGACAAAGACGCTGGATGGAATTGCTTAGTGATTATGATTGTGATATCCAGTATCATGCAGGAAAAGCTAATATAGTGGCAGATGCTTTAAGTCGAAAGTATCACGAAAAGCCAAAAAGGGTACATTCTCTTAAATTAAATCTACAAGTAGATTTAAACGATCAGATTAGAAAAGCACAGGAATCAGTAATCAAGGAAGATACTGAAAAATTAAAAGGAATGATTAAGGAATTAGAACAAGGAACAGATGGAATTTGGAGATTCCATAAAAAGAGAATGTGGATACCTAAATTAGGAAATTTACGTCACCGTATATTAGAAGAAGCTCATAAATCTAAATATACGATGCATCCAGGAAGTGATAAGATGTACCAGGATTTAAGGAAAAATTTCTGGTGGATAGCAATGAAAAAGGATATAGCAGCTTATGTTTCTAAGTGTTTGACCTGTTCACAAGTCAAAGCTGAACATCAGAAACCCTCAGGTTTGTTACAGCAATTAGAAATGCCAGTTTGGAAATGGGAATTGATAACAATGGATTTTGTTACCAAATTACCCAAAACAAGAAAAGGTAATGATACAATCTGGGTGATTGTAGATAGGCTAACTAAATCAGCTCATTTCCTACCAATGAAGGAAACTTTTAGTATGGAACAATTAGCCAAATTGTATGTAAATGAAATTATTTCATTACACAGAATTCCTTTATCAATTATTTCTGATAGGGATAGCCGTTTTACCTCTCATTTTCGGACAAGTTTCCAAAAGGCAATGGGAACCAAGTTGAATCTAAGCACAGCTTACCATACTCAAACGGATGGGCAAAGTGAAAGGACAATTCAGACAATGGAGGACATGCTTAGAGCTTGTGTAATTGATTTCGGAGGTAATTGAGATGATCACTTACCTTTAATAGAATTTTCTTACAATAACAGTTATCACACAAGTATCAATGCTGCACCATTCGAAGCACTTTATGGACGAAAGTGCAGAACCCCGGTTTGTTGGGCAGAAATTGGGGAAAAGCAACTATCTGGGCCTGAGATAGTGCAGGAAACAACCGATAAGATCATTCAAGTCAAGGAACGACTGAAAGCGGCACGTGATCGACAGAAGAGCTACGCTGATAACAAACGTAAGCCGTTAGAATTCCAAGTAGGTGATAAGGTATTGTTAAAAGTCTCTCCTTGGAAAGGAGTGGTAAGATTCATCAAAAGAGGAAAGTTAAGTCCCAGGTATATTGGACCTTTTGAAATTATTAGAAGAATAGGACCTGTAGCTTAACAACTACAACTGCCAGAGGAAATGACAGGAATACATGATGTATTTCATGTATCTAATCTCAAAAAGTGTCTAGCTGATGAATCACTCGTAGTGCCTCTTAAGGATATAGAGGTAAATGAACAACTCAAGTTTGTAGAGAGGCCTCTACAAATTGAAGATAGGAAAATCAAGAATCTTAAGCACAAGAGATTAGTTCTGATCAAAGTGAAGTGGGACTCCAAAAGAGGACCTGAGTACACATGGGAACTTGAATCTGAAATGCAAAGAAAATATCCACACCTATTCCAGTAGACCTCGAGGACGAGCTCTAAAACAAGGTGGGGAGGATATAACAGCCCTAACATAAACCGACACCCTCATAATTTTTCCGACACCCTAAAAATATTTAAAATATCCCAAAATGTCTTTAAATACACGCCGTATGTGAAAACCGAGCCCGAAATACAACATAACATTAAAAATAAATGAAAAACAAAGAAAATAGGGTTCAGGCGGGCCGCGTAAGGTCTCACTTAACCTTTACGCGGGCCGCTAGAGCTTAAAACCTGGCACGACCCTGGGCCGCCACGTGGCCCAACACATGTCGAGCCTAGTTGGTGATCCGGATGGGCTACGCGTTGACCCAGCTTTGACGCGGGCCGCGTAAGCCTTGTGCTTGTTTTACGCGGGCCACGAGAGACCTAGTTTCAGCAACTATAAATAGAGGCCATCGGATCTCAGTCTGCTTCGTTCAAATTTTCTTTCTCAATCACAAATTCTGAATAGTGGGCATTATACCAGAGTCTAATACCCCCTACAATAGCGAGGTTCTGCTACGATGTAAGTATTATAACTCCTGGAGACGTATTAGATACTCTGCCCGATTGATCTAGGATTCCGTAACGGCTGTCGTGGTTCTGCCCGACGTAGTCGTTGGAATGCCGTCTCGGGGAGAGTATTACTAATGTTAAAATGGGTTATTATACTAACACACGTGCATTTGTGTAATTTATAGATTATCACCAGGAAACCCTAAAGGATAATCTAAGACAACAATGTGAGTAATCCTCTTTTTGTTAACTATTTTTACAAAACCTTGAATACTTTTCCATGCGAATAGCAGTTATTGAGTATTTGTAAGGATACAATTACAGTCGGTAAATTTGGGGTTTTGTATACAAAATTTGTTACCACCTGGTAAAGGAGTAACATGACCATAAGTCGGAACGACATTACAGTGTGGTGGTAATTGATATAACTTGGAAACAAATATAATTGCGGATGCGCCCTCAATACTATTCAATGCGACTTTTTATTTAAACTTGATTCAACAGGGATTCACTCACCAGTATTTCCACTGACAAAATGTTTTTAAAACGCATTTCAGGTAACAAAATGTGAAAGCCAAATAAAAGCCAGCTGGACAGCACTGAAGGCTTGGAAAAGTGGCAATAAAGTTACCTAAAAGAAATAGATGTTTTTATTAAATAAAAATAGGATTTATTCCTATGAAATATGTGTACTGAAAACTTGGGTTTTACCCATGTGTTTGATATTATGGAAATGTGGTATTTTACTCTGATTAAATATTTCCTAACTACGGTCCTGATGAAAAATTCCGCTGCCAAATTAGACAATAACGTGATACCACTGAAACTGGCTCGCGGCCGCCCGCTCCCGGGGATTAGGGATCGGGGGCTGTGACAGAAGGTCCTGACAACAAGAAACTCCGAAAGCTTGATACGCATTTGATACAAAGGGGTCAGAGAAGACCCAAAAAGAAATATAACAAGCGCGCCCAAGACGACTCCTGGAGCGAAAGGCAAGTCGTTTTTCCAGTAGTAAGAGGAGGCCCAAGAGAAAGAAGACCTATTGTGATTCCAAGTGTGTTTGGCCACTACCAAATAGACTACATTTTCATCAACCCAGGGAATGACGCGGACATCATATACAAACAATGCTTCAACCAGCTGGACCAAGAGGATAAAGCGCGCTTGGAGCCAGTTGACTACCCACTCACTAGTTTCTGTAACGAAGTTGTTTTTCCTCTTGGCCAGATATCTTTCCTAGTGCTGCTTTCTGACGGGAAGAATTCGAGAACTGAAGAGGATACGTTCATGGTCTTACCGGCGAATTCACGACACGACGTTCTTTTGGGGAGAGAATCCCAAGGCAACTTCAGCATGATCTGCTCAGGGCCGCATTCAGCAGTAGGGTTTCCAACGGAGACTGGGGTCGCTATCATCTACGCAAGCAAAGAAGTGCTTGTGACTCATGAAGCATGACCTTCAAAAACAAGTAAGCCAACCCCACGCGCGGAACCTAAGAAGTGGATTTTGAACAGGAAGTATCTGGAACAAGCAATCACCTTAGGTCCAACAATGTGACACCTGTGCCTCCACGGCCATCAAACAAATACCAAATCAATGAAACATTATATTTCATACTTCAGATTTATATAAATATGTGAGTCATTTGCACATATCAAATCTTGTTCGATTTCGAGCTCTAAATCGCTTTCTGGGAAGTTATACGCGAACTGATGCGTAAACGTAATCAGTTTAACGTGAAAAACACACCGGAACAATGACATGGGCTTAACATATCTTAAATCACCTTTACATAACTTAGAAATAAGTTTTGAAAGGTTTGGTGTGTCGAAATCAAGTTTATTCGCTTACAGGGACTAAATTCGACAAACTGCGAAAGTATGCCGATTCGTACTGTAACGGACAATCCAGAACATGACCGTAAGTTAAATATACCATAAATATCCTTTACATAGCTTAGAAATAGGCTTTGAGGGGTTCGGTGTGCTAAAATAAACTTTTTGTCATTCAGGGACTAAAAGCGTCAAAAAGTGCATAAGTTTGCATTTTCGAGCATATCTTACGTTCTGAATACATCCGGACATCCAAAAATTTATGTAATCATTAAAATATTTTATTTTAGTGATTAGCATGATAAAATTCCATTCGTCGCGTAATTTGGATCGTTTTTGCGTTCGTTACGATTTTCGTCGTAATTAAGCGAACCAACCGTATGACCAAACTAACCGACATCCGAGATATTTTTGAGCACATTTCAATTTCCCTATACTTCATGTTTATTTTAGTGTCTTGAAATGGGGTTAACCGGGCTAAAAAGTTCCAAAAATCAAGTTTTACAAGTGCAGGGACCATTTTTGAAATTTCTGGCAGATACATTGAACTTGGTCCATTTTTGAGGTTTTGATGGTTTTAACCAAAGGTTTTGCACTCTATGGGCTTGAATTTGATTATTTTAAGTATTCCCATGGTTTTGAAAACCATGTGCCCACTTGTAAGGTCAAGATCAAAGCACGATTTGCGAGAAACGATCCTAACGGTTCTCCGAAACCTATATATACCCCTTCCATTTCATTTGCAAACTCACCTTTGATCTGATTTTGTTCTCTAAGTTGAAGTTATACACTTCATACCTGAGAATAATTAGATCAAACCTCCATTTCTTGGACCTGTTGTAAGTATTCTTTCGTTCTTTTACGCATTTTAAGCGTGAAAGTCAAACAAGTGTTTGACTTTCAGCTTTGACCAGTCAATGGTCAACACGAAGTTCGTTTGAACTTTGTAACATGAGCGTAATCAAGATGGTCATAGTCCTTTATGACTATACCTACTGATTTCCACATTATTTAGGCGTAGTGACGAGTCGTAGTTTCGGTCAAAATGCGTATTCTTGCGTATTTTGCAACCAAACTACTTTTAGGTATCAAGACCCTTTGTTTTGATACCAAACTTGTTTTCAAACCTCGTTAAACATGTTTTAACATGTTTAGCTCGTCACTTTAGGTTTTGTGCTTATATAGGGTCGTAAGATAAGCGATCTAATCAATCGCTAAGACTTTCGAACCCGACCTGTTTGGTCAATCATTAGGATTCGACCAAACACATTTTGTGACCATAGTTGCATAAGGAATAACCTTCCGAGGTTATACTTTATGGTCACGTAGTCTACATAGTTGTATGATAGGTGATTATATGCCCTAGGAAAAAATGACCAAAATGCCCTTTTACGCCAAAATTCATTTTAAGCATATGCAACATAAATTATGACATCTAAACTAATTAGGCAATATTATTAGACATGATAAGGCATATAATACTTATCATAGGACTAGTTAGGCGGTCCGAACGCGTTTTACGCGAACGACACGTTAAAGTAGCGTAAGCTACCTAAACGGGTCGTATTGGGTCGTAAGCACTTAGGTTAGGTTTCGATTTAGGATGTAGGCTTTGTTAAACCATATTACATGAGTTCCTATACTCATTTAGTTTACGAAACCTCGTTCTATCTGATCTTCCAATTTAGGTCCGTTTATTAACGTAGTTACCTATATTAGGTGCCGTTTGATTTCCGTGATCTCTCTAGCTTTGCTTGGTTGTTATTCAAGACTTCTAAGCACCCTCAAGTGAGTACATAGTCCCCTCTTTTACTGTTTTTCAAACATTTTGGGGTGAAACACATGTGCCTACTTGTTACTTTCGTGCTTTTCATGTTTTTATATCCTATACTTGCTATGTTCATTAGACACTTATAGTACATGATTTCATTATGTTTTTGCTATGTATGTCCATTTAGTGCATACTTAGAACATTATTTTACATTGCATTTCATGCTATGTATGTCCATTTAGTGCATATTTAGTACATTATTTTACATTACATTTCATGCTATGTATGTCCATTTAGTGCATACTTTGTACATTATTTTACATTACATTTTATGCTATGCATTTCTGTTGCATATGTTCTCGTAGCATATGGACACATTGTTTTACATTTCTACCTTGTATGTTCACTTAGCATACTAGGTACATTATTTTCATAAAACATGCTTACATTTGGTATAACATTTGGTTTGTTTAACGAAACTAATACATTCATTAACACCGATCATGCCGCCCGGTAGTAGTTAGTGGTGCCATAGAACTTGACAACTCTCATTCCTGAAATCCTAGGTTTGTTTGGACGTAAGGAATGACCGAATCCGAAAAAATTTTTGATAACCTTTACTCTAAGGTTATCCTACAGTCTCAAGGCTTGGATGTAGACGTTTAACATTGCCGCATAGATGTTTGTATCAGTAAAGCATGTATTATTTTGCAAGATATAACTTTTGATTATAATTTATCAAATGCATTGTTTTGTACATTTCATTCTTATAGGGTTGAGTAAATGCTTTTAAATCAATAAATGCTTTTATTCACTATACATTACATTTGTTTACACATAAACATTTCAACATTTGTTTGAACATTACATTTTGGGTGGTTTGTTTGGTAAGTGATTTAAATAACGAGGCGTGTGTAATAAGATAAAAGCATGGTGGATACGCCGCTGGTACTTCCTATATATAAGTGCTTTTATGGTATTACATATCGTAGCGTTGTTTAAACCATTTCAAGTTTGACATAATACATTTTACACTTATAACATATCTTCATGAAACATTGTTTTACAATCAACACATTTTATACAAACTCATTTTGCTTGTTCATTTGTTTATCTGTGCGTCTGTCTTTTATATCATATGATTTCTTGTCACTGTTTATATGATTTATAAAAGAAAACTTTTTTACAAGGTTCATGATTTACTTTTGACAAACATTTTCTTTAAACTTACAAGTCATGAACCCTAAATCAATAAAACCTATGTATCTCACAGGCATTTTTATGCTGACGTACCTATTTTCACATGTGTTTTCAGGAGATGATGCATAGGATCGATCAAGATACACTTAAGCGAACTTGGGCCTTAGTAACATTAAAAGATGCAAGACTAGTTAATTATGTTATGTTTCTCTATTGTTAAGACATTGTAACTTCTTTTAATCAATAAAACAAAATTTAAATTTCCATGTGTTAGTAAACAATGATTCTGTTACAACACTCCCCGACGTTACCGACACGATTTGTTGTTTTATGTGGTCGGGGTGTGACAAACAATGTCAAAAGCAACACGCGTATCGCTCAAGCAGTTGTTATTCAAGAACATGGATGTCTTTTCCTGGACACCAACTGATATGGTTGGCGTTCCACGGCACATTACAGAACACAGACTTAACGTTGCTGAAAATGCCAAACCTGTCGTACACACCAAGCGCCACCTAGGTTCCGAAAAAACATGAAGCTATGCAAGAACAAGTCACAAAGTTGCTCAATGCCGGCATCATCAGAGAAGTACGCTACCAGACTTGGGTTGCCAGCCTAATAATGGTACAAAAGGGAAATGGTGGTTGGAGGATGTGTGTAGATTACAGAGATCTAAACAAAGCTTGTCCAAGAGACTGTTACTCCCTGCCTGAGATCGACTAAAAGATTGACTCCTTGGCATCCTTCCGGTGGAAATGCTTTCTTGATTGTTACAAGGGATACCACCAAGTGCAGATGGCAATCCAAGATAAAGATAAGACGACATTCCGCACGCCAACGGGATTGTATTGTTACACAAAAATGCCTTTCGGGTTAAAGAATACAAGGGTAACGTACCAAAGGCTAATGAACGAAACATTTGGAGATTCCATCGACAAGTATATCGAAGTCTACAGGGATGATTTAGTCATCATGAGACAAGAGGAAGATCTGATGTTGCAAAACATTCAGAAGACTTTTGACACACTATGAGGGGTGAACATCAAACTAAACCCAGTTAAATGCTCCTTTGGGATGGAGGAAGGAAAATTTCTGGGCTTCATAGTTACGAAAGATGGGTTCAAGGTTAACCCTGAGAAGGTGCAAGCAATTGAATGAATACCTTCCCCATCAACAATAAAAGAGATGCAGAAACTAGCAGGACGTTTAGCCGCGCTAACCCGCTTCCTCGCTAATCCTGCAGCAAAGTCATTCCCATTCATCAAAACCCTCCAAAATTGTGTGAAGAAAGACCAATTCTCATGGACCCCAGAAGCAGAACTTGCATTTAGAGAAATGAAAGATTGTTTGATACGCTTGCCAACTCTGACAGCCCCAATGAAAGATGGGCTATTAGTCATGTATTTGTCTATCACACCCCTTTCTAAGGCGGAAGCATGTGGTGTGATCATGAAAGGTTTTCATTGCATACGATTGGTAAACATACTACATGCTCATAAAAATAACTCCAAATGCAAAACATTACATAACTGAAATCATAGTTTAAGTGTTTACATCACGAGACAACATATTGTCTGAAAGTTTACAACTTTATTTAAGGATAAACATAAACAACATCCAGGAGCATGAGTAAGACCGATCGCACATCCACTTTAGTTACCAGAAATACATGTAAGTTTTTGGAAAAACGTCAACATAATGTTGGTGTGAATTCATGCAGTTCTTGTATTGAACGTTTGTATACTTTGTATGAAAAACATGGTATGTATCTTGTATAAATCAAGTATTTCTGTATGTATCAAGTTTGTTAATGGGTTGCAAGGCTATTATCATGTGACACGACATAGGAAGCATCCAAACCATAGGCATTTTTCTAGTTGTCAATTCACGACTAAGACACAAAAGCACTACTTGGTACTAGTTTTCACCAAGAGTGTGGCTGCCCGAGTACCCATTAGATCTAACCTTTTGTTCTGCGGTTTTAGTATGTACACGATTAATGGTGCTTATGGTACCCTATTCGTGACACGATTTCTCGTATCATTCCTCAATTCTTGTATCCATCATACCATTTGTAAACATTATAACATTTGTAACATGTATTTCACCCCCGAAGTTATAAAACTGAAAACAGTTAAAAGAAAAGGGGGAGCATGAACTCACAACTTTGCGTTCTTGCACCGTAAACTTCACCGGTTTTTGCTTATCTAGCGTCGTGACCTAAACGTGTTTTATTAACGTTAGTCACTAGACTTGTATCGCACAAGTACAAGTCACCATCTTTTATGTATTTGTTCTTTGTGTGTTAAAAATAATTTATATTTTTAACTATGTGTCTTACTTATATTATTTTCTCAAAAATAAATATAAGTATCTTGTATTTTTCACCCGAATTATGTATTTTGTCCAAAACTTCATTTCATGTTCATAACTTGTCCAAGTTATTTATTCTATCAAGTAATATATTTTCATAAATATATTTTCTCGTATTTGTCTAAGCATGTTGTATGTGTATTTTTGTATTTTTACTTCTTAGGAGTATTTAGTGTATTTTCAAGTCCTAATACACTATCACGTATAATACATACTACATACACTTAGCACAAAATTTGGTGATCAATATATATATATATATATATATATATTCTCAAAAATATACATACTTAATATCAATTTTTATCTTGAAGAAATCGTCATTTCTTAACTTGAAGTTTACACAAAAATTAGGGAAACCTTGGTAAATATTTTTAGGGAATAAGTTTCTCAAAAACTTATATTTTTCTAAGTGTCAAAATTTATAAAAATTTTGACATAGTTTCCCCTAAAAATGGAGGTTTCCCATGTTTTCAAAACATGTGTTTATTTTCTTTTAAATCATCATCAAGCATCAACAACTCATTCAACACTTCCCGAGTGTCAAAATCAAGTAAATTTCACTACATCATGAACTTGAAGTTTTTGTAAAAACTTGTAGTTGACTTACCATGTTATTTAGTAGGTCTAGTTACCCTTAAAAACATGGTTATTTGTTTGTAAATCACTTTATTAAAACATTTAGTCATTTACAACTTGTAATCACATTTCACAAAAATAGTTATTTATAACATCTTCTTGTTTCTCTAGTGTTTTTACACTTATTTCATCACCAAAAATAGTGTAGATTTAGTAAAAACCATGATCTTTCAAAAGTCATATTTTGAACTTGGTTTTCTTGGAAGATTATTCATAAATCTTGAATCAACAAGTTTAATAGTTCACTTTGTTTATCATTTTACATGAAATCATTTTTATTTTCAAGTTCATGTCTATGTATGAGGATGATCTTCTTGTGTTAACACATAATCATCCTCTAACTTGCTAGATCAAGTGTTTAAACATCATCTAGTAAGCTTTATGTGATGATTAACATCATCATCTCAAGAAATCAACAAACAAACATTACTCATGCACTAAACAATATCATTTAAACAAGATTTCATCATATGTAAAGCTTATGTTTCAAGATTCAAGTTCAAGTCTTTTAGTGTTCTTATGTTTTCAACATAATATATCTTTTATCCACTAAAAACATGAAGTAACAAGAGTTACAAGAAGCTTACTACTAGCTTCAAGCTAGGGAAGAAACAATGAAGAATATGGAGTGGATAATAGCACACAAGAGAGGTCCTTCAAGATCCAAGAGTTCCACACCTTCTAATCTTGCCTCTTACACCTCAAAATGAGCTTGGAATGCTTGAACTAAAGATGAAAAATGGTGGTGTATGGGATAGGGTGTTCGGCCGAGAGTCTGGGGAGGGAGGAGAAGAGAGGTGAGTTGGTGATTATGGTCCATGTTCTTCTTATAAACACAATTTTGAGTATTATCCATTGGTCCCTATGTTTCTTATAGTACTAGCACAATCTTGATTAATCCAAGAAAAGATCAATTTAGATTAAGAGAAGATTACACAATCTTGGAGGTGGGACCATGCTTGTAACCGTAAGTGTGAAGGGGGGAGGGGGTCCATGTGTAAATTTGATGGTAAGTAGGTTATTAGTGGAGGTTAAATGTAAAAGCTAGTGTTTTATATGTAGGATGCTTTATGTAATATGTTAGAGTGTTCAGGAGCCATAACTAGCTTAGAAAAAGTAAAACAATGCTTCTAGCAATATTTTGGTGTTCCGGGTTATGTCCGATTGTTCGGTTAGATACCGGTTCGTTAAAGTGCTCAATTGCACCGTTTAGTGTCCTTTATGTCCCCTTTTGTGATACTTTCAATTTCCGACACTTAGGAATGTATTCTGGATCAATTTGTCATATTTTTAAATGGTAAAATCTTGTTACAATGCTGAATTTTGCTGAAATATGTAAAATTCAGCATTTAAAGTGTGTTTCGGGTGCTTTTCAGTGCGTATTTTAGCTTCCGGAAAGTCTATATGTTAACCCTTGTATGTACTCTTGGATTTTAATGTATTCTTGTCATTGGACCTACACCTAGGCCCCAATTCTATTGTCTGACTGCTTTCTGCAGAATTGTTGACACAATGTGTCTTACAGGTGAGTTTACTAGTATTTCTGACGCAACGCTGTTCATTAATGCATAAAGCAATATCTTGTAGTATAAAACATGCATGAATTCACTTGTATAGTATGTAATTAGACAATGTTGACATTTAAGCACATATTTGCAGTTATCAAGTATTAATTAAATTGTACGGAAATTACCGGTTTGGTGCCAGTTGTCACATTGTCAGCGTCAGAAAAGGTGGTTGGTGCAGTCCTTTTAGTTGACCGGCAAGGTCTGCAATCGCAGTGTACTACGTAAGTCGCACTTTGAATGATCCAGAAATTAGATATTCTATAATGGAGAAGCTAGTTCTAGCACTTATTCATGCATCCAAGAGACTACGTAGATACTTCGGCAACCATGTCATCCACGTCCTGACAAACTACAATATTGGAAACATCCTGGCTCAACCAGAAATCTCAGGTAGACTCGCAAAATGGGCCATCGAACTAGGAGGTCACAATGTAGTTTTCAGACCCCGGCCGACAATCAAGGGTCAAGTATTGGCAGACTTTTTGACAGAAGTGCCAGACGATAAAGACCGTGAGTGTAAAACAATGGAAAAGCTGAGAAACAATTTGCTGAAGAGTCGTGGCTGTTATACACAGACGGCGCCTCCAACAAAGATGGTGCAGGGGCAGGCTTGATGTTGGTAAGCCTAGAAAAGCACGAATTTACGTATGCTATCTGCTTGGATTTCAAGAGTACAAACAACGAAGCAGAATACAAAGCTTTTCTCGCTGGGTTACGTCTAGCAATCAAAATGGGAGTCAAATACCTAGAAGCGCATGTTGACTCGTTGCTCGTGGCAGGTCAAATCAACGGTCAATACGGCGCCAAGGGTGATGTCATGGCATTAGACCTCGAGCAAGCAAAAACCCTGCTACAAAGTTTTGACTCTTTCAAGATTCACCACATCAACAGGAGCGAGAACAAGCCTGCAGATGCCCTGAGCAAGCTTGCGTCTACGAGTTTCCAACACTTAGCCAAGGACGTGCGCATTGAAGTATTGGGAAACCCGTCAGTCCCGTTGAGGCAAGTCGGTGTCATCCAACTAGGATCGTCATCCTGGATGACTCCTATTATCATGTACCTTCAGTAAGGGATCTTACCTAAAACATAGCGGAGCCTAGGAAGATACGACACAAAGTAGAACATTATCAAATGTCTGATGGCATCTTATACAGAAGATCTTACCTAGGACCCCTACTTCGTTGTGTAGACCCTGAAGATGCTAATTACTTGATCCATGAAGTGCATGAAGGGATTTGTGGCATTCACACGGGTCCTAGGATGGTTGTTGCAAAGGAGATGAATGCGGGGTATTATTGGCCAGGGATGCATTTAGACGCGGTAAAGGTGTTAAGGAAATGTAACGGATGTCAAAGGCACACGCTTAAAACCCTGCGCCCCAAGAATGAACTAGTCCTTGTTACGACGGCATGGACGTTTCAGCAATGGGGAATTGACATGGTTGGTCCTTTTCCCGAAGCCCCAGGAGCAGTAAAATTCATTATAGTCGCTGTTGACTATATTACTAAATGGGTGGAGGCGAAAGCTCTGGCATCAACAACAGCCATGGTGGTTTGAAGGTGTATCTAGGAGCAGATAATTTGTCGATTTGGGTTACCCCTAAGAATCATCACAGATAACGGAACAAACTTTGCAGCCGAAGACCTCCAAAATTGGTTTAAAGAGTTGAACATCGAACATACGTTCTCCTCGATGGCACACCCACAAGGAAACGGCCAGGTCAAGGCGGTAAACAAAAGCATCGTCGATGGCATCAAAGTGCAACTTGGAACTCAACGGAGAGGCTGGGTGGATGAACTACCAGTATCATGTGGGCTCACTAGACCATGCCAAAAACGAGCAATGGTGGAACCCCATTCAGTCTGGTGTATGGGTCAAAAGCAGTGATACCTACAGAGATTGGCCTACCATCCCCACGAATGTTATCAACGAATGACATAAATAACGAAAAACAACGAAGCTAGATCTGGACCTCCTGGAAGAAAGGGGAGAAATGGCGGCAATCAATAAAGCAAAATACAAGACAAAGTTGGAAAAGTACTACAACAGCAAGGTGCAAATATGCACCTTCAATCCTGGTGATTACGTCCTGGGAGACAATAAAGCGTCCAACGCTAAAAGACCAGGCAAGTTGGCTCCGAAATGGGAGGGACCCTACATCGTTGATAAGGTCCTAGGTAAAGGAGCATATCAGTTGCGCGCCTTGGATAACAAAGAAATACCAAGGAGTTGGAATGCCCATCAATTACGGAAGTGTTACATGTAAATAGCAGACATTATATTCTAATGTAAGGCCATGGGCCCAAAACAAACATCTTTAGTACAAGAAGTATTGATTATCCTACATCTTATCTTTTGTGAATTTTTTATTACAAATGCATACATTCCTTCGGGTGCACACGAAAACATCGCTGGCTTAACGATAGAAAACATTGTAGACCTCCAACGCTCGTCACGACCAAGTGCACAGTTGGATCGCCTACACACAATAAAACATGTCAGCCAACCTTCACTTCGTACCCACTTACACATGAAAGCATTGTAGACAAGGCAACACAAACATTGTAGACCTCCAAGGCTCCTCACCACCAAGTGCACAGTCGGGTCAATATAACACAATAACCTGTCAACGATCACTTCATAACATTTCAGGCATACGTGAAGAAAGTGTTGGAATAATGATAGAATAAACATTGTAAACCTCCAAGGCTCATCACGATCAAGTGCACAACCGGGTTAATCAAACACAATAACCTGTCATACCCACCATTCATTCGCAGCACCTGATCAAAGTAATTATCATATGCACAAATTGTAACTCAAAAAAAATTCACACAAACGATTTAACAACTAAAAATTTAACATATATGCTAGCAAAATTATGGCAGTTATGCATACAGCACAACACCATGAATAAGACATATCGTTTACAAACATTGAACAAGCATTAAATTGTCTGGAAATACACGGTCTATAGACCAAAACACTGCATGCAAGCCAGAAGAACAACACAGTTAGACTTGGTGACTTGTACCAGTACCACTAGTCTCCACATCGGCATCCTCAAGCACTTTCTTCAAAGTTTTCACAGCAATACCTTTTCGAGTCAGCTTCTCGATGACCTTTATAATACCAAACTCAAGGAATTCATACTCCTGACGCTTGGCCATATAATTAGCCGTGCAATCAACCTTATAGAGCTCGAACTGGTGATCTTTGTCTTTGGCAAGAGCAGCTGCTTTACCCTCGCCATATCCATCTTTACGTCCACTATCATACGCAGCACCACCCAGCTCGAACATGTACTTCGCAATCTCATCAGACTTCACCAATCGATCAGCAATCTACACAAAAGACAAAAGAAGAAATATAACAAATAAGAAGGAATATCAGACAAATTGAAATGAAAAGGAAACGTACCAAGGGGATGCCACGTGCAAGCAACCACTTGCAATCAGCACCAAGATCCTCAGCTAAGAGTTCCAATGCCTTGTTCTGAGTCTTTTGCTCTTCAACTGTTTTTTTCCAAGGCGGCAATGCGCGCTTGTGACTCAGCTTCTTTCTCCTTATGTGCAGCAGCCAGACACTCATATTCTTCGTTGTCCTTAGCTTTCTCAGCCTTCAATTTCACTACCTCATCATGTGCAGATTTTAGATCTCGGATAGATCTTTCACACGATGCCTCCCAATCCTTCTAGCAGTTAGTGTTGAATTGTTTTTCCTTTGCAAGCTTCTCTTCACTATCGTCAACCCTCCACAGCAACCCCTTTTTCTCAGAATTAAATGTCTCCCCCTCAGCAGCAAATTCCTTCTTGGCAACTTCAAACTCCAAAACGTCTTCGCCCATGGATTGCCAGTCCCTCACAATCTCTTGTGTAGTGGAGAAGAAGGTAACACCCGAATGGATATGATCATCCAAGAGGTCTAAACAATGACGATTCTTTTGGAACAATCTTTCTGCAGGAGGGAGTGACAATGAGTAAAACTCACGATAGTTACCAAGGTCATCCATCCTGGAGCACTGTGTCAAACCTCAACGGGGGGCATGAGGGAGATCATCATAAGTCAAGTTATTATCTGTCCATGACCCACCACCTTCCACCCTGCGAAACTCTGGACCCTGCCGGCTACCAGAAGGACCACCCCCTCCAGGACTAGGAGGCCCGCGTCGGGTGTATATTGTCCCTTGAGGGGTGGCCTCGCTTGACTTCCAGTCAGTTTCAGCTCCTTCAACGTGCACGCCACCCTCTTGAACCACCACACCAGGAGCAACACTTTGTACCACCTTCTCCGCAACATCGTTCTCAACATTGCCCTCCTTACCTTTTCCCTTTGGGTCAGGGTAAGGGGGCGATACATCAAATGGAACGGGGGGAGGAGATGTAGGTGGAGTAATCTTGGAGATATCAACCTTAACCCCAGAACGGGTAGACTTGGCAGATGCTGCAGTAAAAGACAAACAGTTATCCTTAAAAGGGAAGGAAGGATAGACAAAATTTAAACATAAGTAACTGGGAATCATACATCGAGGGGCGAAGGATGCCTTGAATATCTTCTCAAGAAGATTATCAGATTTCTTGCTAAAAACCCAAGGTCAACTTCAGATTCAGAGGGTGCAACAATCTCACCCGTAAATTTCAACTTTTTCTCAGATAAGACGACAGCAGCCTGCGCATCTAACTCACGCTTTTTATCTTCAAGAACCCTTTGCTTCTTAGCTAACATCTCGGTAAAGGTGATATCATCATCTGGGTCAGGAGCAGATCGTTTGACCCCTGCATTTAAACCAGACAATGAGTCAGAAACAACAACATAGTCCAATAGGTTGCTGCTAGAAGAACGCTTACGAGTCGGTTCATTGGCCGGCTCTTTAGCAGTCTTCTCTCCTTCCGTCTTCTTCCCCTCTCGCTTCTTCTTCCTAGTTTCCTTTTGTTCAGCAGCAGCAACAGTTGGATCCACGATAGGAGGAGTAGATACACCTTCACCAGCAGACTCTTGAGTAGGTCCCTGTTGTGGGCCTGCACGTGATGAATGGTGAATTAGGTCGTGAGATGAACCGGCAGATTCCTCACTCGAAAGGAGAATAAGCTCCTCTCGAGTAGGAACAACATCAACATCAGTTTCATCCTCAACAACACCTAAAATGACATTGGCATATGCAGCCATGCTCTCGTTGGAAGGGTGCTAAAAGTTGTCTCTAATCCGAGAGATCCACCCGGGTTCACCCTCAGGCAATGCCGCCACAAATATCCCACCAGCAACCTTGGGATCAAAAACATTCATCAAACTATAACCTGTTGAAAAACATAAAGGCATGTAAGATAATAAACGAAGAGAAGAAAGAACAAGACAAATAGTAAGGAAGCAATACCTCTTCCTTTGTGTGCATAAACTGGGTAAGCCCTAGGATCACGGGGCACCCACAACATACTCATACCAGCCGCAACAAGGGCCGTCTCTTCTAGTTGAATCATGGGAGTAGCCCTCCGACTCAAAGTCTTGTACCAGTCTTCATCAGCAAAGGCTATCGAAACCGCAACCCTTGGCACATCCTCACTTTCTGATCGATAATACATATCGATCGGGATAACTCCACGACGAATGTAGAAAAATTTCTGTTTCCAGTCATGCAGACTCTTTGGAGGGTCTCGTATACAAGGCAACACACCAGCAGAATGGGAGTTAAAAGAATAGAAACCCCCGGTGTAAGTCACGTAATAAAATACATTGAATTTCTCAAACGTCGGCTCTATCTGTAACGCCTACTTTCCATAAGATCAAAACTCAATACTTTATCGACAAAATGTTGGTGCATCCATCTGTCGACTACGTCTTGTATCGAGTCTTGCGTTGTATAGGATAGAACAGGGCACGAAAATCAAGAAAATTGTATTAGAGGTGATTTCGCCCCAAATGACATGTGGTCATTTGGAGCGAAACCCCATTGTTCTGATTTCGCCCATAGTGTCTACCAGCATGATTTCACTCATATGGTAACTTTGGGATTTCGCTCATATGAACATGATATGTCTTTGGAGCGAAATCTGATTCCCTATATAAGGGTTTGTAGGAGCGAAATCAGTAGTGATAGTTCTAGGTGTTGTCTTCCGGTGAGCCACGAAGTGCTGCCGAAGTGTTGTCAGAGCTTGTAATTGCTTCAGTAATCAATACAACAACAGTTAAAAGTGAATACGGCTGAGATCGCACCAAAGCATTAGTTTCCGCCTCTTGTTTTGGATAGGAATTCTTCTGATCGACTCATTCAGGGCCGAAAACGATCCTACAAGTGGTATCAAAGCTCAGGAGGAAGAGTTCTTGCCATTTCAGCTGCATTTATTCTGATTTTCTACACTTTCTTCAAAATTGAAAAATTTTTCTCGATAAAACCAGCTCAATTTCACACACAGCACTCATAATCATGTGTTAGTAAACCCTTGAAAGTTTCAAAGCTAAAATCGACCTAAATCTTAGTTTTTTTTTTGAGGTTTCGCTTGTAGTGACGCGTGAAAATGATGACGTCATAAGTGATTTCGCTCGAAATCATTCTTTGATTCCGCTCAAAAACGAGATTTCGCTCCAAAGTACAAGTAGGTTTCGCTTCAAAAGCACATTTAAGTGATTTCGCTCGAGTGTATAGTCTAATTTCGCTTATAGTTACCATCTTAATTTCGCTCCAAGGGTACAAGAGTTGATTTCGCTCGAAAGACCTATTGTGATTTCGCTTCAAGGTTAAAAGCTTGATTTCGCTCCAACGATTAGTGTGATTCGCTCCAAGTGCACACTACGTCTGATTTCGCTTTTGTGGAACTTTAGGATTTTGCTCAAACAATACTTGGGATTTCGCTCCAAATTCAATTTTGCCTAAACTTGGAAATTTGTGAACTTTTGGGACATTTAAACTGTTTGACAATTTGAACAAATAGTCCAATGAACATAACTCAGAGTGCCTTGCTTGAAAATGAAACCGGGACGTCTCAAAAACCACCTAAGCTCATGGATATTGATGATTACAATGTGTGGTCTGAACGGTTTGGAAACTGGGTTGACGCATATCATTTGGATGCCTGGGAACACACTAAAGAGCCGTATGTTAGGCCCACAAGGAATAATAAAATTAGTTAACAATTAGAGAAATGAGTACTGAAGATAAAAAGAAATATAGAGATGAGAAATTGATGGTGAGTCTGCTTCAGCAAGCGATAAAAGAAGATATTTTGATACTGCTTCAACATGATGGAACTGCTTATTCAATTTGGACAGAATTGGAAGCAAAATTTGTTGGAAGCGATGATATGCTCAAAAACAAAATGTCTCTCATGAAGAAAGAATTTGATTTGTTTCGTGGTTTGAAATCTGAGAACACCAAGCAAATTATCGAGAGATATTGTAACTTGGTGAGAAATATGTCGAAACTTGGTATTAAAAAGGATACTGATGAATTGATTGAAAAACTTGCAGATGCGCTACCTCATGAAATCTGGGGAACTTTTCTGATGATGCTGAGATCCAACAAAAAGGATTATAAAAAGATGACACTGGGAGATTTCATCAAACACCTGGAAGCTCAAGAGATGGAACAGAGGAAGATCGCCAGGATGAAGAATTATGATAGAGAACAGGACATCAGCTTGTATTTTAAAAGTGGTGTTACTGGAACGACAAATCTTTCTCCAAAAGTTGAAACTGCTTTCAGTGTGAAAGACTCTTCTGAAAAGAAACCTCAGGGATCAAGTAGCACAAGATTTTCATCATTCGATCCAAACATTTCTGCAACAAAGAACGGAAGAAAACTTCAATGCAATATTGTATTAAATCTTGAGAGTGATCAAGATTATTCTGAAGAAGTTGCTAAAAATCAAATGTCTTTGTTGGGAATGGTGTTGGAATCCTATAGTAGTTTTGTGGCCGGAAAGATCGGTAATCCAATGCTAACGAAAGAGGATTACGATCAAATCGATGCCGAGGAAATGGAATTGATGGATATTAAATGGTGCATGGCCAGTGTGTTGAGACGAGCCGAAAAGTTTAAACAAATTACAGGCCGAGATGATTTTCGTGAAGCTCATGTTTCACCTTTAGGTTTTGATAAGACTAAAGTTACTTGTTTTCGTTGCAGGGAAAAGGGGCATTTCAAGAGAGAGTGCACAAATCGAGAAGCAAGTGGAGCTCAGAACCCTTTCGGAAACAACGACTATCACAAAAAGGCGATTTATCATCAAATCACACCACCAGCACCACATCAGGCACAAACTGCTCATGGAAGAAGTATTGAAGATTCAAAAAGAGCATGTCTAGTTAATCAGGGCAAATATGACAATTTTAGCTGGGATAAATATCCTCCAACAAACAGCAAAGTGTGTTTGGCAGAACAAGATGATGAAAAATTGGCTGAAGGTTTCTGTTGGGACAATTTTTGCCCAGATCAAGAACTCATGGCCAAAGAGATGTCCAAAGACACTTCAAATGTTAAAGCTTTTATTGCAAATGCCTATGATCTGAAATAGGCAGAAAAATACAGAAAAGTCAGAGAAGCTGCTGAAGAAAGACAGAGAAAGTGTTGGACCGTTCTATGACCCTAAAAGTCAGTCAAGGTAGTTCATCTTCACATACGAAGGCGGAATCAACGTAAATGAAGTTACAACAGCTTATCCTTTCAATTCCTTATCTTTCTATTGCTTTCTGATAAAAATTTGGCAGAGTTTTAGCACCGTAGCACACACATACCCCATTACAAATGATGAACCGCTCACCCCTATATATAGAGTTCCTGGGTCGCTTATGTGACAGGTCATATAAGCGATCCAGATCCCTTGACACATAAGCGATCCATATAAGTGACAAATAAGCGGTCCAGAACATTACAATGACATATAAGCGATTCTAAACCTATTTCACACAATATTTACACATTGACCCCCTATTGACCAATCTTGACTTCAGACTTTTTGTAGACGCAGTCAACAGACATTCCGTGCATCAACAGACTCCCCCTTGGATGTTGACGTAGTCTTTATCAGTCTTCAGTTCCATAGTCTTCAGTCTTTGTCTTTTTACAAACTCTGTCTATCCTCTCAAGCATTCTTCACAGGTTTCAGCATTAACACCTGTCTCTATCTTCTATCTTCAAACTTCCCATTAGCTGTTGATCCAGACTCCCCCTCTCACTGACTCCCCCTCTCAGTATGCTGGAGTCTTGAGATATCTGGTTCAAACTTTTGCAGTTTGCCTCCGTTGGGAAATATCGTCCAAACCTGTTACTCAACCAATAACATTACAATTTATCTTTTCAAACAATAACCACTAACTCAATCAGCTTTAGAAATCCACCCAAGTTTTCAAGTTCAATTTAATGACCCTGAATACTTGATTAATCTACCAAGTTCAATTTAATGACCCTGGTTGATCTATTGACGAAACAAACTGATTTAGAAAAACAATTTTCCAATTTTCTTTCTGAAAATAACAAGTATCAACTTAATGAACTTGTTTGTGACTTTGAAAACAAACACATTTTCAACAATGTAAGCTCTCCTCAATCTTCAGCTCAGAATCTCCTGCATCTGCTTCATCTTTCTAGAATCCGACAATCAACTTTCCACTCTGGTTTGTCTAAAATAAAGCAGAAATAAAATCTTTTTGGATTTTAAGATGATCTAAACTAAGAAATGAAATAACAGAAAACTTAAATTGTAGAAAGTAAACTATTTACAACAATTATTTTTGGTAAGCATGTCAGGGAATCATATCAGCTTTTCAGATAAATTACAAGTACCGTTAAGCTACATTACATACTCAGACTTAAACAATTCACCTCGATTGTCAATATACTGATCCATCTTAAATTCTCATACAAACTTCAATCTATTCAGGATATCGTTTAAGTGTTTTAAGAACTTAGATCAATTCATGTGTCCCATCTCTTGAATATACTCCCGTATCCAGAATCCCAATATTCAGTCTTATAGGCAAGAATACTACAATGATGTCTGTACATAAATTAGGGGTTAAATGCGATAACTGAGGGATCTCAGGTCAGAACTACCGTTCCGCAGAGAGATATCAGCTTCGACTTTGCAGTGTGTCCCCTTTAGAGGATCTTTTTAGCTACAACAACTGATTATCAATTTTATTGTCTAATCAGCTGAGGGCTTTGTGCTATATTTCAAGCATTTTGGATAAAGTATTAGCCAAGGACTAGGTCAGAACTACCGTTCAGCAGAAGTCCCGGAATAATACCCCAGACATCATAGAGTATAACCACCTAGTATATCAGAATACGAGACCTTTCAAACGAGATTTCAGGGGTTACCTATATATCCAAGTAGTGTTCCCCACGAATTTCACCAGTTTGAAATTTTAGGTTTATATCCCGAATAAATCTACTAAATGTACGAAAACCTATCGACACATCGTTAGTGAGACTGTTTAACTCATTTTGTCTTTCCAAATCTTTAGCATACTGTAATTGTCTAGCTGATGTACTATCATTTTCCCTTTATACACAAGCTCTTTTTCAATTTTATCATGTTTTTGTATTTTTGCATTTTTTACTGTTTTTGCATTTTTCTGAAAATAAACTATATACAAACTATCTATCTCCCCCTAAATACCAAAACACGTAAAAAACCGACAAACCATCGCAGATTGTTTCTCATCTTCATCCGCAACAGTACTCTCATCAACGCTCACAACCCCATCTGACACCGAAAGCAATTTCATACCATTAAGTTTTAACAAATATTGAAACCGATTTTTATCAAAAGCTTTGGTATGCAAATCAGCTTTTTGTTCGTCAGTGTGGATTTTCTCAATTCGTATCAACTTTTTCTCGAAGCAATCGCGAATAAAGTGATGACGAATCTCGATATGTTTAGTTTTAGCGTGATGTACTGGATTTTTAGTAATGTTAATTGCGGCCTCATTATCAACAAAAAGAGGTGTGTTAAGAAACTGCAAACCGTAGTCGCGCATCTGTTGCTGTATCCACAGGATCTAAGAGCAGCAACTGCTAGCAGAAACATACTCCGCTTCAGATGTTTGTTTCTTACACTGCCAAGTAACCAATCTCGGACCAAAGAACTGGCATCCTGCAGTTGTTGATTTTGCGTTGATTTTGCAGCATCCGAAATCTGAATCGGAAAACCCTTCGAGTGTAAAATCGCCTTTTCTAGGATACCATAACCCCAATGACGGAGTACCTTTCAGATAACGTAATATCCTCTTGACAATATACATGTGCGATTCTCTCGGGTTAGACTAAAATCTTGCTGCGAGGCACGTTGGGTACATGATGTCAGGACGTGAAGCAGTTAGGTACATCAAAGAACCTATCATGGATCGATAAAGTGTCTCATCAACCCTGTCTCCTGTGAGATCTGGGTGAATCCCATGATTAGTCGCAAGTGGGGTAGCAGCTGGAGTAGAACTTGACATTCCAAATTTCTCCAGAATATCATGCACATACTTTGTTTGATGAATGAAAATTCCCTCAGGAAGTTGTTCAACTTGTAAACCCAGAAAGAATTTCATCTCCCCCATTGAAGACATTTCAAATTTCTGCTTCATCACCTGTTCGAAATCTTTGCACAATTTCTCATTCGTTGACCCAAAAATAATATCGTCTACATAAATCTGTACTATCAGAAGATGACCATCAACGACTTTAGTGAAGAGAGTGGCATCCACTTTTCCACGTATGAACTGGTTAGCGAGTAGGTGTTGAGACAAAGTCTCGTACCAGGCTCTCGGCGCCTGATGTAGACCATACAACGCTTTGTCCAGCAAATAAATTTTGTTCTTGTGAATCGGGTCAGTAAAGCCCGGTGGCTGACCAACATAAACCTCCTCTTTGACCTTCCCATAAAGAAACGCTGATTTAACATCTAACTGAAATACTTTGAAATTCTTCCAAGACGCAAATGCTAGGAAAATTCTGATAGCCTCTAGTCGTGCGACAGGAGCATAGACTTCAGTAAAATCAATCCCCTCCTGTTGACTAAAGCCCTGAACAACGAGTCGAGCTTTGTTTCTTACAACCACTCCTCTATCTTCCCGCTTACATTTAAAAACCCATTTTGTATTGATTTTCCTTTGACCATCCGGTAAATCAACTAACTTCCACACTCCCAACTTTTCAAACTGACTTAACTCTTCTTGCATCGCTATGACCCAAGAATCTTCAGTAAGCGCCTCTTTGTAAGTTCTTGGTTCGACCTGCGAAATAAAACAACTTAATGAAAATTCAGTTTGTAAAGGTGCTACTGTAGAATAAAAACATGTTAAGCCCTGGTCAATTTGACGTCTCGTCCTAACGCCTGATTGCAATTCTCCTATGATCAACTCCTCTGGATGATAAGAAAGAGTTTGCGGCATCACTTCGCTTGGAACTTCTACATTTCCTTCCAGATTAGTAACATTCTGCTCTGCATCTTGTTCACCAACTTGGTTTGTTTGACTTGACAACTGGATCTGCTCCCCCCTCAACGTCTGAATCACCATGGTCAAAAACTGGCATATTTTCAGCTTCTTGATCATCATTCACCTCCGACTGATTACCAGGAGCAACTTCATCATCATGTTCACCAGCGTTACTAGGACCTGCTTCATCATCATTTGAAGTCTCCCGAGGTCTTCTAGAATACTCTGCTGAGCGTCGATTCATACTCTCGTAAAATATCCAGCTCATCAAAGAAATCTTCCTCTTCCTCTGATTCTTCTCTCATGTCAAACGATTCCCAAAGTTTGTCATAATGATAACGCCATGAATCACCAGGATTCTGTGGCGGCATAGTGTAACCCTGACATTCAACACTCGCTGCTTCAATAATACGCTTTTCACTTGGAACAAAGACACGCCGTGTAGGACCTGAATATCCAACAAATATTCCTTCAAAGCTTTTTGAATCAAACTTGCCATTAGGCTCTATCACCGTACAGGGTGACCCAAACGGTTCTAGATACTTCAAATTCGGCTTGCGTTTATTGATTAGCTCAAAACACGTCTTGTTGAACTTCTTCACAGTAAGAACTCTATTGAGAGTATAGCATGCAGCAGAAACAGCTTCAGCCCAGAAATTAATTGGTAACTTGGAATCTGCAAGCATCATTCTGGTTGTCTCGATTAGCGTCCGGTTCTTGCGTTCTGCAACTCCATTTTGCTGAGGAGTGTACGGAGCACTAAACTCATGCAGTATACCTCTTTCATCACAGTATTCCTCCATCTTACTGTTTTTGAACTCAGTACCATTGTCACTCTGAATTCTACAGATCGGTCTCTGGTACAGATTCTCAACTTTCTTAAACAATACCATCAAACTATCAAAGGTTTCATCTTTCGATTTCAAAAACATGACCCACGAAAATCTGGAGTAGTCATCAGTCACGACCAAACAGTAGGAATCTCCTGTTATACTCTTGACGTTCACTGGTCCAAATAAATCCATGTGAAGACGTTCCAATGGTCTTGAGACTGAATTCACTTGCTTTGTAGGGTGTGACTTTTTCTTCTGCTTGCCTTTGACACAACTTATGCACTCCCCTTCCAGATGAAAACCTTTAATATTCACTCCAGTGACCAAGTCGTTATGCACTAAGTGATTCATTTTCCTTAGGTGAATATGCCCCATCTTTCGGTGCCATAACCTTGACTCTTTTTCTGTTGCTCTGGACACAAAACAATGAGCCTGACCCGTGGTTGTAGTAGCAACGCTCATGTCCAACACGTACAGATCATTGACCCTTGGTGCCCTCATGATGATCCACTCTTCAGGTATCACAAATCCCGGTTTCAAGATCAAACATTCTTTGTCGGTGAAATGAGTAGTATACATCCTGTCACAGATCTGGGAGATACTCAGTAGGTTGTTCTCCAACTCAGCGATGTAGTTAACTCTCTCAAACGTTATAATGCCATTTGATAATGTTCCTTCACCTATGATCCTTCCTCCTTGATTACCCGCAAAACCCACATAACCACCATTAATGTTATTCACATCATACAGCAATGCGGTCTTCCCTGTCATATGCCTTGACGCTCCACTATCCATTATCCACCTGGATACAAGTTTTGGAAGATCCTGCACATAACAAATCATCTAAAACAACTTCAAGAAAGATGCCGATACATGCTTCGCGATCCAGGAAGCTCCAGCAATTCAAACTGTTTAGTCAAACATGGTGTCCACCCAGGCCTCATCAGCCTTAGGTGTAACCGTGACTTTAGCAATTTGAATTTTGAAATTCTTAGACTTAAGAGGTGGAAATTGTGCATCATAATCAACCGTAATTGATTCTTCAGCCTTTTTCACCTCAGAAGTTGAAACTTTCTTCTCAACTTTAGGTTCAATTTTAGGTTTCCACACCTATTGAGCTACTGCAACCCTCTTATAAAATTTATCATTTTGATTTACCAACTTCTTTACGGGTTCAGTTTTTACTGTCAAGTTGTCAATTTGAACATTTTTCTTCCCAACAACTTTCTTCTCAACATACATCGGTGTTTTACCCTTCACATCAACTTTCTTTTGTTGAACCTTCACAGCTTCAGTCTTAGGCTTCACATATGTACACTTTCGTGCAATATGACCAACCTGTTCACATCTAAAACAAGTACAAGTATCAGCTACCCTACTCGTGCCTTCAGACTGAGCCTGTGAAGCTCTCTTCTCAAAAAATTCTTTGTTTGATTTTGTAAAAATTTCCTTTTCTTCATCAGCAAGTGAACTTGAACTGTTCACAAACTTTTTCTTTTCGACAAACCTCTTGTTTGAAACATTTCTTTTCTGATATGGTTTATCCCCCTGATAACCACCCGACCAGTTGTTTCTGTTGTTATTGTAAAAACGTGGTGGATAAACAGTTTTCTTGTTGTAAACCCTCTCTTTCTTTCGACTCAGATCGTTCACTGCTGACAACTCGACTTCGACCAGTTTGAAAACATTTGTCAATTTGTTCAAATTAACATTCTCGAATGGAAACTCAGAATCCGAAAACAACTTATCCGATCCCGACATCTTGTACATGACAAGATCAGATTCATCATGTAAGTTGTTTTTGGACTTTTGCTTCGGAATGTATTTATCTAGAAAACACCCATCCTCCTCAGAAGTGTCACAATCCGGTTTAAGCACTTTGTCTACCACACTTTTCACCACATCGTTTTGGACACCCTCTTCATTGGAAGACGTGAACATGACATCAATGTTCTCAAGAAGTGTAACATCACTTTCCTCCTCAATTTCCACCAAACTAGACTGCTTTTTCGTGTAGTTGTCTAAAATTGGCGGTGGAACTTTGTGAAACCCTACACCCGTTCCATCAGAAAACACATCCTCACCAGCTTTGTTTTACCCTATAGGTTTGGGAACAATATGCTGCAAAACAAAGCTAGCTGAGCTATAGCTGTTTAATTTCAACTGAATCCTTTCATTTTCAATTTCAATTTCTTGAACTTTAAGTTTTAGTTTAGCAATTTCATCCAGTTGTTTGTTAATTGATTCTTCTTTTAATCTCAAAACAGCTCTCAGATGTTCATTTTCTTTAGATGTTTTTCCATTTCGATCATCACTATCTTTGACAACGCTTTTCAATTTTTCAAATTTTTCAGAAATTTGTCGATTCTCAAGAAATACCTCGTCATTTTCAGCTTTAATTTTCTTACATTCAGTCGTTAATTCATTTACTTGTTCAGTTGAAGCTTTTAATTTTGTGTCACGTTCAAGAAACTGATCCTCAAGCTTTTCAACTTTAGTTGTTAGATTCTTGATTTTCTCACCGTTTAGGTACGTGACAGTGCCACAAAAATTGCATTGTTTGGTGCAACTTTTGCAATCAGCATTACCCCCAACTTTGTTACCTGACACATTCGTTGACTTGTTTTGACTGACCTGATCCTTTGACTCAGTAACAGAAACAGAATCTACCTCAAGTGCTTTTGCAGCTAGCACTTTGTCAGCCATATTTCCCAGGTTCTCAGCTGTCAACTCCTGTGTAGTATCGATCAACCCGGTATCAACTTGCTTTACTTTCTCAAGTTCTTCTTTCTCTTTCATTTCTTTCACTTCTTTCTCCTTTCTCTCTTTCTCTTCTTTCTCCTTTCTCTCTTTCTCTTCTTCAATCATCTTTGATGTTGGTGTTCCCCACCACTTGTGCTGCCAATATTCATCATCTTCTTTGTACTCCTGAATGATGGCTTCGATATCTATCTTTTTGTCATCAACCGCGATGTTGCCATATCTATCAAGATAGCATTCTCTGTCTGGATCCCATCTGTTTTCTCTTCTAGCTTCCAGAAAGACACTAGAAAGTCTGATGATTTTGGCTTCAGCAACCATCTTCCGATATTTATATTTTTGTTCCTCCGTACGATCATCCTTCCATGGAATGGGTTCATCATGACTTGCCATGAATGCATAACCCACCGCATCATCTTCTGGTAGAACTTCTTTACTCCAATCGTACCCCTCATCGTCATAAATCACAGCTAATGCCCTCGATTTGTCTCTATTCTCTTCCTGCTGCTTCAATTTGGGCGGCTCGGATTTATTTTGATGGTAGATTGCCTTTTTGTAATAGTCGTCACGAAACGGATTCTCTGACTCATCAACGTACGCGTTTCTACATTCACGCTTGAAGTGACCCTTCTGCTTACATTTGAAGCACGTCACTTTGGATTTATCGAACCCCAACTTTGTAGATGGACCACCGATCGTTTTCCTCCCAGTAATCTCCATGAAGCGTTGTGCACGTCGAACTGCACTTGCCATCGCCCAACGAATATCGATCAGTTCCATTTCTTCGGGGTCTATCTGATCGTAATCTTCCTTCGTCAGATTTGTATTCCCGATCTTACCAGCCACCAATCCTTCATAAGATTCTAACACAGACGCCAGAAAAACCATTTGTTGCTTGGCTGACTCTTCATCAAAATTCTGTGCGTTCTTCAAATCTATTGCGATATTGCAGGAAAACTTCGCATCAGAACAACTTGCAGAAGACGTAGATCCACTGTGATAACCACTGTGACTTCCGCTGCTTGAACTGCTTTGACTTTCTTTGTTTGCTGGAGTGACATTCTCAGCAGAAAATGCAGTTTTTGGTGAAGTAGCTTTCGGCATCAAACTCTTCGGATAGTATAAATCCAGATTTTGCTGATAAGATGAGTGATTAACTTTGTATGTTTTCTTCAACTCTAGCTCATGGCTTTCAAGTCTTTCAATCACCACATCTGGAGTCAGATTTTTCGAAGAAATAGTGTTCTTCAACATCAATGCGTAATATCTCCAATCAACTTCATCCGGTAATGAATCAAACAATTTATCAACAATTTCTTCATCAGAATACGTGATCTTGTGTCGTGCAAGCTCCAATTTCAGATGACCAAATCGTTCAATCATTTTACAAACCGATTCATTTTTTAGACAACCAAACATGTCAAATTCTTTCCTAAGCAACTTTGTTTTGTTCTTTACAATCTCTTTGCTTCCAAGACACTTCTTTTCAAGTTTTTCCCATAAGTCTTTAGCATTGGTATAATCTATCAATGAGATAATATCCTCCCGAACTTATTGAAACAACAGAGCTACACACTTTTGTTCAGCTACAAAGATATCAATTTCTTCCGAATTTCTTAAAGCTTCACCATTTTTCTTTCCCTCAGCATAACCGTTTTTCATACTCTTCCAACTGGGGAAAGCGAATGCCATTAGCCAATCTTCAAACTTTGTTGCCCACCTGCTGTAGTCCTCTATAGCCATCAACTTAGGAGGTTTATTGAACGTTCCAAATGCGCTTTCAGACTCCCAAGCTTCTTTCTTTTTCTCTTTTGGTTGATTGTCGTTCGTATTTTTCGATGTCGAATTGTTGTTTCCTGAACTTCCCGTGAATGCGTACATGTCGCTAAATGGATTCAAGAACATATCATCCATCTTGAACGTACCTGCAAAATCAGACAACACTTAGAAAAGTTTTGATTTTGAAAAACAACAAATCCACAAAAGCGATCCTGTCTTAATCAGCTTGACAGAAAAGCGAATCAATAAATGTCCGAATACGCGGTCCAGACAACTATGTCCTTTCGAGCGGACCACAAAGTGTAAGTTCGAGCGAACTACAATTTGTTTGAATTAGCGATTCGAGTATGATCGTTCGAGCGGTTCACAATGTGATCGTTCGAGCGGTCCAAGTAGTATCCGTTCCAGCGATCCTAATCAGTAAAGATGTCCGAAAAAGCGATCCAAATTGGTTACAATGAGCGATCCTAAGGGTAAATTTAGAGCGATCCAAACCAATTATGTCAGATAAGCGGTCCTGAATGTTCGAAAACGCGATCCATTGTTTTTAGCCTGTTTTTACCAATTTTAGTCCGTATTTTCACCTGATTCTTTCTAGGGTTTGTAATTAGTGTATTTTACACGTTATACTCGAATTTCAGACAATTTTGACCGTTGGAACCACTAGAAACTGAAAAAGTATGAGAGAAAGTGAGTAGAAAAGAGAGATTTCTGCAGATCTATGCTGTAGTAGTATGAACTCCTCGTCCTGAGCTCTGATACCACTTGTTGGACCGTTCTATGACCCTAAAAGTCAGTCAAGGTAGTTCATCTTCACATACGAAGGCGGAATCAACGTAAATGAAGTTACAACAGCTTATCCTTTCAATTCCTTATCTTTCTATTGCTTTCTGATAAAATTTGGCAGAGTTTCAGCACCGTAGCACACACATACCCCATTACAAATGATGAACCGCTCACCCCTATATATAGAGTTCCTGGGTCGCTTATGTGACAGGTCATATAAGCGATCCTGATCCCTTGACACATAAGCGATCCATATAAGTGACAAATAAGCGGTCCAGAACATTACAATGACATATAAGCGATTCTAAACCTATTTCACACAATATTTACACATTGACCCCCTATTGACCAATCTTGACTTCAGACTTTTTGTAGACGCAGTCAACAGACATTCCGTGCATCAACAGAAAGATTGAAGAAGAGGAAGAGAGATTAAAAGCTGAGGCTGAAGCTGAGAGAAAGAGAAGAAATGAATTTTTCCAATCAAACAGAACAGTCAAAGAAGTTCCAGAATTTGAGATCAAAGTTAATGCTGAATCAGTCAAAGTTCCAGAAAAGTGTTTAAACTGTGATTCTTTAATCAAGCAGAACAATGAATTGCTACACAACATAAACAGATTAAAAGAATCATAAGATACAATGAACAGAGAGATTAACAAATACACTGAGTCGAACAGTGAACAAGCTGTAGCAATGAACACACTCAAAGGAGCTTACATAAGACAGCTTGATGATATTAACTTTTACATAAAAAAATGTGCTGATCTGGAACTGAAGCTGGCAACACAGAAAATAGAAACTGAGAGAGTTAGCAATTTATTGCATAGTTACTCATGTTCTACTTTTGTTGTTGACAGGATTTATCCGATCGTGGAGGAATTGAAGACATTTGAAAAAGTGAAGACTTCAGAAGAAGAGGAATCCGTGACGGACGATGGAGATAAAGTGAAGATTTCTGGTAAGAAACCAAGTGTTGTCTATCACAAATGTCCGCCCCCGGTCGAAAATGGATATTCACCTCGAAATCCAAATTCCGAGAGAGTCAAAAAGGTAATTAACTTACAATGGGAGTCTGGGCCGTCGGATAACTTGCCAGAAAATATTGATGTCACGTATACGTCATCCGACACTGATCATGAGTCAAAGTTGATAAAAAGTGTGGTCGATCAGGTGTTAGATAAAGATGACTTTGAGGAGTCAAAACCAGAGTCCAAATCCAAGTCAAAGTCTGAGTCCGATGTGTCAAAGTCAACAATCAAAAAGGACAAATAGGTTTATGATAAAGAGTTTTTGCTATCAAAATCTAATTTGAATGATGAAGATTCTGACAAATTATATTCTGATGAAGCTTTTCCAATAAAAAGTGTTAATATTGAAATGATTAACAAGGTTTTCAAAATCACCAAAATTAATATTTCTGAAATAAAAGATTTAAATCTTTCTGGAAAACCTAAACAATACACTTCAAGAGAACAACAAAGAATTAACAAGAAAATGGGTTACAATTGTGGTTATAGTTTCCAAAAGAAACCAAACCATAATCGTAATTTCAAAAAGAAAGGATTAGGTTTTAATCAACCGAAAAACTATAAAAATGAAAAAGTTTATAAACAAAAAACGGTGTTTGTTTCAGGGAGAACGACAGAGGCTGAGAAAGAACAAGCATTCAGAAAGCAGACGAATCAGGAATTCCTTGCCAAGAAGCACAGAGTTAAAGAAGAATGTTGTTCAGAAGAAGATTGAAAAGAGAACTTGTTTTCAGTGTAAAACTGTTGGTCATGTTGCTAGGGACTGTCCGAAGACATTCAAACCAAAACAAGAAGTCTCTGGTAAACTGAAAGAGAAAATTGTTGAGAAAACTGAACTTTCAACCCGAAAATTTACAAGCTTTGAAAATTCAACCTTTGAAAAGGGAGAATGTTCAAAGAGTGCTTTGAAAAGAAAAGAAAATGTGAAAAATCAAAAATGGGTTGTGAAAGGTTCAGGTAACAGTTCTTGTGATGAATCTGATTCCACAAAATCAGAGGAGCCACATGTTGAAAGAAAGGTTGAAAGATCAGTTCCAACTATGAATGATGAAAATTTTCCACCTTTGCGTGCTGAAAATTTTATGAAGAAAGTTGGAAAAGTAGAAATTTCAAATCAATTTTATTCTGATAAGAAGAAATTTGATGTTGAAAAGACTTTCAACGGAAATGTGAAACGTATCTTTGGACAAATGGTCAATGGTAAGGCCAAAAGTGTCAAAGAATTTTATGCTTCTAAAAGACGTGTTCACAGGTCTGTTGAAAGAAAAGATGATGATGAGATTGTTACACCTAAGGAAGGTCAAGCTTGGGTGGATATATTTTTCAAAGAATAAAAAACCTGACTTGCCGGAGCTCCAAAGTAGGTAATCGCGGAGCATGAATCAGCATCATTCTTTAAAATGTTTATAAAATTTGTTTTGAAAAGCAGGACTTGCCGGAACTCCCAGGTTTGTAAGCGAGGAGTAGGAATCGGCACTTTGAGAATTCAACGAACAGATGGTAATTGGTTGAAAAACAGGTTTGATATGTATGATTGTTGTTTGTACAAGTGGTTCAGAATTTGAACCAGGTTGATACTACAAGTGGTTAATCAAGGTCATTAAATTGAACTTGAGTTAACTATCATTCAAAAGATTGGTAAAATAATGTGATGATTTGATCCCCAAACTTTACAAGTGGTAAAATCAACAAAACTTATTTTCCGGAAAAACCATTTTGATTAAAACAAACTTAAGTGTTTTGAAATCATTATGGGAAAATAGTTTGTTGTGAGGGGGAGTTCTGATTGTTTATGCCAAGAGGATGGAGAGTTGAGGCAATTCGATATCAGTTGTCATGTTCTGTACAGTTTGTCTTTCTATTTCGTTAAATGTTTTTGAATTTTAGGGGGAGTAAGAAATTATCAGAAAATCCAAAAACATTAGAAAATTCGAAAAAGCCAAAAACATGATAAAATGAAAAATGAGTTTTTGTTGCATAAAAGAGGAAATGATAGTACATCAGTGGACTATCACAGCACGCTAAAGAAATGTAAAGTCAAAATGTGATAAACAATCTCACTGTGGATGTGTCAGTAGGTTTTTACACATTCAATAAACTGTAACGAGATATAAACCTAAAAATTCAAACTTGCTTATTCTGTGGGTAACAACTTCTTGGATATATAGGTAACCCTTGAAATCTTGTTTGAAAGGTCCCTTATTCTGAGATACTAGGTCTTTATGCTCAGTGATATCTGGGGTATTATCCCGGGACTTCTGCTGTATGGAAATACTGACCTAGTCCCCGGATAATACTTTCTGCAAAAGCTTTGAAATATAAGCTCGCCCTCAGCAAGCTGATGAAACAATAAAATTGATAGTCGCTGCTGTTTTAATCAGAAGATCCTCTAAAGGGGACACACCGAAAAGTCGAAGCCGTCATCTCTTTGCGTATACGGAAGTATCGACCTGAGCTCTCACAGCCCTCGCATTTTAACCCCTTTACAGATATCATTTGTGGTATACTCACCTGTAAGACTGAATATTGGGATCTGGATACGGGAGTATATTCAAGTGGTGGGACACACGGATAAGTTTAAATAATTAAGACACTAATTGCATATCTCGAAACAGTTGAACTTTGTGTGAAAATTTAAGTGGACAAACATATTGACAATCTAGGTGAATTGTTTAGAACTTAAAATGAAATCTAGCTTAACGGTGTTTGTGATATGTTTCAAAAACTGATATGATCCTCTTGCACAAACTCACAAAAATATTGTCTGTAAATATTTCGTTTCTGCATTTACTTTCTTTCTCAAAATCCAAAAAGATTTTAGTTTGTTTTAGCATAAATTTTGAAAAAGCCAAAAATATTTTCGATGACTGATGTTGAGAAGCTGATTTTCGAAATTCTAAGTGCTAAACATGACGAACAGGTTTGGGAGAGAGTATGTGAAGATGTTAAGTTTGCATGATAAGAGCTAGGAAAAGATCTTAAATGTAAAAATTATTATTAAATGCTTCTTACAATAGTTTCTAAAAGTTTAAAGGTTTAATCTTTAAAAGAAACTTATGTGTTGGGGAGAGATTGTGCAGGTAAATTTGAGCTAGGTGACGACCCTGAACTGGAAGAGAGCCTGATCATGATCTTGGAATGAATCTTGAAGCTGTGAATTCCAGACTACGATCCCAGCAGATTGAAAGGGGGAGTCTGAAGACAATGTTGATAAAGCAGGGAAAGCCAGTATTGATCCTGGATTTGCTGATGCTGATGAAGTTTAAAGATTCAACATCCGAGGGAGAGGAGTTTGTTGATGATAAAGAGAGAGAATGAGGATTCTTGCAATGACAAATACTTCAGAGGAAGATCGGAGACTGAAAAGACTGAAGGTTGACAACTGAAGACTCGACACTAAAGACTCTGTCAACATCCGAGGGGGAGTTTGTTGGTGCATCCGTCTGTCGACTACGTCTTGTATCGAGTCTTGCGTTGTATAGGATAGAACAGGGCACGAAAATCAAGAAAATTGTATTAGAGGTGATTTCGCCCCAAATGACATCTGGTCATTTGGAGCGAAACCCCATTGTTCTGATTTCGCCCATAGTGTCTACCAGCATGATTTCGCTCATGTGGTAACTTTGGGATTTCGCTCATGTGAACATGATATGTCTTTGGAGCGAAATCTGATTCCCTATATAAGGGTTTGTAGGAGCGAAATCAGTAGTGATAGTTCTAGGTGTTGTCTTCCGATGAGCCACGAAGTGCTGCCGAAGTGTTGTCAGAGCTTGTAATTGCTTCAGTAATCAATACAACAACAGTTAAAAGTGAATATGGCTGAAATCGCACCAAAGCATTAGTTTCCGCCTCTTGTTTTGGATAGGAATTCTTCTGATCGACTCATTCAGGGCGAAAATGATCCTACACAAAATCACGACCCAATTAAAACTTTTTACATACCATTAGAAATAAACTTAATTGTTCATACAAAAACCATTCCGTTTAGACATTCACAGCCAACTAGGTTTATACGTAAGACATGGCATACTAAGATTTAAAGTTTAACAACTAAACATAAACTATTTGTAACAAAAGTATTTGAAACACCCTTAATGCACATTCGGAAATAATATTAATGGCATACTATTTTTAACAAAAATTGGGCATGACCCGTCCGTAACATGAGCGGTTCCCTGTTTTTAACAATTATCATTTCAAGGAATTCTACGACACGTTCAAAAGACATAACATGTTAAGCTTTAAAGTCTAGCTACTAAACATAAGTTATATACCACAAAAGTATTTTTGACCCATAACATAATTACAAAAGTGACGGAAGCTCATGGTGGACGTGATTCATGTGTGTTCGTTCCAAGTCGTCAAACCATTATGTTGAAGATTTACCTACATCAAACAACAAACTTGAAGAGTTAATTCCATTAACTATGTTACTTTTTATCTAATAAACCAATTCATCTATTTCGTGCCTTCACAACATTCTTGCACTTACTACCCGTCAAAATGGGTCAAAACATACTTATCTCAAAATAGAGATAAAACATACCATTCATTACTTACCCGTTGAAACGGGTAAAAACATACTATCTCATTAGTGAGATAAAACATACATTTATTAACCCGCTAGAAATGGGTAATTACATTCGTAACATAAACTTCCATTCGGTCCGTTTACCACGGACGAATACATTCCTTTCATCTTTTGTACTTACATCAACTCCAATACGTTTATAACGGTTCGAGTAATTACATTCCTTTCTTACATAACTTTCCAATATACGGTTCATTCGAGACAAACCGATCATAACACAATATCATTCATAAACTTTCTTTTCATATGACCCGTTTGTGATGGGTCATGCTATCTACTACATAACTACTACGAACTACCATAATTATGATTTTAGTACAAAATTGACAAGTTACAAAATAAAGTTTGTATGCATAAAACAACATACCTCGATCATGAGAGCTTTTCGATTTCCCTAGCGTTTGAGCTTTCTTCTTTTACGCCTACATTAATACATTCACTCATTTAGCCCAAACTATATCATTCCATCATTCACATAATTCCTCATATGACAACATTATCAATAATGAAAAAATTTCACATATTTGTTCTCTTAGACATTTCATCGAACACTTGGCGGGTTTCGCATTAATAAGACACTTAATACAAGCATTTTAACACATGATTCTACTAGTTCATCTAGTAATTCATCAATAATCAACAAGTTCATACAATCCTTTTTCTTCTACATCAATTCATCTAGTGCCCATATATCACAAACAAGATCAATCATCAAGATTTCAAGGTTATACATTATTACTTCTATTATCTTGTTCATCCTATATTCATGAAGATTTATCATAAAATGGGTTTATGCATCAAGTCTTTCAAATCATCAAATCAAACATAAACCTTATTCTATAGTGTAAATCCTACTTCTAATTACACATATCATAACATAAACTCATGATTGGGTTGAAACCCACTTCCTACAATTCACCAAATCAAGAAATTGGACTTACCACTTCAATAAACAAGGCTAACTGATTAAGAATTGAGACTCATGCATTCGATTCTCCTTGAAATTCCTACTCAATTTGATGGAATTAGTGAAACAAGGGTTTCACCTTGTCTTCTTGCTTCTGTTCGAGTGCCCAGACACAAACACACACAGTGTGTGTGTTTTATTTTTATTCTTTTTATTATTTTGAGTTTTAGCATGTTACACATTTGGCCCTTCTAGTTGTATATTTATTTAACTTAGGCTTTTTCTCATCATTTACTAGTACTTTGTCACATTTACGTTAACTAGGTTAGACCTTTAGTTATTTTAACTTGTATTGTCTACTAAGTCATTTTTGGGGTGTTACACTATCCTTTGAGCCCGACAGATAAACTCAAACTGAGTAACCCTAGGTAAACCCAACGCGTTTATCTGAGAGATATGTAACCCATTCCCGGTCAACACATCACCAATAAACTTCGACATCGACAACCGGAAATTCCCTTCAAGGAAGAAGTCAGTATAAAGTGTCATGTAACCGGGGGGAGCATCTAAAGCAGTAGAATTAGCCGTCGAAAACTGGATACCCCAGTCGGAAGGATATGCAAATTGTTGAATATCATTGTGCAATTCTTCTTCCCTCCAGTTAATGACAACCTGATTTAGACCAGGAGGGTTCTTAGTCTTAGATTTCCTCTTCTTCGTGCTGGCAGGCTTGGTACCGGTAGACATTTTCTTAAGAAAATTAAGAAGACAAGACGAGATTTGAAGAAGAGAAAGAAAATTTTGAAATTTGAAATGGTAAGGAGTTGGAGGAAAATGTGGAACGTCTGGTGGAAACTGCCAACTATTTATACCCATCGCATTTAATGCGATGGGTAGTGGACTGTTAGAAGACAGAAGGTCAGCCAATTGGAAGGTGACACGTCAGGAGAGAGAAAATATTACGCCGCCTATTTATGGCGCGTGGCCACCACGCGCCTGACACTTGACGAAAAACGTGCCTGCCATACTGCAAAAGTAATTGTTCACACCTCCGACAAGACAACCACCTCAGACGGAACATCAGTCACACCTCAAACGTCATCATTTCTCCAAAGTTGAAAATAAAGACTTCTCCTTGAAGAAATATCTGAGGAAAAATCTCACGCCATGCGTCGTTTTGGCTCAATTTTGCACGCCATCTCCATGCGCGGTGCGCCGTGTTGGCTCAATTTTGCACGCCATCTCCATGTGTGTTACGCTATTTTGGCTCAATTTTGCACACCATCTCCATGCGCCGTGCGCTGTTTTAGCTCAATTTTTGCACGCCATATCCATGCGCCGTGCACTGTTTTGGCTCAACTTTGCATGCTGATGTGTGTAAAATGCAACATATAAATTACATCAATTATGGCATAAAACTAACCCTTTTTTAGTACTAATGTTGGAAAAAGTGTGCTTTTGTCTTCCATTTGTATTTTCAGGATTAAATGAGCTCAAATGAACAAAAGAAGCAAAAATGCAGCCAAATCTAACAATAATACAAGAAAAGGAATAAATGTGGCATGCCCGACCCCTCAACAGCATCTTCCCAAGCAAAAACAAGAGAACAGAAGGCTGAACACGCCCTGTGCTCAATGAGCACGGGGGCGTGCCCAAGTGTCTGCAGAAAAGACAAAGTTGTAGAAGCTTCTATCACCCAACACGGGGGCGTGTCCACCGGACACGGGGCCGTGGTCAATGCTACGATTCGCAGAATCCAAGCAAATCTTGATAGCACAGATACGCTTCTACACACGGGGTCGTGCCCAGCGGACACGGGGCGTGGTCAACTAATGCAGACAAACTGCATTTAATGAAGAAAGAGGAGATAGATGGACACGGGGTCGTGTCCGGGCTTTTGTGCAGGCTATAAATAGGGGTGTGTGGCTCACTTGCAAATCTTCCCTTGGCAAACCACCTCTCTCACACTTCACCCACACTCCACCACCACCACAACACCATCATCCACCACCACCATCCATCATAGAGTGTGTATAGTAGTCTCGGGATCCAAGATTGATAGTAAGAGTTCTTGACAATCAAAGGCCATGTTTGCCTAAGTCTCTTACATCACTTGGTGAAGACAAGCATTTAGTGTAATACTTTTTATTTTTAATCTTTTCGCACTTTTTATTTGGTTATGTATTAATGACTTGAATAACTAGTTTCTTATGTTGAAGGTGAAACTTCCTTATCATTTGTCCGTGGTGTCTTGACGTTATTTTACTGTCTATATAAAATAAAAAATTTACACCATTCATATCTCCACGGTCTATATGGGGATGTGTTGGCTACCTGGTCGAGGGTTAAAGGAATGGTTTGGTAAGCTTCTTGCCTTGTTCAGTGTGTTGGTTACCTGGTCGGATCCAAGTGATTCATCTTGTCTATCTGTTTTTTTTTTATTTTATTTTTATTTTCAGCATTTTTAGTTTTTATTTTCATGTTTAAACCTTTTTCTAAAACTTTTGATTTGATTAGACGTTGAGGATAAACCGGTATTAAAAGCTCTTGTGTCCTTGGACGACCTCAGTATCTTACCAACACTATACTACGCTCACAATGGGTGCACTTGCCCATATGTGTGTTTAGTGTTAATAGAATATCGTGTTTTATAAATTTAAAACTTGACTAAAGTGTTAACAAGGGCTAAAAATATACATAAAAATTATATACACGACAACACGCATCAAGTTTTTGGCGCCGTTGCCAGGGACACAAGGATTTTAAGAAAGTTAGGAATCAACGGCCTAATCGTTTTTTCTTGTTTTTCTATTTTTTAGGATTTTTCTTAAATTTTCAGTTTCTGCAGAGCTCAGCACGGGTCGTGCCCACTGAACACGCCCTGGCAATCCTGTTTTAAGTCAGACAGTAGCTGAACACGGGGCTGTGCCTGCTGAACACGCCCCGTGCCCAAGTTTCAGCTACTGAAAACAGAACCGTAAGATCCCGACGGTTGGTAACTTCTGACGTAACCATGAGCGATACTGATTTTTTTTAGTACCACTCCTCTTATGGTACGAGGTGTCAAATATGTGGTGGAACTCATGAAGATTTAACATGTTATTTTTTAAACTACACTCCCCACTATATAGACCCATCGTTTTCCTGTAGCCTTAAGAGGGGCGAGAGTAAAAATAATCCCTATCTCTCCCTCGAATGCTCTCAATCGTCCCTTCTAGATGAAATGCTTCTCGAAGAATTATTTCAAATGGAAGAGCTAATTCTTAATTGGTAAAAGAACTTGAGATAGACATAACTAATCCATCTCAAGAAAATACCCAAGAAAAATTATTGAGATTACATTCGGATAAAGACAACATCGTCGCTCCCGAAATCACCTCTAACTCCTGCGAAGACTTGAGCGATAGTCGTCCCTGTGTCGATTGTGCCGTGAAGGACTCCCCATCGACTTCCTTCGATGCATACATAGACCTGAGCGATTCGACACACACCTTCATTAACGAGAGCCCGGGAAAGGGTTGGACTTGTCCACCTACATTTAGCATAGGAATCACCCTCACCGATAACCTCTAGCGTTCTCATCTAAATCTTGGGCAACTAAGGTTCTCATGCACTTCGGTGTTGTTCTGTCCAGTAAGGAACCACCCGATCCGGATGAATTCCTTAAAATAGACAAAAACTTCATAATCAGCCTCTAGGCACGGGGCCGTGTCCAGGTCAGCACGCCCCCGTGTCCACCAAAAGATTCCCGTCTGACTTTTTGTCAGAATACGGACAAAAAGTGTCAGGATCTTGTCTGCACACGGGGCCATGTCCGGCGTGCTGTCGTTTTCTATAACTGAAGCAAGATTCCTACACATTTTGGACCATTCCAAAGACAGAGATTTGGTTGGATCTTCACACATACCATACTAGGTATATTCTAAAGAAGGTTCCTAATCACCATCTTGTCTTTTCTACTTTTCCATTTCCTTCTTCTTCTTCTTCTTCATCTTCTTCTCAAAAACTCCATTAAAGCTTAAAACTTTCATGTTCTAAAGCTTTAATGTGATGTTTGATAGGTTTTTATTCAAGGAATCTTGGCAAAATAAGTTTTACAACATTGTTTTAAGTTATTTCTGCTTAAAAATTGCTCCAAAAGTTAGAAAAATAATTTGAAACTCCAAGATTCCTTGTTCTAAAAATCTGCAGAGAAGTGGACACGGGGCCGTGCTCAGTGAGCACGAGGCCATGCCCGAGTTACTGTTTCACTAAAATGAACTCTTTTCGGTTTATTTTCGTAGAATGTCTAGCCAAAACAACGGAACCTCTTCAGCACATTCCAGAAACAGTCGAAGGGAACGAAGGCCGTCAATTGAACAACTCTTGTACGCTATGTGATGGCATTACGAGAGGCTCTCGACGAAATGACATCAGTAGAAGAGGTCCTGATTGACCGTATAAATTATCTTACGGTGGGGCTGGAAAATAGTTTCCAAGATATCAACCTCTTGCACCAGAGATTGAACATCTTGTAACACCTCCCATGGAACCAATCCTTCCACAAGAGGATTGGAACTTAGCACTCAGAGTCATTAACCCCACTGGGTGGGATGACATCCTCGCGGAACCTCCTCTTGACAATTTACAAGAGGTTCCGGTAGAAGTTACACCCCCTCAAAATGATGATGCCAATGAGCCCACCTTTCTTCTCCCCCGGGAGATAGAAGAATGGCTTAACGACGTGTGAGGGACCCTACCCGGAGGAGAAGTTCTTCAAGCCTCACTTAACTAACGGAATTACCTTTGTCGGAAATTTTGTTCCTAAGATAAATTGTAGGCTAGGACTTCTTTACGGTTTAGGATTTCTTGTGTTTCTTGACCTATTTATCTAAGTCTTATGTTTAAGTTTTTATTAGGACCTATTGTAATTCTCTCTATGGTAATGAAAGATGGTTTTTCAAAATTATTTGGTGTTTGGATGATGTTGTAATGGAATAAAACACACTCGGGATGGTGAAGGATACTAAGGGAAGCTTAAACCAACACCCCATGCACAAAAACAAAGCCACCCGACAATTTTTCTTCATTACAGCAAGTTCAGCACGGGGCCGTGCCCAGCCAACACACCCCGTGCTCAAAGATTTGCAGAAAAATGCCCAGTTCAGGTAACTGGACACGGGGCGTGCTCACTGACACGCCCCCGTGCCCAGCCTTCTGTCACTTTCTGTTACCCTCTGTTACTGGCGATCTGAACACGGGGCCGTGCTCGGACACCACGGGGCCGTGTCCAGACGCCCAGTAACATAAATTTTTGCTTTTTCACACCTTTTTACACATTCAATCAACCTAAAAGCTTATTTTTGGGACACACTGAGGACAATGTGTAATTTAAGTGTGGGGGGGATGCTAAAACCTTGAATTTTGCAAGTCCTAATTACAAGCCTTACATAAAACTCTATTGGAACCCCTAAACACCCCAATTTTTTTCAAAAACTTTTCGTTTTTTTTTTACTTGTCTTGGTTTAAATTGGGAATAACAAGTTCTAAAAAGGTTATATTTTTATAAATTTACAACCGATAGTGTCGTGATAAAAAGAACCAACATAAGAAAATTATGAAACGACATGATAAATCTAGTTAAAATTTGATTATATACACTTGATCACATTAAAAACTCATTCCCACAAAAAGTGAGTTTTGAGCCTTTAATAAGCATACAAGTACACATCTTTTAAACTAAATGCTCATCTTTCGTTTCTTGTGTGAATAGCCGCTTGGTTTCTTATGACTCTAGAACTTGCTATGACGATACATTCCCGGTCCTTACCAACTTAAACCCAAGTAAGTAAATGATAGAGGCATTATGACTAACCCGTTTTCTTTCAACACCATTATTTTTCTTTTTTTTTACCACCTACCCAAAATCCCCCTTGTTAACCCCTTTGAGCCAAAACCTTTTCATTTCTAAACCCACAAAACAAACACCCTTTACCCACCAAAACCCTTTTTCATTTTAAACCCTTTATTTTAGTAAAAAGCTCGGTTTTTCATGTGACAATCCTTATAAAAAAAATTTTGATGAAGTCAAGAAATAAAGAAACAAGTTCATCAAAAAGAAATTTGTTTGAAAAATGCTTCATTAGAATAAAAAGTCACAAAAAAGTAGATTTTTACGAAAACCGACGCTTTTTACGCTTTTCGCCCTTTTCTACTAACCACTAACCCAAAACCACCTACCTTTAACCCAAGCCTAACCCTTCCCCAAAAGTCCTCTTGATATCTACAAGGGTTTATAGTTAAAATGAGGAGGATTGATCGCTTGGCAAGCATATGGTAGAAGTAAGTTTCATGCCGGTCTCGAGTGTTTCACAAATACATCTTCGGCCGAGTGTTGAGTGATCTCCCGTGAGGTATGTGAACTTGTATATAAATGGAATTTTAAAGAGGCATTTTATGCCCAAATAAGTAATTTCTCTTATGAAATGTTCTAAATAAATCATAACGAATATGATTATAAATAGCATAAAAATAAAACCTAATAAAAATCTTGGAATCCCGACACTCAAGACAAGCCCCAAAACCCTATCTTCTACCCGTTCCATTTGGGAGTGTAAGCCACATTGTAAAGAGTTTTGCTTCAGGACAAGCAAAGATTCAAGTGTAGGGGTATTTGATGTGTGTAAAATGTAACATTTAATTTACATCAATTATGGCATAAAACTAACCCTTTTTTAGTACTAGTGTTGGAAAAAGTATGCTTTTGTCTTCCTTTTATGATTTCAGGATTAAATGAGCTCAAATGAACAAAAGAAGCAAAAATGCAGCCAAATCTAACAATAATACAAGAAAAGGAATAAACGTGGCACGCCCGACCCCTCGACAGCATCTTCCCAAGCAAAAACAAGAGAACAGAAGGCTGAACACGCCTCGTGCTCAATGAGCACGGGGGCGTGCCCAAGTGTTTGCAGAAAATACAAAGTTGTAGAAGCTTTTATCACCCAACACGGGGGCGTGTCCACCGGACACGAGGCCGTGGTCAACGCTAAGATTCGCATAATCCAAGCAAATCTTGATAGTACAGATACGCTTCTGCACACGGGGTCGTGCCCAACGGACACGAGGCGTGGTCAACTAATGCAGACAAACTGCATTTAATGAAGAAAGAGAAGATAGATGGACACGGGGCCGTGTCCGGGCTTCTGTGCAGGCTATAAATAGGGGTGCTTGGCTCACTTGCAAATCATCCCTTGGCAAACCACCTCTCTCAAACTTCACCCACACTCCACCACCACCACAACACCATCATCCACCACCATCATTCATCATCCATCATAGAGTGTGTGTAGTAGTCTCGGGATCCAAGATTAATAGTAAGAGTTCTTGATAATCAAAGGCCATGTTTGCCTAAGTCTCTTACATCACTTGTTGAAGACAAGCATTTAGTGTAATACTTTTTATTTTTAATCTTTTCGCACTTTTTATTTGGTTATGTATTAATGACTTTAATAACTAGTTTCTTATGTTGAAGGTGAAACTTCCTTATCATTTGTCTGTGGTGTCTTGGCGTTATTTTACTGTCTATATAAAATAAAAGATTTACACCATTCATATCTCCACGGTCTATATGGAGATGTGTTGGCTACCTAGTCGGGGGTTAAGGGAATGGTTTGGTTAGCGTCTTGCCTTGTTCAGTGTATAGATCCTGCAAGGACCTGGGTCAAGCTTAGTAGGACCTCCTTCAATACCCACTGGTATTGGATGGCGGGGGTCCGAATTTCTTGATCCCCTCATATGTAAACTACTATTAATACATTAACCCGACTACTTAGGATTGTATCCCTGCTAACTCAAACTACGTAGCCGAGGGTAACGTCACCTTCAAAAGAGGGGCCTACCACATTACGCATTAATAACTTAATTAATTATCTTCCAATAATCCAACCATTCACCTTCAAAAGAGGGGCCTACTACTATATCTAAGATAATCTCTTAAAAAGTGCAAAAGTGCGGAAATAATCAAAGGTTACACTAAAGGCGAATCGGATCCAAGTGATTCAACTTGTCTATCTGTTTTATTTATTTTATTTTTATTTTCAGCATTTTAAGTTTTTATTTTCATGTTTAAACCTTTTTCTAAAACTTTTGATTTTATTAGACGTTGAGGATAAAACGGTATTAAAAGCTCTTGTGTCCTTGGACGACCTCGGTATCTTACCAACACTATACTGCGCTCACAATGGGTGGACTTGCCGATATGTGTGTTTTGTATTAGTTGAATATCGTGTTTTATAAATTTAAAACTTGACTAAAGTGTTAAAAAGGGCTAAAAATATAAAAATTATATACACGACAACACGCATCAACGCCATCTCCATGTGTCGTGCGCTGTTTTGGCTCAATTTTACACGCCATTTCCATGCGCCGCACGCCCTAGTGCTCAAATAAAAACAACCGACAACACCTCTATCCTTATGAGTCCACAATCCCTCCCAGACGATAAACTCACCTAGAAGGCACACTGGACTGGGGGACTTGAAGAGGTATGGTTCCAAACCCATGCACACATGGCAGGGACCACACCGCTTTTTCTTCAGCATGGCGCCTACATCAGCAGGAGGCATCTAGAAGCTTCTAGAAGCTTCTGAAAGAATCGCAGGTGACACAAAAGATGCTCTCCCAGACATAAGGACGACACGTGTCACTTATGGATGGACGCCAGCTGGACCTGCAAGATATCTATAGGACAGGCCGACAACCACTGCCAGAATTCTCCTAACTGGATGAATAATGGCACACCACGTCATCCACTACTCTAGTGACAGCAGAGGAGACCAAGAGGATATTCCTATTGGTCGGACAGCTGGCGCTCGCTGGCAGCTGGCAGGTCGCCCCATTCCCTCCTTCATCCTTCGGCTATAAATAGAGAACTCCTCCTTCAGGTTCAACATTCTGCTCTCTCTATATTTCACCTATAACACACACTATTCTCCTCAGAACAGTACTTATTCTCACGTCGGAGGGTGGTCACAAGGAGAACCCCCTATTCCCCTCTTTGTGGCGAGTCACCGATGTCCTGTTTTGCAGGAATCCAGCGACTGGCGAGTGCATGAAGAGATTGAACCCTAATACACGAGACAACCCAGCTGGACAAACTTGTGTTAACCAGTGTTTCATCAGGTATATTTATCTCATTTCTTGTTTTTCTTAAATTATGGCTTAATTAAATGTAATACATATTAAAAAGGATTAAATGTATGTAAGTAGTATTAATAATCAATGAGGCACGACTCGATAGATTCCTTGGCGAGGAAAGGGACCACGAGCACGAAGCAAAGAAGCCCCAATTTTCATAGTCTTGTTTAGCAGACAAGAGCCGTAAATTTAGGCCAACGACAAGCCAACATTCAATTATTTATTTATTAATATTCTTAACCCCTACATTTATTATTCTCTTATTTGTTTATAATATCTTAACCTTAAAAAAGAATATACTCAACACATTTGCACGAATTTTGAGTTCTTACTTCAATATAAATTATTTTTCGATCATACTAATTTATTCATGTTCAGTCTAGTTGCAATTGCAAATCAATCACTAATTCTGTATTTTAAACTATTATATAAATGATTTTTCGATCATACTAATTTATTCATGTTCAGTCTAGTTGCAAATCAATCACTTTTAAAACTATTAAAACTAAGCAAGATTTTCTCGCGCGATACGACGGGAATTCGACCGGTATCAGGTGGTTTCATGACAATATCGTTATGGCTATGATGCTAACACTTGGCTTAAAGTCATGTTTTTTTCAACAAAGTTCATACATGAACGCCGAGAAAAATATTTTAAACAAAGTCGCGTATTTATCTTTAAAAACAAAAAGATAATGAACCCAAGTTATCTAAGGAAAAATCAAATTTAATAAAAAACAAAATTGGTTAGAATCATATATTATTTAAGGTATAATGGGCGAATTTGGAACATAAAAACTTATTATATAATATCTTAAAAACAGATGTTACTATTCAACACGGTTCTAGATTTATATATTTTGTGCGCGATGTGATGGGAATTTGCTCGTTACTGGTTTGGCTCGTATCACTATTGTACCGGCTTTCGGTTTAAAGTCAAAGATAATATGCACAAAAAAATATGTTTCACATTGAAAACCATAAAAAAGAATACCGTTACCCGTTCCAATAATAACACCGGTGCCCATGTCAATAGAGAATCATAAAAAAAAAAGATATCAGTATTGGATCCGATAATAACAAACAATAGGGTAGCGTTTGGTACGAAGGAATAGAAGGCGGAATGGATTGGATCATTCTATTGAAATGAAAAGAAACATGTTTGGTTGTTAAGTGGTAATGAAATGGAGCATTCCACAAGGAATGTAAACCTTCCAAATATAATAATTTTCATTCCTTGGTAAGGTGGTGTGTTTTTTTTCATTCTTTCAAGAAATGGAAAGATATATTATTATTATTATTATTATTATTATTATTATTATTATTATTATTATTATTATCATTATCATTATCATTATCATTATCATTATCATTATCATTATCATTATCATTATTTTTTTACCATTATTATTATTGTTCTTATTGGTTTTAATAACTCACTCACGGGCGACACCACTACTGCCATAGCTGCCGCCGTGACTACCGTCGCCGCCGTCACCCACTTCCGCCGCCGCCATCGTCCCCGTCACCCACCACCATTGTTGTCGCCACCACCTACCTCTGCCCCCGCCACCACCTACCTCTGCCCCCGCCACCACCCACCGCCGCCACCCGTCGCCGCCACCACCTCCGACCATCGCTACCATTGCCACCTATCACCACCCACCGCCACCGACAACCGTCACTCATCACCGATTTTATTCCTTCGTCTATTCTTTCCTACCAAACAACACAAAGTAATGATTCATTTCATTCTCACATGGTAACCAAACAAGACATGGAATGGTAATGATCCATTCCATTACATCTTCCATTCCATTACCTCATACATTCCATTCACCCGTCTATTCCATTACGTCATACCAAACAGACCCTAGAAGAACTGATGCGAGTATTGGTTCAGTTCACCACTAAATTATGTTAAATAAAACTCTTTTTTTCAACAAAATTTATATAGACACGTCAATAAAAAATATATTAATCACGTCTTTAACTAGAAAAATACTGAATGCGAGTTATAGGAAAAAATATCGAATTAAATAAGAATTAAATTGATTAAAAACGTATATAATTTAATTAATGTATAAGAGGTGAAATTGAAAATTAAATAAAATTAAATTAAATATAATAACATAAAAATTTTGTTTCACTATTCATGGCAAGTTGAAATTAATATGTAAGTTGAAATTGAAATTAATATGTATAATAATAATTGACTGAATAATCGTCACACCCAACAAATGTGGTTTCAGTCTGATGATATCTTAATATTTATGTAGAGTTTTTGTGTATAAAATATATCTGTTACTACAAGAAGATTAGCTTGATACGGCCACCCATTAGCTACGACAAGGGAGCATTGTCATTGCTAAACAAGGGGCAGATCTATGTGTAATTGTGTATCCTAAGGAGTGTACGGGCAACCTTCAATTTTCTCGGTGATATGCGAAATACACTTGAGTGTACTGTAAAAGAAACTTGGACACTCTTAACATTTCTTTTAGATCCGCCCATTAACGTAGCATAGGGGGGGGGGGGGAGGGCACGCCCAAACTTTTCACTCAGTAATGTCCGGTATGTAGTTTTCGTATAAAATTTTATAGGTATATACGTTTTCGACCTCCCCGGTTTTATAATTTTTAGGTATAATTTTAGGTTCGGTGACTTCCGACCCCCCGGTTGAAAACCTCATGCTTCGCCACTAGATCCGCCACTGATTAAACATTCTTAGCTTCGTCACTTAAGGGCAAATTAGTTTTCGGAGACATGTCGTCGCTACAATTGCCATAAATAATTAACAAAATAAATTTTAAATTTAATATTAGCTTTTTAGCGACGACATGTGTCGTTAAAAGTGGAATATAATAAGACTAATAATTTAAAAAAACCTAATGTTTAAATTAAAGAAAATCAACTTAACAAATTAAAACGAATCTAACAAATCAAAATTCATATATCCGATTTTTATAGCATTGTAGTATGCCAAATTAATTTTAGAATATATATATATATATATATATATAGGTTAGTTAACGTATATTATGGCTTAAAGTACGACTGGTACGTCACGAAATTACGCATGTTCATTTGAAAATCACGCACGTTATAAACCTCAAAAAACCTAGTTACGCATGTTGGAAACATAAAATCAAGCACATTAATCACGCATGCCTTACTCGCAGTTCAAAAATTGCATCCCCTATTTTACGATCTAAACCATTGTTACTGCCATCTAACTCAAATCGAATCAAAGCTTGGTCATGTTCATTCATCCTCTGTTACGGTCTGAATCAAAGCTTGGTCATGTCCCTTCATCCTCTGTTCTACGATTTGATTTAGAGGGTCGACATTTTAATGAAACTTTTCAAAATCAATGATAAATTTGAACTCAATTCGATTAATTTACTAAACAATGGCGAATTTGAAGTGAAACGAAAAGAAAATTGAAACGAATTGGACGAAATTGATCAACCCCAGGCTAATTGAAAAAGAACAATAATCACGCATGTTATATACAAAAATCACGCATGTTGTCGTACGTGATGTACGTTAAGCAGTATTGTATTTTACACTTTTTCTATACATATATAGTGGAGAGTTTAAATGAGAAGAATTTTTTTAGAATAAAAAAGAAAAAAATTCAACCAATAAAAATCTTTTATTTTACTTCATTTAATTTTTGTATTTAATATTTGTGTAAAGGTATATTTGTAAACTTAGATAGATCATTAATTGTTAATTTTCATTTTAATACCTAACTACATTAAATTTGTAACTTATTTACGAGTAAACTGCCATTTTGGTCCCTGTGGTTTGGCCAGTTTTGCCACTTTAGTCCAAATCTCAAACTTATTACATCTGGGTCCCTGTGGTTTGCATTTTGTTGTCATTTTAGTCCAAAATTCAAAAACCCCATTTTTTTGACTGTTACAACCTCCTATTTTGTCCTTTAGTGCAGGGGCATTTTGGTCAATGTTAATTTATTATAACATTTCAATAATTAATAAATTCATCTTCAAGAACATCATCAAACTTCATCATCAAAATCCAGAAAATCAAGAACATCATCTTCAAGAAAATCAAGAACCCAGAACAAAACCAGAAACCATCACCAAAATCAAAATATAGAGAACAACAAATAAAAACAAAAACTGATTTGTAAAAAGAAACGAGGCTCAGATCTGTATCTTCAAGAACATCATCATCAAAACCCAGAAAATCAAGAACATCATCTTCAAGAAAATCAAAAACCGATTTGTAAAAAGAAACGAGGCTCAGATATGTATCTTCAAGAACATCATCAAACATCATCATCAAAACCCAGTAAATCCAGAAAATCCAGAAAATCAAGAACATCATCTTCAAGAAAATCAAAAACCGATTTGTAAAAAGAAACGAGGCTCCAACAACAAATCAAAACCGCCATGGCTGCAAACAGAGGTTGCAAGCGCACTTGCCCTCCTCCGATTCTGCCACGCCAAGCTGCGGAAAATCTCAAATGTTGACCCAATTTTGACTCGGATTAGGTGAAATCATCACAGCCTCGTGGTGAATAAAAGGACTGGGTTCAAGTTTTGATCATCCTGTTTGTTACAAAATCACCCTCAACCACCTAAAACATTAACAAAATCACATATCATCATCCATCATCTCGATCCCTTAAAACTAACAAAATCACAGATCATTATCCATCACAAAATCACAGATCATCATCCGTCTCCCCTCCACCACCGTACACCCTCCACCACCGTCTCCCCTCCACCACCGTAAACCCTCCACCACCACCGTCTCTGACCACACTGTAAAAGCAGATTATTTACCTGGTTTTCAACAATACTTTTGCTACACCATTGTAGATCGAACATAGAAGGTTCCAGATCTGCTAAACTTCCAGCGGTTTAGGGTTTCAGCGGCTTTGATGGTGACAGCGGTGGTGGCGCTTTAGGGTTTCAGTGGTGGCGGTGGTGGAGTTCACGATGGTGGTGGTGGTGGGAAGGGAGAGGAGGTGGCGGTGGTGTGGTGGTGCTATAGAGAGAGAGAACAGAGAGAGAGAGGGAGGAGGTGGCGGTTGTGGTGCTATAGAGAGAGAGAGAAGAGAGAGAGAGAACTGATTATGATCATCATCATCCCCAACATCATCATCCTCAATATATATTAAAAAAACTAAAACAAATTAAATTTAAAAAATGACCAAAATGCCCCTGCACTAAAGGACAAAATAGGAGGTTTTAATAGTAAAAAAAAATGGGGTTTTTAAATTTTGGACTAAAATGGCAACAAAATGCAAACCACAGGGACCCAGATGTAATAAGTTTGAGATTTGGACTAAAGTGGCAAAACTGGCCAAACCACAGGGACCAAAATGGCAGTTTACTCCTTATTTACAAAAAGAATATATGTTTTCAAAGAAAAAAAGTTGATTTAAAGTGTAGGATAAATAACGAGACGTTTATGATAAATTACGATCTGTGTAGGATAAATTTCAATATGTGTAGGACAAATTTCAAAACGTGTAGGATAAATTTTGACGTGTGTAGGCAAAAATTTTAGTGTGAGTGTTGATAGTTTTTATAAGTAATTAATTAGTCAAAGATAATATTAAATGAGATGAGAAAAAACTATTTAATGTTTTACAATTGTACCATTTGTTCTCTTTGTTATTTTTATTCTCAACTTAATTTTCTTCTCAAATGAACCCCCTATATATATATATATATATATATAGAGGAAGTGTAATGTACAAAAGGGGTAATCGTACTTCACGTACGCTAATACCCTGACCGTCAGATCTGTTTGATCATCTCTCAATTAAGGTTTAATTATTAAGGGCAGATTAGTATTTTTCATTCTTGTCACAGGGGTAATTCAGACATTTACTTAAAAACAAAGAAATTACGCGAGTTCGTTATCTCCAGCATCCCGGTAATTACGATCAGTATCAGTTTCAATTAATTTCCATTTTTCAAATTATAAAATTAGCGGTTATTGGTGGGCGATTAGGGCTTAATCATTTTTTTCATTTCAATGGATCCACAGAGTAGTAATGCTCGAAACACAGAAGATGTCGAATTTGAAGATGCAGAGGTCGATACCGGACTTGAGGATGCAGAGCATTATCGGAATCCGACATCAGGCAACATTACCTTTGACGATCAGACTAGTAAGTTGTAAAGTAAATGGCTGAATTAAATGTGTTGTGTTTTATCTCCATCATTTTCATAGTTATTAGTTTCTTGATTGTGTTTTTAATCACGAGTGTTTGGTTGAATGCGTTATTTCAAGTTTAATTTACTGGGTGGTTTAATTTACATGCGTTATTTTTATAGTGATGCGTTTTTTTTTTTCAATGTTCCTGATTCCGAAGCGTTATTATTTTTACATGCGTCATTATTTTTACAAGCGTTATTTGTATTGATGCGTTATTTTTTTTCAATGTAGCTGAAAGATTGTATATCCCAGAGGTAGCTTCATCATGTGTTCCTGTTATTGGAATGGAGTTCTCTTCCATAGAACAAGCATATGTTTTTTATCAGACATATGCCAAGAAGGCAGGGTTCTCCGCTCGAAAAGGAGGTGAACATCATGTTGGTGGTATTATTAGGTCTAAGTATTTTGTGTGTTCAAAAGAGGGGCATAAACCACAGGCATATGATGATAATTATTCGAAGTTGTCTAAGCCATATAAACGTAGGAACAGACCGACTATTCGAACCGGCTGTAAAGCACAAATTAAGCTTTGTTCGACGGATGGGGTGTTGTTTAAGGTTGATAAGTTTGTTCAATCGCATAATCATCCATTCGTGTGCCCCAAAGACATGCACTTATTACCAGCTTATAGACATCTGTCTGAGACACAAGAAGAGATGATATGGGAGCTTGGTACATTGAATCTTGGGCCAGTGAAAGCCTTTAATATAATGAGAAAAAGATACGGCGGGTTTGAAAATGTAGGCGCAACTAAAGACGATTGCAAGAATTTTAGAGCTAGGATACATAGCTACATCGGACAGTATGATGCAGATATGGTTATCAATAGGCTGACCGATAAAAAGAAGTTTATGGTTGATTATTCATTCTTTCATTCGGTCGATGAAAACAAACGATTAACCGGCCTGTTTTGGGCCGATGGCTTGTGCAAACGTAACTATGCTGAGTTTGGAGATGTCATATCGTTTGATGCTACATTTAAAACCAACAAGTTAGTCATTAGTTCAAGCTTCTTACTGGTATTTTTTTTATAATCATCTTGTTTTTTTATATTCATTTTTTGTATTCACATTTTGAAGGTATAAAATGGTTTTTGTACCTTTTACTGGTATTGATAATCATTGTCGAAATGTGACACTTGGAGCCGGGTTGTTAGCATCCGAAAGCATTGAATCATACAAGTGGCTTTTACAATCATTTTTGAACTCATTCGGTAAGCAGCCGAATGTGGTTGTCACTGATCAGGATCCTGCGATGAAACAAGCCATCGAAGCAGTGTTCGATAAGAGTAGGCACAGATTATGTATGTGGCACATAATGAAGAAACTTGCTGATAAGGTTAGGTTCAAACAGAGTATGCGTGATTATGTTAGAACTGGCGTAATAGTTGTATTCAGTTCATATCTTTATTTGATCAGACTAAGAATAGTCATAATGCGTTATTTATTTTTCTACATGCGTTATTATGTGCTTTATTCTTTTTTTCATTACACCGTCTAAGTTCCAATTCTTTGGTTTAATAGGTCGGACATCAGCTGTGCAATAACGAAGACTTTAAGAGACGTATGTGTGACATTGTATGGACAGATTCGATTACGCCAGAAATGTTTGAGAGAGAATGGAAGCTGATAATGATTGATTTCGGTCTAACTGAGAATAAGTGGCTTGATGATATGTTTTGCATGAGATCTTCGTGGATCCCAGCGTTCTATCGTCATGAGCCTATGTCTGGGCTTATGCGGACCACTTCTAGATCAGAGAGCGAAAACCATTTTTTCTGTCAAGTTGCGAATTCTCAACTTACCCTTGTTGAGTTCTTTAACCATTTTGACGGTGCAATGGACATTCAAAGATTCAACCATCGGAAGAATGACCATATATCTAGAAATACAGTCCCGGATAACTTTTCTGAATCTACTCTAGAGGATGATGCCATGAAAATTTATACCAGGTCAATTTTTGCTGATCAACAGGCAGAGTTACAAGGAACATTGTCCGAGTGCCTTCCTATAGAGACTAAAATTGAGGACCCTTTTTTGAGGATAAGTATGAAGGATTGGAAAGCTCACGGCGACGGTTTATTAGAGGTAATAATATATACATCAGCTAGTATGCATTTATTGCCAAACCATGTTTCCTTTTTATTTATTTTTTTATTATTTTTTTTTGTGTAGGTATGTTTCAAGAAGGGCGAGGATGTAATTGCATTATGCACGTGTCGCAGGTTTGAACAATATGGATTGTTGTGCAAGCATATATATTTCGTGTTCAAGATGTTCAAAGTGAAGGAAATTCCCAACAAGTATGTAATGAGAAGATGGACTAAAGATGTGGTACCGAATGATCTTAATAATACATTTGATATTACTGTTGACGGTGATGATGCGCATAAAAAGGCCAAAGAGGTTGCGTATGAGATTATGCAGACTGGAGAGTATATTATTGGTAATCTGATCAAAGATTTCGATCATCTACTTATAGTTAGGGATCGGATGAGAGAGATGAAAGAAATGGTTGATGAACTTCGCATAACCAAGCCCATCGACCCTAAGTTTGATAGATATTCACGGTTAATTGGTTACGAGAAACCAAACACTGACGAGCCTCCTACAGTCCGTGTGCCAACCGGTATTAGAAACAAAGGACGAGGTTCACATAAGCGGATTAAATCAAAAAAAGAGAAAATTATTAGTCTAAAAGGCAAGAGAAGTCGGACATGCAGTGTTTGCAATATCAAAGGTCATGACATTCGAACCTGCGAGGAGTTAAAGGGTAAAGCTACTGCTGCTGCTGATAAGGTTGCCAATAAGGAGGGGAGGAAAAGAAGAGCAATTCAGTTAGAGAAGGATCCTAATTTAGTTGATGAAGAGGACGAGGAGGTTGAAAGTGGTGACGAAGAGGAGTTTGAGGAGTCCGACGAAGCAGAAGATAGTGATTTTGAATGCGAAGACGAGTAGTGTTTTAACAATACAGACATTCCATATTTAATGATTTTTGTTGTGACTGAACTTTTATGTAATCTATGACATTCACATGGTTTTTTTTTTTCACATGATATGGGTGATTATATATCTCAAGAGTAATTGTTTTTTTTTACCCCTTTTTTTTGTGATTAACCATAACCATACACAGGACTTTTTTTTGAAATGGAGACTTCAAGTGACCAAACACTGATTCTCATCTACGTAACTAGCGTATTAAAAGGTACAAATTCATGCGTGATAATACGTAACATGCATTTTTTTTCATATCAATATTGCTAAACCAACATTCAAAAAAGTATGAGACATCAAGTGACATAACACTGAGTCTCATCATCACAACTAGCTATGGGTGGATGATTTTACCAAAATATACCCCCACATATAAGTTCAATACACACAAAACTAGACTTTAAAACCACCATTGTTCAAAATACCAACAACACATTAGGTCATCCCGAAAATCAACAAAATAGTTTATTAATCAGCCATACCACTTACTTCGGTGACATTATCTTCCCAACCTCCTTCTCGGACGTCTCCATCTTCTCTTCAACGGTCTCCACTGCATCTTTCAGATATGAGTACACTAAGTTATCTGCCGATGCTTGATCCTTCATCAGTTGTATTGCTTTATCCCTTAACATGGACTTCGGTTCTTCAAGCAGAATTTGTAACACCCCCAAAATTCCACCTGCGGAAACCCCGCGAGGTGTGTTACGCATCAGAGATCGAGCCACCAATCATATTGAACCAATGATAAATATTTAAATAAGTCATGACATTATTTTACCAAAATAAGTTGTCAAGATAATATTAATTCTCAAAAGTTGTGTAGCGGAAGCATGTAATAAGTTGTTTAGCAATTGTTTCATAATAACGCTTAAACCAATGTATCAAATATAATTTACTCCAAGAGCCTCGATCCATGACCACTCCAGCACTCCCAGATAGCAAGCTTCCCAATCCCAACATACCTAACGACCTGCGAGCATGTAACACGTGTATCAGACAAAGCTGGCGAGTTCACAGTTTTAGAAAACGTTTGTTACCCGGTGTATGTAAAACAGTTTAATACCCAATGCAAGTAATATTGTTAATATCTCATTTCCAAACACGGACGGCTCACGGACTGCCCTTCCCACGTACTCCTATCTAGTACTGGGCCAGACTGGGTCATTAGTTCACCTCCGTCCTCTACAGGCACGGGGTGAGGGTGCCAAACCTAAGTAGCGCTACTAACTAATACCCGATGAGGGACTTACAAAAGATGATAGGTGAGAATATTAACCAATATACTCGTTCTTACCCAAAGACTTATCCCCCCTTGGAATACCCACTGACTGTCCCCAACCACTGGGACGCATGCTCGAATGTAGTGAACTCACCTTGGGTTTGCTCGGTAGAACCAGTTACTCGATCACACTCAGTTAGTTTAAGCCTATAATATTCACATGTTGGTCACAATCAGTTTGCATTTAATTTAATCACATTGTTAATCACAACAAATTCCCATAGATATATATATATATATATATATATATATATATATATATATATATATATATATATATATATATATATATATATATATTATGCTCTTGGTTCTTGTATTGCTCAACATGTCATGTGCACACATAAATAATCCATGTATACACCCTTCAACTACCTTTAATAAACACATATGCTCTCATGATTACAATATGTATATTACATCAATACATGTCTTAGTAGTCTGTGTATATTTCAGTATATATATGTATTCCAACTATTACTGTATATCCACATTATTTCAACATTTCCATTCAATACATGCATTGCCCCATATATTAACCCTTCCCGTGGTCCTGCCTTGGTAATTTACCCGGCCCAGCATGGCTGGCCCAACCCCAGCCATATCATGTAATTGTTCCGGCCCTGTTGGTTTCATTTATGCGTAGCCGCCCAACCATTCAGGTTATCCGTTCAAAGATAGTTCCATGATCCTAACCATTGTAATACTAACTCATGACACACAACAATTATTTAAATCACAGAGCTTGACTTGAAATCATGCCATCCTAACAACAAGTTATTAATCCTACACGGTTCCTTCGGGGGTGTGCGACGGCCCAAATCGGTGGTCCGCAAACTGGGTTCGCAGCCCATTCCGGTCCATCGCAATCACGTCTCGGCGAGCATTAACCACCTTCAACCCACGGGTCATCATACACAATTCATATTCAATTCATAACAGTTTCAGCAGATTATCGCATTAACCGGGATTTCGTATCCTAACAAGCATCATTCATCTCTGTCGTATAATATGTATCTAACACTATACATACAATCACATGCTATCCGATCACACAACTGAACAATCAAAAAAAAAAAAAAACAATCAGCAAGGTATACGACTAGTTCCTTAGGTTACTGTTTTCACATACATTACTACCGTATCAATCGTATCACATAATCATGTTCATCAAAGATCGAATGATTATACGCCTATTCACACAAAGATAGATACCCTGAATATAATCTTTGAATAAACATAATGGAACTATGTATATAAAAGGTGAATGTATGCTAACCACAAAGATAGATTCTTAAGAAGGAAGACTTCGATAATGCTGAAAGGGAAGTTATGTCTCTGCCGTCGCCCAATATCCAGTAGGGTTTGCTATTTGTGATGTTACGTGCACTACATGAACGTATACATTAAATGGGACAAGGGGTGGGGGCGGTTTGGGATTTTTATGTGGGCCGAGGGATCCAAGAGGGTGAGTTGGGATCGAATTTGGGCTGCACAACAATTCATGGGTTGCCAAGGAAAAGAACGCATGGGAAGTTGATGTGAGGGTGTGGCCGATTTGGTGATATACATAACATATATATTATTATTATTTTTTTTTTATTTACTAATGACTAATATTAATCATAAAAGTGTAATTTAATCCACACAACTAAAATAATGTCTAATAATCAAGTTACGGTTCGGCCTCATAAGTTTCTAGTTATGTGAGTGGGTCGAATCGACGCGCACTTGGTTCAAACACTTCGGGTTGGTTCAACGTGATACGGATAAAATGTAATTAATTCATCAAATAATAACACGCAGGCTTTGATTTATAAAAGCGAAATAAATGGTCCTTACCTTGAAGTTACGAGTTGTCACATCATCCCCAACTTGAAAGAAATTTCGTCCCGAAATTTAGCACGTAGTTATTGAGGAAGCTAGTTAGGTTGTATGGTTTCCTGGTTTTCCTGGGGTGTCACATCATCCCCCCGTTGGTTTGGAATTTCGTCCCGAAATTCCGCAGTAGCTTCAGCCTTAGTAGTGGTTTCATTGTTCTCGAACCACTGGAGATATTTGTGTTTCATTTGGTCTTCTCGTTCCCAGGTAAACTCTGGGCCATGACGAGAGTTCCAACGAACTCGAACAATAGGTATCCTGGTGCGTTTGAGAATCTTGATCTCCCGGTCCAAGATTTCTACTGGTTCTTCGACAAATTGCAACTGATCGTCGATGGCGAGCTCCTTGAAAGGAACTATGAGGGTTTCATCTGACAGGCACTTCTTCAGATTCGACACATGGAATATGTTGTGAACTCCACTGAGTTCTTCGGGTAGCTTCAATCTGTAGGCCACCTTGCCAATTCTCTCCGTGATTCCGAAAGGTCCAACATATCACGGGTTGAGTTTGCCTTGTTAAAAAAAAAAAAAAACGAACTACATCTTTCCATGGTGAGACTTTGAGTAGCACTCGATCCCCAACCTGGACTCAAGTGGTTTCCTGCGCTTATCAGCGTAGCTTTTCTGACGGTCATGAGTTGTCTTACAACTTATGCTAGCGAACCTTGACTCCTTAGTCCGTGTTTTCGATAGGTTCCCTGATAAATACAACTGTTCCGATGACCTCATATTCCGACCAGGGTATCATAAGGGTTTTCATTGGACAACACAGTCCTACATCCATGGTATACCTACCATTACGACAGTTATCCCACTCCATCAATTAGCCCGAGTTTGTGAGCCATGTCACCGTTTTATTCCAGAAACTCGAATGTTCCCACGCGTCGAAAACTACGATTACCATGTGATATCGGTTCCGTTCTGAGTTTTAGGTAGATCAAAGACAATTTCATGGTGTTTGTTCTCGTTTCCATACGGGTGTTTCTGGTTACTGCCCAAACAAGTAGGTTTCCGGGGTTCCACCTTGACTTTCGCGCATGTCCAACATCGTTCACATGTAGTGCTATGGGGCCTTCCTGCCCGGTCATTCATACGAGACTTAAAATCCTACTATCTCCTATCAAGTCCAAACTACTGGAACATCGGAGTCGGTGTACTTCGCTCAGTATGAGTTCCATACGGTTGCTGCATAGTGGGATCCACATTTGTTCCATGAGATAGCGAATAGCGTCCGCCTTGCCAAGAGTTGCTTCTCCATGCCTCGCATGAACCCATCTTGTGAATTCTCTTCCAACAGGTCTTCACTTCGAACAAGGCGAGTCTGGTCAGGTGTGTCAGAGTGGATAGCGAACTGCAAGGTCGTGCACGTTCAGGTCTCACGGTCGTATTCATCCAAAAGTTCCATCCAGCGTTCTCATCACTGATAAAGCTTCTTTCGTGGCCAGGGTACACGGGAGGCCCTTGTGATCGGTCTAAGTAACGCGTTCGGTACCGCCCAAGTAATGCCTCCAAGTGAATCCAAAGGCCACGATTTCTACCACCGGTTGTGTGTCGTGCTGTTCTTCTTCGTAACTCCATTACGTAAGTCGTCACGTCCTCGTATTGCATTGGCGTGTAACCGGAACTCTGATTCGAACATTCGTGGTATACCACTAGATCACTTGCACCCTTAGGCAAAGACGATTCTGAGTACGTTGAAGCATCGGAATTAGAAAGGTGAAAAGACGTTCTCCTGTTCTGTCTCTCACGAACACAACACTCTGCTGCGCTTAAGGAAGTTAAGCCTCGCGATATTTGCAAGCCATGTGATGAACCTCCAACAGCATTCACTAAAACCAAGAAATAGTTGTACCCTCGAAGGGATCTTGGGTGCCAAATCAGTTTCTAACAAACTGGATCCCAGCACGATCCACACGTATTCCCACTTCGTTGTTTACATGATTAAAATACATTCCTCAAATCTAGATGTTACATTCAACCAGACTTCACATGTAATGACTCCTCCCTTAGGAGCTCTGAGATAAGCTACGGATGTCGTCCATGATGTCCCTTCCCCCAGGGAATGACCCAAAACGTCATCAATAAAGACGGTCGATTCTTGTGGTCCATGAGCTACTGGTGTGTTGATTACCTCAATGGTCATGGTGCACGAAGCCGCGCTGGCCGTATTGTGTTTGATGTGCTGCTATAAAAGCATTATTCTATTGGACTTCCGTCTAATAATGGTTCATTCGTTAGCCAATCCTCGAATGGAAGCTTGACTCTCGCAACTCGTCGATAAGTTTGCCAATACATGGTCGGGCAAACGGTCCCTGGTGGCCACTCTGTTGAGTTTTCGATAGTCAGTGTGCATACGAAATGGTTTATCTCCACGGATATAAATGGGGTTTCCCAAGAGAAAACTAGGTCTGCCAAAACTACTGTCCAACGGTTCTCGAGATAGCTTATACAGTTATTGCAACCCTCCCGGTGCAAGGCGAATAGAGTACGAGTGTTCGGAGCTTCCTTTAATCGTGAGATCATTGTGTTTCCAACTAATAGTTGTGGTAATAGGTCTGAAAGTTCATCTAGTTGCACATTGAGATGGGTCACAACAATCGATGGATCCTCAATCCCATCGCAATTAGCCTGATCATTAGGGTTAGTTGCTATTACAGCGAGGTCATCCTTTCATAGACGCTTTCGGGGCTGTCATTACTGACATGATGCTAACCTTCTCACCACTCTGGTACTTCAATGCATAGGGTGACGTTAAATTTCTTCTCTCAGGATGCGTCTGAGCGATTTATCTAGTTAATGAACCATCACTGACTACTGCATCGTAATCACCAAGGGTAGTAGAAGTGAGACCGGTGTCGAATACCTGTCTCTTGTAGGGTCGAGTTTGCGTCCCAACTAACATGTGAGGTCGCAGTGTCTTGCCATCAGCCGGTTCCATAACATGTTTGGTTTTGCAAATCATCAGGGTTACACAGAATTAGGGCGAAACGATTTTCTACCCATTCCAACCACCATGTTGTTATTGTCCTATCGTTGCTCACATCCATCCTAACTTCCCTTCCGTGAGCACCACTACCGGTGTAATTGTTACAATCACGCGGATTCCTCCCGTACCGTCATCGCTCCCTTGGTTGTGGTCGTTTTGAATTACCAACGTCCAATGCATGCCGAAGGCACCTTCCTTTCCCTTACAGTAGGCTACTATTACAGGTACCTGGGTGTCACGAATACTGTTGCTCTAATGTTGGTGCTGGAAGCTGGACGCCACGTTCTTTCACCACAATGCCCCTCTCTTCACACTCCGTGCCGAGTTCCAAGGTACTACTCGTTGTGTCGGAATTCACACATCCCACACTAAAATCGGTTGTCATTGCTAAAGTTCAGATTGGTTTGTAACAGTTGACTCCCACGAGTCGCTGACCAGAGTTAAGTTTTAGATTGAGGTCAGTTCACTGGTGTCCGTTGCTGGTAATCGGGGTCGTCCAACTGCTGAAGTCGGTAGGATACTACACTCACCCTTTTGTTCATCATTCCAGCAAGTGGTTCGAATTATCCCCAGTGTGTTTCAAGAGTGTTGCAAGAGTGATCGCACTTCGAGATTTAGGGCGTTAGTGTGTTAGGTTCAAATGAAGATAAGTGAGGAAGGTAATAACCATTCATTCGACGCTACTATATCCAACTCAGGGACGTTCGCACAAGCACCTAACATTCTACGCAGTTTGCTAGGTGTTCTGATGAGTGTTCAGGCAATGTTTGTTAACGTCGAGGTTCGTAAAAGTTTGATGAGAAGTGAAAAGTTCGTGTACACAATATGAGGGTAAGAATACTTGGTACATTCCGTACCAGCTTGATAGGCTGCTAAAGCCTCAGTCACGCGGGTGTTGATTAGGTCAGTCAACTCAGCCTGAGTCATGGTGATGTTACCACATCCGTGTCCTCGTTCACTCATGTTTCTATAGTTGGGAATAAACCGATTTAGAAGTCGAAACGAGATGAGAGTCAAGTATCATGCTGATATTTACGTACTACCAGGTTCACACATAGTAGGGCAGAACCCTCCTCACGCTCGATAAGACTCACTGGGACTTGCATGCACCCCGCGTTATTATTAAGTGTGCACCCATAATAATAAGACGATTTGCATGTTCATCTCAGAGCCTCTTAGCTTGCGTTCGAAGTTTCCCCCGTTCAAACAACACAACAGATGATATTACAGGTCTATGGTTCGCATGAGTCGATGTGTGGTGTCACGCTATCAAGTCACTATGGTGCTAATTGTTTCAGTTCATATACGTTGAGAGTGTGTGACTGCTAAGCAAGTAATGTATAAAGTGAGAGAGGAACGAACCTTGCAATCTGGAGCTGAGTGTCATGATCGAGGTTCGAAGTTGTTCGGTTATAGTCTGGTTTTACAAAACGTTTTAAAACCTAGTTCACTATAACCAGTGGCTCTGATACCAACTGTAACACCCCCAAAATTCCACCTGCGGAAACCCCGCGAGGTGTGTTACGCATCAGAGATCGAGCCACCAATCATATTGAACCAATGATAAATATTTAAATAAGTCATGACATTATTTTACCAAAATAAGTTGTCAAGATAATATTAATTCTCAAAAGTTGTGTAGCGGAAGCATGTAATAAGTTGTTTAGCAATTGTTTCATAATAACGCTTAAACCAATGTATCAAATATAATTTACTCCAAGAGCCTCGATCCATGACCACTCCAGCACTCCCAGATAGCAAGCTTCCCAATCCCAACATACCTAACGACCTGCGAGCATGTAACACGTGTATCAGACAAAGCTGGCGAGTTCACAGTTTTAGAAAACGTTTGTTACCCGGTGTATGTAAAACAGTTTAATACCCAATGCAAGTAATATTGTTAATATCTCATTTCCAAACACGGACGGCTCACGGACTGCCCTTCCCACGTACTCCTATCTAGTACTGGGCCAGACTGGGTCATTAGTTCACCTCCGTCCTCTACAGGCACGGGGTGAGGGTGCCAAACCTAAGTAGCGCTACTAACTAATACCCGATGAGGGACTTACAAAAGATGATAGGTGAGAATATTAACCAATATACTCGTTCTTACCCAAAGACTTATCCCCCCTTGGAATACCCACTGACTGTCCCCAACCACTGGGACGCATGCTCGAATGTAGTGAACTCACCTTGGGTTTGCTCGGTAGAACCAGTTACTCGATCACACTCAGTTAGTTTAAGCCTATAATATTCACATGTTGGTCACAATCAGTTTGCATTTAATTTAATCACATTGTTAATCACAACAAATTCCCATAGATATATATATATATATATATATATATATATATATATATATATATATTATGCTCTTGGTTCTTGTATTGCTCAACATGTCATGTGCACACATAAATAATCCATGTATACACCCTTCAACTACCTTTAATAAACACATATGCTCTCATGATTACAATATGTATATTACATCAATACATGTCTTAGTAGTCTGTGTATATTTCAGTATATATATGTATTCCAACTATTACTGTATATCCACATTATTTCAACATTTCCATTCAATACATGCATTGCCCCATATATTAACCCTTCCCGTGGTCCTGCCTTGGTAATTTACCCGGCCCAGCATGGCTGGCCCAACCCCAGCCATATCATGTAATTGTTCCGGCCCTGTTGGTTTCATTTATGCGTAGCCGCCCAACCATTCAGGTTATCCGTTCAAAGATAGTTCCATGATCCTAACCATTGTAATACTAACTCATGACACACAACAATTATTTAAATCACAGAGCTTGACTTGAAATCATGCCATCCTAACAACAAGTTATTAATCCTACACGGTTCCTTCGGGGGTATGCGACGGCCCAAATCGGTGGTCCGCAAACTGGGTTCGCAGCCCATTCCGGTCCATCGCAATCACGTCTCGGCGAGCATTAACCACCTTCAACCCACGGGTCATCATACACAATTCATATTCAATTCATAACAGTTTCAGCAGATTATCGCATTAACCGGGATTTCGTATCCTAACAAGCATCATTCATCTCTGTCGTATAATATGTATCTAACACTATACATACAATCACATGCTATCCGATCACACAACTGAACAATCAAAAAAAAAAAAAAAACAATCAGCAAGGTATACGACTAGTTCCTTAGGTTACTGTTTTCACATACATTACTACCGTATCAATCGTATCACATAATCATGTTCATCAAAGATCGAATGATTATACGCCTATTCACACAAAGATAGATACCCTGAATATAATCTTTGAATAAACATAATGGAACTATGTATATAAAAGGTGAATGTATGCTAACCACAAAGATAGATTCTTAAGAAGGAAGACTTCGATAATGCTGAAAGGGAAGTTATGTCTCTGCCGTCGCCCAATATCCAGTAGGGTTTGCTATTTGTGATGTTACGTGCACTACATGAACGTATACATTAAATGGGACAAGGGGTGGGGGCGGTTTGGGATTTTTATGTGGGCCGAGGGATCCAAGAGGGTGAGTTGGGATCGAATTTGGGCTGCACAACAATTCATGGGTTGCCAAGGAAAAGAACGCATGGGAAGTTGATGTGAGGGTGTGGCCGATTTGGTGATATACATAACATATATATTATTATTATTTTTTTTTATTTACTAATGACTAATATTAATCATAAAAGTGTAATTTAATCCACACAACTAAAATAATGTCTAATAATCAAGTTACGGTTCGGCCTCATAAGTTTCTAGTTATGTGAGTGGGTCGAATCGACGCGCACCACACTTCCTGGTTTTTTTTTTTTTTGATGTTCTAACATCCTGCCCTGCACATCGAGAATACTGTTACAGGAGTTAACATTACAAGCAAGTTCCGTTAACCTGCGGGTATTCAAGAGCTCCTTGATTGCTTCGTTTGCGGGATTTGTCGACATTGTTGTTCTTGAAGAGAGTCTGATATATATTTTTTTATAGTATATGCCTAATGGGAGGGGTGAGTGAATATTATATGTGTGTTATTTGGTAATTAATTTTGGTAGTTGAGAGATATTTTTGGTAAGTTAAATTTAATATTTTACATCATTACAAGTCTCTACAAGTCATATCGACTTAATACTAGTCTATATAGTTATAGGGTTTAATTATTTTTATACATCAAGTTGCATACTGATAATGTCTGCACAATTATCACTGCATGCGTTATTTTTGTTAGTTCATGCGGTATAATTTTATAAAAAATAGACATGCGTTATTTTTTTTAGTTAATGCGGTATAATGTGGACTAGCGTGATTTCATGCGTAATTAATTCTGGGGCATGCGTTTTTTTTATAATTCCTGCTGTATAAATTGGTCATGCGTTATTTCTTATATTCAAGCGTTATTTTTTAACAAAACTACAAAAAAAAAAAACCAGCTGTCATGGTCAATAATTTTATATTTGTCCTCTTGCTCTGCAATTCCCTTTTATATATCGATGGAAAACCATTCATTTGTTATCCGTTCAATTTTTATTTCAAAACATGGCAGAGTCTTGTAATTCATCGAGTGGTTCGTCTTCCTCATCAGGTATGCGTGCCTATCTAAAAAAGAGAATTGAGGATCAAATAGCTGAAGACAAGTCTTGTAAAGACTTGCTAGAAACAAACATTCATAGGGTCAGAGAGAACATGAAAAGGAGGGAAGAAATACTGAATTTGTTGTCTGGTATGTCAGATTCAAGTGTCAAAGAGGTGGCTATGATGTTTATGGTTGATCTTGGCAAGCGGGATGAGAAACAGTTAAAACAACTCGCGGACGCCATTACCGTCTTGGGATGCTCTTTGGAGTTGAAGATCCAGTTTCTAGAGACTTATTTCTGATGGTTTTTATGTATCGTCAATCATATATGGTTGCGAAATCATATCTATCTAAGTGTTTTTTATATTTTTGTATGAAAGTTGTGTTTTTGAATAATGAAAATGTCCGACTAGTTTATGTTTATAACTAGAAATTATTAGAATTATAAATAGAAATAAAAAATCCAAATGACAAAGATGTTTCGAACAAAAGACAGCAAGATAGTAGTCCTACGACTTTTCATTTTGTTTCCTCTTTTTGAGCTTGAAGAACTGCTCTAATCTGTTACTTATTTTGCTATCTAGATCGTGCAAAGCTTCAGCGGGGATCGAATTCGCCATAAAGTCCGTAGCTTTGTCGTATACATCCTTCCTTATAAGATTGTAGTCGGACAATACAATCTTACTAAGATACTTGTACCGCAAAAACCGTAGTTGTGAATCTTGCATTTCTTTCTGGTCTTCCGTTTTAAACCCTGCATTCCATGGAGATGTGCCCTTGTATGTCTCCATATGCCTCATAGTGAAGACACCACAGTCACTACCGTTTTGAAGAGTTCTCCACTCCATTTCCTTTCGAATTATTTTTGCTTTTTCCAACTTTGTTATCCACTCTTTTTGTCCAAGTTTGCCTTTTAGGTATAGCACTAGGACTCTCCGCTATAAGCACGATAAAAAATCATATTATTACCTATTCATCATAAGGATAAAAAGCTATTTATAATTACCAGCTTTTCGGGGCGTCCACGGTAGCGTTTGGTAAACGATTCGGCATACCGAGAGTTATCGATTAACTCGATATCTCCATTTTTCATGTTAAAGCATAGGCACCAGTAATGATCAGAAAGTAGTACTGGAATGAAGATGAGATCAACTTTGTCAACTTTCTTCACCTGATACTTACACAATATATCGTCTACGCCTGGTCCGAATACTTTCAATCGATCACTATCTGTGATTTTTGGCTCAAACATTTCGTCTTGCTGCAAGATTTTTTTCATAAAAAATCAAACCATGCGTGATTAACATATTTAGTGATTTTTTTCAAAAAAAATGCAACCATGCGTGATTAACATATTAATTTTCCAACCTTTGCGTGATTAATGTTGGAAAACTTACCAATATTGTAGTTGGTAAGAACAGCCTGTAGGGTGATGATTTTCTGTCCCTTTTTTTCTCTTCAAAGTTTAAAACATCTACAAATGTGTCCATTCCACCATATGATATGTATTGCGATGGGTGGAAGGTTTCAAATATGATTTTAAGCGCTTCGACTCCACTGTCAG